>NC_134081.1:8931520-9254298 GCF_000715075.1 Nicotiana tabacum
GCTCAATAATTAATAATTACAATTACACCCAATTAAATCAAATTCTTCAAATAAATGTCTTTTATATATAATTCTTCCAAATAACTCTCTTTCAAATATATTTTCTTCAAATAAATATTTTTTTAAATATACTTCCTTTAAATAAATTTCTCTAAAATATAATTTCTTTAAATAAATATCTTTTGAATGTAATCCTTTCCAATAAATCTTTTTGCATAAAATTCCTTCCAATTAAATATATTGAATATAATTCTTTCAATTAAAAAGTCACCATATGGCACTTAATTTCATAATCGTTCAACCACGAGTTTCAGCCCATTTTCATATTTTTCATAAATTCGAGTCTCAGTCCTTTTTTTTTATATTTTCACGGCACTTAGTGCCCATAATTAAATTATTATATTTCTCCGGTACCTTGTGTCCTCATTTCATATCACAACTGCACGGATAATTCACGTGCCAATATCCTCATTATCTACTCACGACACCTCATGCCCACATTTTATTTTATAATCCGTCTGGCAATAGCCACAGACTCTCAATTTCAACATAAATCAGATTTTTATCAATTTACCAACAACAAGACAAGTTGCACAAGTTATAAAAATAAACACAAGGAAAATCACAACATCACATAAAAATCACCAATGCAACCACTCCTCATTATCACATACCGTCCCTGACAATAGCCACCCTTATCTCTCCTATAACCACCCTTATCTCTCCTATAGCCACCCTTATCCCTCCGCCCTGACAATACCAATAGCCACCCTTATCGCTCCTATAGCCGCCCTTATCGCTCCGCCAGAAAATATTCTAACAAACACAACAATAGTGAAATGCCACCCTTATACCCACATAATATCAACGGTGAAATGCCACCCTTATCTCCTCAAAATAATAACTCATACAACACAAGAATTTACACGGAAAATTATCACGGCAACATAACAAAATCAATTCATATCACAATTTGCCCAATGGCCACAACCAAAATTCCAAAGATACAACCAAGTCAATTAATTTCACAACAAATAGCCGAAGGCTCAACACAATGTGTATAACACCCCAAAAATAATCAACAAAGATAGAAATTACTCAGCATAAAGCAAAGCCTTCATTAATCCAAATTAGATAATTATATTAACACTTTTTTTTAAACTTGCTTAATTAATTATTTGCATAGGGAAAATTCATATTGAAATTTAATTCCAAGAAATATCAAAATAACAATACTCACAAAATTACATAAGTTTTCAGGTAGCAACTATATCAAATTGTCATATAAAAATAAATTCAACAACAAGGATTTAGGCATGACAAATAGATGATTTAACAAAATACTAACAATTATCAAAATTACTACACAATATGCCCAACACTTTAACTCAATGAATAATGCACATATAAGCCCGAGTACGCACTCGTCACCTCGCGTACACGGCTTTTCACATTTCTCAAATGGCACATAAGACTCGATGCCTAAGGGGTAATTCTCCCACTCAAGCTTAAGCAAGACACTTAACTTTTTGAAGTTAGGCCGATATTCCATAATAGCCTTCTTGATTGAATTGTCCTCCGGATAGCTCAAATCTATCCAAATTAATTATATAACTTTATTAAAATTCATCATAAATAATTCCGGATAGTAATACGTCGACTTAAAAATTTATTCCAAAAAGTCAACAAAAGTCAATGCGGAACCCACCCCTCGGAACCCAACATAATTTTCATGAAATCAGAACACCCATTCTGATACGAGTTCAACCATACCAATTTTATCTAATTCCAATAACAAATCGGCCTCTAAATCTTAAATTTTCGTTTTTGGAAGAGTTTACAAAAATCTTGATTTTCCTCTATTTAAATCCAAGTTAAATGATGAATATAACCATAGATTCATGAAATATAATCACTTTAGGATATATAACACTTACCCCAACCAAGCTCCTTAAGAATCCCTCCATAATCGCCCAAATCTGAGCTCCAAAAATTCCAAAACGAAATGCCAAAGATGACCAAGTTCAATCCTTATGTTTCTGCCCAGTTTCGCACCTGCGGACATTTTAGTTGCACCTGCAAGCTCGCTTTTGCGAGCAATTTCTCACTTCTGCGATGCCCAGTGACCACTGTCCTCTCGCACTTGCGGAGGAGTTCCGCTTCTGCGGTCTCGCAGGTGTGGGATAATTTTCGCACCTGCTACCACTGCCCAAGCCTACTCCTTTCGCTTCTGCGACCTCAATCTCGCATTTGTGATGGCGCATATGCGATCAATTTCATCGCAGATGCGATGACACCGGTGGCAGATTTCCAACAGTACCTTCAAGTAAAATATTGGCCCGTTTAATCATTCGAAACTTGCCCGAGACCCTCGGGACCTTAACTAATTATACCAACATGTCCCAAAATACAATACGAACTTAGTCGAGGCTTCAAACCATGTCAAACAACGCCAAAATTACGAATCGCACATCGAATCGAATTATAAGTTTTCAAATCTTCCAACTTCTATATTTTACGCCGAAACGTATCAAATCAATCCGGAATGACTTCAAATATTTGCACACAAGTCATAATTGTGGTAATGGAGTTTTTCTCATTCCCGGAATCGAAATCCAACCTCGTTATAAAAAATTCGCCCTTCGGTAGAATTTTTCAAAAATCTTCTATTTTTGAACTTTTGCCAAAATGAGTCGAATTGTTCTACGGACTTCCAAATCCGAATCCGGACATACGCCAAAGTCCGAAATCACCATATGAAACTATTAACATCATCAAAATTCTATTCTGAGGTCGTTTGCTCAAAATTTAACTCTTCGGTCAACTCTTTCCATTTAAGCTTCAAAATGAGAAATTTCTCTTTTAACTCTTCCGAAAATCCAACTCGACCACACCCGTGGGTCATAATACATATTATGAAGTTTTTTGGGACCTTAAGTTGCTAAACGAGGCGTTAATTCTTAAAACGACATGTCCGGTCGTTACAAATACTCATTTAAACGGAATAACTCAAATGAAAGGAAAAAAAAAAGTTGCTACTCAGTAAAATAAATCAGATTTTACAGCAAATAGCCCGTGTACGTACTCGTCACCTCACATACACGACGCTGACATATCATAATAGTACCAAATCCTAAGGAAAATTTCTCCACACAAGTTTAGGCAAGCCACTTACCTCAAACCAAGTTCAATCAATCGGTAACAATGCCTTTTCCACGAATATCCGACGAATGACCCAAATCTAGCCAGAATCAATTACATATAATAAATACAACTATAAGAAACTAATATAATTAATGAAATCAAAGCTAAAGCAAGAAATTAGAAAATCGCCCCAAAAAGCCTCTACGGGACCACGTCTCGGAATCGGGTAAAAGTCACAAAGTATGAACGCACATTCACTCACGAGCCTAGTTATGTAATTTGTTTTGGAATCTGACCTCAATTTGAGGTCTAAATCCCCATTTTACAAAAATCCCTAATTCTACCCAAAACCCCCAATTTCCACTATGAAAACACGAGATTTTTGGTTGAAATCTTAGGAAATGTAGTGAAATATTGAAAGAAACTAGTTTAGAAGCACTTACCAATAATTTGGGGAAGAAAAGCTCTTTGAAAAATCACCTCTAGGGTTTCTTATTTTGAAAATTTGAGAGAATGAACCAAAATCCCATCTAAGTCCCATTTTGATCAGTTGCAGATGGCGCATTTGCAACCTAGGGTTCGCAAATGCGAACCCCACAAATGCGAATCCGGCAAATGCGAAGAATCAATTGCAAATGTGAAGAACTTCACATCTCTGCTTCCATCGCAAATGTGATAAATTGTTCGCAAATGTGAAGTAGCCTTATAGCAAATGCGACCCATTGATCGCAAATGCGAAGTAGTTCCCCCCAGTCCCTATCACAAAAGTGCAGATCTGGTTGCAATTGCGCAACTAGGTCTCTTCACATATGGAAATTGATAGGTTTGCTGCCATATCGCAAAAGCGAGGCCTGACCTCGCAAATGCGAAATCAGAGGCCTGCACCAGAACTGAGACACACCAGCAATATTTTCTATGTCTAATCCACTCCGTAGCCTATCCGAAACTCACCCGAGTCCTCGAGGCTCTAAACCAATTATGTACACAGGTCTAAAAACATCCTACGAACTTGCTCGCGTGATCAAATTGCCAAAATAACACCTAGAACTACTAAGTTAGCATCAAATCAAAGGAAATTTTCAAAAAAACTTTGAAACTTCTATTTTCACAATCGGACGTCCGAATCACGTCAAACCAACTCCGTCTCTCGCCAAATTTGACAGACAAGTCATAAATATAGTATTGGACCTATACCGGGTCCCTGAACCAAAATACGGACCCGATATCCAAAAAATCAAACATTTCAAAGTCATTAAGCCTTTAACTTTCAAATTTCAACAAAGTGCGATAACTCGAGATAGGGACTTCTGAATTCGATTTCAGGCATACGCCCAAGTCCCACATCACGATAAGGACCTACCGGGACCGTCAAAATATGAATCCGGGTTTGTTTGCTCAAAATATTGATTGAAGTCAACTCAAATAGATTTTAAGGTAAAAATTTCATATCTTCTCAGTTTTTAACATAAAAGTTTTTCCGAAAAAACATCCGGACTGCGCACGCAAATCGAAAAAAGCTAAAATGAGGTATTTAAGGTTTTAAAGCGCAGAATTAGATTCTAAAACATAAGATGACCTATCGGGTCATCACAGTTTTCATCGATCAGTACACCAAACACATTTGGTTGTACACAATTACAAACAAACATGAGGTTCGAGACAAGTTTTCCAAATTTCATCCCTTAATCGAAAATGTTTTCAAAAAGAAAATTATTTCTCTTTATACTGATGGAGGAGGTGAATACAAAGGTCTTGATCCATATCTCCCAAAAATGGAATTAAACATCTCGTATCACCTCCTTATACACCGCAAAGAGTGGCCATAGCCGAGCGTCGTGGTAGGCACATTGTTGAAACTAAGGGTGTTAATCGGGCTGTGCCGACCCACTAATAACCCGTCTTGACCCGGTTCAGCCCGGGTAAACCCAATTCAGTAAGGGGTGGGACGGGTTGGCTAGGATAGGGGGTTGTGCCAGACGGGGTCATTTTTTTGGCTACCGGTGCACCGAAACCCGGCTAGCCCGCTAACCCTTCCAGCCCAGTTTATGTTGTAATTGTTTTTTAAATTCTGATCGTTGCCAATGGTCAAAATAAAAAATGACCGTTGGGCAACAACCTTATTTTTCTCCTTTAGCCATTTGGGCCTATCCCCTTACTAAAATAGCCCCTCCACCCCCTAATAATTGATAAATTACATTCTTAGCCTTTTAATAACTATAAAGAGCTTCTCTCTTCTTCAGTTTTTTTTTACAATTTGCTCTTTTCTTATACACTAATTCTATCTCAATTTCCTTGATTATTGAATTGCTTATTTGTCTTAAGTTCTCAATTAATTAATTTTTTAAGTTTTATCAATTATTTACCGTAGCCACTACAAAATTACAATTATCAAGTGAAGTGTGGTTACCATTTTTGTTAGGTTCAAGTTAAATCATGCCCCGTACTTCTAGAGTGCGTTCACATATTTGGGAATACTTTGAGGTGGTAGAAGAAAATAAAAAAGTTCACAAAGTAGAGTGCAAGAACCATGGTCGAGTCTTTAATGTTCATTGAATGTGGGAGGGCATAATTGGTTTAAGGAGGCATATCAAGGGTTGTCTTGTACGTCCTCCAGGAATTCGTATTTAAGTTGATTTGAGATAATTTGGGTTATTTTGAATTTGTTTGACTTATTTAAGTTTAATGTGTTAGTTTATAAGACAAGTTAATTTGAAGTATTATTATGCAATAAAAATATGAAATGAAAGCCTTTGAAGTTTGATCCTTACATATTGGTCGTATTAAATAATTTTATATAGCCACTTAATTTCAATTTTCAAATTTTAAAATTCAAATTTAAAATTTAAAACTTTAAACTTTAAAGTTTAAAAGTTTAATTTTATGCCTTAAAATATTTATTTTATTATTTAAAACTTTGCAAATACTTAAGTAACAATTACATTGAACAAGAAAATATAATATACTAAAAACAAAATAACCCGGCCCTATCCAGACCCGATAAGACCGAATCCGGACAGGCCCACCAAAACTTGGAATGTCCCAGCCCACTACCAGCCCGGAATCCCAACCCACTAACCAGTCCGTCCCACTAACCAAACATACTATTTTTTCCCATGTCCAGCCCGGTCCAGCCCGTATGGTAAACACCTACAGTTGAAACTGCCAAAACATTCTTACATGAGGCCTCCTTACCTTCAATATTTTGGTCATTTTCCTGCCAACATGCAACCTGTTTAATCAATCGAATACCCACACCGCTTCTAAAACATAAATCACTATTTGAAAAATTATTTGGTGTCACACCTAAGTACGACTCAATTAGAACTTTTGATTGTTTATGTTACCAATGGCTTAAGCCTTGCACCACACACAAACTCGAGCCTAGGTCAAATCCATGTGTCTATTTTGGTTTTTCGTAGGTTCATTATACATATCAATGTTTTGATCCCATTCATTCTAAAATTTATATCTCACGAGATATAAAAACTTTTGAAAATATTTTTCCCTTTCAAACAATATTTTCACATATAAAAGATAAGTTTTCTACTCTCACTAGGGAAATTGCTGCTGACAATCCTACTCACTCTCAAATTTAAACTTTTTCACCTGATATTTCTGCACTTCCTTCTCCTGTACCAGTTCAAGACGTATGTACAATGGCCAAACTTGTGAGTCCATCTCCTTCGGCCAGAATCATGTGCATTCCACGAATTCAGACAATTCACTTTCTTTGTCTTCTCCTTCCCCTGCTTTTATGCAACTATCTCAATCTCTTATCCCTTCAAATATTCTAACTCCCAACCGTCATGACCCAGTTTCTCTCCGTAGGATGTCGTGACGGTATCTAGTCTCTACGACTAGGTAAGCCTAACACTTACTGAATAAATTGACAGAAATTAACCAACAAAACTATTAAGTAAAAACTAGATATTTCAAAATGAACTCAATATTTACAATATGAAATAACATCCCAAAATCGGTAGTACAAGTCATAAGCTCTATTGAGTTTACTAGTAGAATTCCTAAATACAACTGTTCGAAATGGAAGTTAAACAGTACAAGTGCAATATCATAAGGTGACTCCGAGGCATGCGAACGCGACGACAGGTTTACCTTGAGTCTCCACAATAATGCTCGACAAGCTAGCTAATGATCAACAACAACCGAGGACCTGAGATTTGCACAAAAATGTGCATAAGCGTAGTATGAGTACACCGCAACGGTACCCGCTAAAGATCAAGACTAACCTCAGTGGAGTAGTGACGAAGAACGGTCAAGACACCCACTGTACTAAACAACCTAACAAGTATAAATGTAGAACTAACGGGGCACAATACCAATATAAAGCTAGGCTTGAAGACAATAACAATGCAATGTTTATAATAGGGACTAAAATCAACAATTAACAACGAGGCACAACATGTAATAACACTGTAGAGTAAGCTGAACACAGTTCAAATTGTGTGAAAACAAATAAAGGAAGACAGGTGACAACTCAGTAGGAATAACCGTTTTCACACCAGTTTATCCAAGAATTTCCAAGAGGTGCCAAACCTCAAAGTCACAAATCACGGGTCCCAATTCATGAACCCTAATCACTTGGCATCTTTTGCCCACATTAAAATTCATAACAACACTGCCCAAGGAATGGCAATATCTAATATACGCACATACCGCTCACGTGCAAACAAGATAACTCCCACACATAAGGCGAGCACACGAGGGTACATATAAATGGTCAAAACATCAGGATTCTTCTTCTTAGACCGTGATCACGCCCAACTATACCTTATAAAAAGTACTAAGTGGTCGCTGCAAAAATAATCCGGTTTAAGAGTTCAGAGTCGAATCCCATAGGGAACTAACCTATTTGCTACAACTTTTCAGTATCACTAATCATAAGATCAGACAACTTTTAGAGTTCAAGATTTGATTTGTGAATTAACAGAAACTACTTAACTAAGGAAAAATGACAATAAAAACTATCAATTAGCAAGAATGAGGTTGAATCAATGATAAAATGATCTAAGGTTTACGATTTCCTCAATTGTCGGATTAATTCCTGACACGTTAGCTATAATCTCGCCGCAACATTCTCTAAAGATGATGAGTTCTTGCTTATCACAATTATCTCTCAATCAATTACGATATTTTACTAAAAGTATTCTCTCGAACTACTCTAGTTGACAATTTGTACAACTCATAAATATCGCGCTAAAGCTTCGTTATCTCTAATCGCGCTTTTAAATTCAAGTAATTAATCTCTTAACTTACTCGATAGTGGCATTGTTCAACAACAATCTAATCAAGTGTTCTTTCTCAAGCAACACAAGATAACTAGACACGATTAATCAAGGGCCCTTCAATTAATCACAAGAAATACATAGTTGAACAATTAAAGAGTAATAACGACTCAATTATATCAAAACACAATCAAGACTTCATCAAACAATTGGTTCCATCAACCCTAGATGACGGGTTTAGCTACTCATAATTGGATAGATAATCATAGTAATATCTAAGAGCATTAAACTACAAATAAATGGAAAGCAAAGAGCAAAACTCGAGTGATTCGTTCTTCCAAAGTATTCCGTAGCCTCTTGCCTCTCTAACGATGTCTAACACTTCAAAAACTAGCTTTAAGAGTTGTTTATAGGGTAGGGGCCGAAGTCTACATATCCAAAACTAGTAAGGAATTAAAATTTGCTCGGATGACATCATCGGCGCGAGGCACTGTGTGGGGCACCAATATTTCTATGCGAGGCATTGTCTATGGCGCCATTGTTTCTATGCGAGGCACTGTCTGGGGCGCTAATGACATTGCCCTGGACAATGTCTTGCACTGTCTATGGCCATGACTTTTCATTGCCTTGCATGTCTTCTTTTATTACTCTATTTTGTAGCTCTGAGGTACCATTTCGTGCAAATTTTCTCCATTTCATGTCCAAGCATTCCTACACGTGAAATAAGCTCTATTAAGCGCAATTGTCGCATAAATTAGCATCCAAACAACAAGCAAATAGGGTAAATAACGTAAAAAATATATAGAATTATAGCACGGCATCAGACTAATGTGGGTGATTTATCTACGTGTATGCTTGTGCAAGTGTTCTACCACGATTCAAGTCAACAAGTAAGAGTAGAAAAAATGAAGGGCATAAAAGAAATGATCACCACAAAATGTACAGTGTAATAAATTAGCAATGAAGTTTGGAGAAACGACTAGTATAACAAGATTAGCTACATAGAACTAAGCAAATAGTGCAACACGGAGGAAGACAATTAATAGGATGCTAAGGAGACAACAATCAAAGACAAGTATAAAAGAATAAGGAAATGACAACAAGAGACCTACCGAGGTACCACGTTGTAGTCTCAAATCATAAAACAAATCACAAACTTCCCTTATATCACCGAGGGAGCCTTTATATTTTGTTTTTGAAAATTATTTTTTCCGAAATAGCATCCCGTGTTTTAGCCCACCTTATCACACCGTATGGCTTCTAGTACTTTTCCTATTAGACACACATTTCAAGTTCATCTTATCTCACCACATGCGTTTCAACATCCATACCTTATACCACCGCATGCATATCAATAATATTAACAGCACGACAGAAACCTCATGCAACATAATAACAATAGCACGACTGAAACCTCGTGCAAACACAATAACAACGACATGACATAAACCTCGTGCAACACAATAAGAACAGCATGACAGAAACCTCGTGCAAACAATATAACAATTATCTCAATAATAACACGTATGCCAAAACATAACAACTCAAATAAATGGCTTTCACAATATGTTCCCACATACCATAATATTTCCTCAAAACAGTTTCAATATCACAACCACGCATAGCCCTCGGCTTAACAACACTGAATACAACAGCAACAACGACAATAATACGAGAATACGACAAGTAAATCAACTCAGGAATTTCAAAACACAAAGAAACGGAAGAGCAAGCTCACAAAGAAAGACACAACAGGGAATAATGGTCTCAACAAGAATAGCTCAACAGGGAAGAGGTAATGTGTAGCAATGATTCCACAAAAGTACAATTCAATAATAAGAGGGATAATATGAATCAATGATTCCAAATAAGGACAAGTCAACAATGATAAGGATGACACAACTTCATATAGGGTTGAGCAATTACGGAAGGGATATTACAAATTCAACTAAGGATAGCAACTTATGGAAAAGATAATAACAACTTCAACCAATGATAGGCAATTACGGAAAAGATAATAATAACTTTAATCAAGGATAAACAATTACAAAAAGGATAGCATGGCAATAAAAGAGGCAACAACTTCAATTAAGGCACATAAGAGTTTAATCGGCAATAAGGGTAAAACATGAAGCAATTAATTCCAAATAAGACATGTAAGGGTGAATTTAGTAAATGAGTAATTTAACATGAAAAAACAACTTCATATTTAATGGACATAAGAAACTAAGAGCCCTAAATGGTAACATTTCCTCAAATAAGCCTGAACACGTACTCGTCACCTCGCGTACACGACCTTCACATGACACAATAAGCACCAAAGACTCAAATCTTAAGGGGTAGTTCCTCCCACAAAATTAGGTAAGATACTTACCTCAAAGAAGCTAGACTGTTACTCTAAAATGACCTTCTCAAGTGAAACAACCTCTGGACGGCTCAAATCTAGCCAAAATAACTTTAAATCATAAATAAAACTCATAGAAAATAATTTCGGATAATAAAATTTCAATCTTTAAAAACTAAAAAGTCAACCCCGGGCCCGCATCTTAGAACCCGATAAAATTTACAAAATTCGAACACCCATTTAGTTACGAGTCTAACCATACTAATTTTATCCAATGATTCCGAATCGATTTTCAAAACCCAATAATTCTCTTTAGAAAAGTTTTTTATAACCCCCAAATTCTCCAATCAAAATATGGATTAATTCAAAAATAAACTTTTATAATAATTTTTAAATATAAAATTTATAGTTATATACTGACCCCCATGAAAATACGAGAGGAACGCCGCAAACATTACGTCAATCGGAGCTCTAGAACTCAAGATATGCTCAAAATACTAAATAAACGCAGTGTAATTTTTTTAATACACAGGGAATTTCACTTCCGCGCCCAAAATTCCGCACCTGCGGTCTGCCAGCTGTAATGTAGCATTTGTGAACCATTTTTTTGCACCTGCGGGGTCACATATACGGACCCAGCTTCGCATCTGCAAAACACCAACACCAGCTCTCTTCTCCGACACTAAAATGAGCATAACTTCCTCATACGATGTCCAAATTCGACGATTATTTTTGCTATGGCTCCATAATTACGATATGGATATAAAACTTCAATTAAAACAGAAATTGAAGGTCATTTTATTACTTGGGTACCATTTATACTTGAAGAAATGGCGTCAAAACATAAAAAACGAGCGCAACATAACCCAAACCTATCTGAAACTCATCCAAGCCACTCGGGACCCCGTCCGAACATACCAGTAAGTCCCAAAATATAACGCAGACCTTCTCGAGGCCTCAAATCATATCAAACAACCACAAAACTATGAATCACACCTTAAATCGAATTTAATGAACTTATGAACTTTCAACTTCTACAACTCGCGATGAAACATATCAAATCAACCTAGAATGACGTCAAATTTTGCATGCAAGTCTCAAATGATATAGCGGAGATAATCCAACTCTCGGAATCACAATTCGAGCCCCATATCAATAAAATCAACTCCCTATCAAACCTCTTAACCTTCCAAAACTTCAACTTTCCAATTTTCGCCAACATGGTTCAAATTATCCTACGGCCCTCCAAATCCAAATCCGGATGCACACCTAAGTCCAAAATAACCATACAAAATTATTGGAATCATCAAAATTCCATTTCAGAGTCGTCTACACAAAAGTCAAACTCCGGTCAACTCTTACCGTTTAAGCTTTTAAAACAAGAATCCTTCTTCCAGATTGATCCCGAATCCTCCAAAATCCAAACTCGACCACACACGCTAGTCATAATACATAATACAAAGCTTCTCGAGACTTTAAGCCACCGAACGAGATGCTAATTCTCAAAATGATCGGTCGGGTCATTACGCCAACCTTATTACCTACCATCGCCCAAACAAAACCCAAAACCTGCCACCTGCTTGTACAGTTTCTCATGTACACCCCTCGAACCTGTCTTCGAATTCACCACCCCATATACTCCTTCTCCTCCAGCACCACCACTTTCTCCAGCCCGTCCAATGACCCGATCACAGAACAATATTTTTTGCCCAAAGAAACCATTCAATTTCCTTGTTCAACTTTCTGATAGTGTTACGCCTCATACCTTTAAGAAAGCTCAAAAGCACCCAGAGTGGAGGTCAGCTATGAAAGCCGAATTTGATGCTTTAGTTCGGAATCAAACGTGGGAATTGGTTCCTCAAGATTCTAACAAGAATGTTGTTGATTGTAAGTGGTTTCACAAGATCAAAAGGAAGGTTGACGGTTCGGTTGACAGTAGGGGTGTTCATAAAAACCTAAAAAATCGAACCAAACCGAAAACCAACCAAAAACCCCGATATTTTTAGGTTTGGTTTGGTTTTGGTTTTAAATTTTAAAAACCGATCAAATTTGGTTTGGTTTTGGTTTCAATTAAAAAAAACCCGAACCAAACCGACTATAAAAATAGCTATTTAAATTTATTATTATACCTATATATATATATGTATATTTTTATATAAAGTTTCTAAAATTTTATGGTACATATTAGTCATTTGTATTTTTAGTCTAGTTCTTTGCTATTATAATAATTTAATTATTTGCCTTCTAGTTTGATTGGTAGTTTTCTTTTATTAAGTACAAGAATTTATTTTCTGTTAAAATTAATTAATTTTTAATTAAGTACTTAAGTTATTCATCACTATTTGAGTCAATTATCATCAATATATCTTGGTAAATGATAGATTTCTCAAAGAGCAATTGGTTTGATAGCGTTACGTTAAAAATGTAGTTGCCGGAATATGCGTTTGGTAGTGTATGTCTCATATTTAAGAAAAAATGACAAATAACCGAAAAAACTAAAAAACCGACAAAAACCCAATCGATAAAAAAATGATTTAATTGGTTTGGTTTGGTTCCAATATTTAAAAAACCGACTTACTTGGTTTGGTTTCTTTTTAGTGAAAAATCAACCCAAACCGAACCATGAACACCCCTAGTTGACAGGTACAAAGCTCGTTTGGTTTCCAAGGGGTTTACTTAGCGTCTGGGTCTTGACCATCACTGCACATTCAATCCGGTTGTCAAGCCTACAACCATCCATATTGTTCTTTCCCTTGCAGTTCAGCACAATTGGGTCTTACATCAATTAGACGTCAATAATGCCTTTTTATAAGGGACATTTGAAGAAGAGTTCTTTATGAAACAACCACCTGGATTTGAAAATGCAGCTCATCCCTCACATGTTTGTCGTTTGCTTAAGGCCATTTATGGTCTCAAGCAAGCGCCTCGCGCTTGGTACAATGAACTGACATCATATCTCTTTTATATGTAGTTTGTTAAGTCTCACTCGGGTCCGTCTCTCTTTGTTCGCCATGACTCTAATGGTGTTGTTTATCTTTTGGTCTATGTAGACGACATCATTCTTACATGAAACAACTCTTCAGTAGTTCATCAGGTTATTTCTTCGTTGGCTTCCTGTTTTTCCCTTAAAAATCTCGGTCCTTTATCCTACTTTCTTGAGTTGAGGTTCATCGAGATTCCAAAGGCCTTTTTCTGTTACAAGTGAAGTATGTTTCAGACCCTCTCCGTGATCTTCTGATGGAAAATTGCGAAGATGTCTCCATACCCATGAGTTCATCTCAAAGTTTGCTGCTAAATGATGGTACTCCATCTCATGACGCTACTGAATACATGAAAGTGATTGGCAAGCTGCAATACTTGTCTTTTACTAGGCATGATGTTTCTTACTCAGTGAACAAATTGTCTCAATTTATTCATGCGCCGTCTGAAGCTCACTGGAGGGCTGTTAAGCGCCTCATTCGATATCTCAAAAATACTGCTAACTATGGCCTTCAAATTGCTCCAAGCAACAATCTTAATCTCTCTATGTTTTCTGATGTTGACTGGGCCGACAACCTCAGTGATCGAAGTTCCACCATAGGTTATATTATTTTTCTTGGCCTTACTCCAGTTAGTTGGTCATCAAAAAAACAACGCACCATTGCTCGCTCGTCTACTGAAGCAAAGTACCGGGCTATTGCTAGTACCATTGATGAGATCACTTGGGTAAAAAATCTTCTCAAGGAACTTTATGTCCATATCCCCACATCACCTACAATTCTCTGTGACAACCTTCGTGTCACCTACATATGTCAGAACAACATTCTTCACAGTCACATGAAGCATATAGCGGTTGACTTCCACTATGTTCGCCAACAGGTTAACGATAAACGCCTTATCTTCAAGCACATTCCTAGTTCCGACCAGTTGGCTGATACTCTCACCAAACCGCTTCCAAAAAACTTCTTCCATCGCCATTTGTCCAAGCTAGGTGTTGTTGTACACCATCTAGCTCGAGGGGGGTGTATTAGGAGTTACCGTTATTGCCTTGTAACATTACTGTACTTATTGTATCTACTGCATAGATTGTTATTTTGTTTCCACCATTTGAGGAGTTTGTTATTTTATTTTCCTTGTTTTCTAGTTTGTTACCACTGTAGGAGGAGCTTTCTCAGAGGGACTCTGTAACTTGTTTGTGTATACGATCATCTCATCATCATTTAATAAAATTATCTTTTTTGTTCATCTTGCTCTTATACACACATTATATATAAGTTAATACGAACCAAATTTGGGTAAAAGAATTTCAAAGATTTAAACCTGTCATCACCATATGATAACCAAAAAAGTCTTATTATCTTGAAAATATTGACGTATTATGAGTTGTGTCTAGTTATAAGACACATAAATTATATATTTTAGTAGTCCACTAAAGTTAGGTACTAGTTTGAACTTTTAAAAGGACTTGTGCAGTCATATGCGTTTGCATTAATTAGGATACGAAACCATTGGTTTTGGTAATTAGAAATCTGGTGTCATTTTCTCAAGGCACAGATTCAATGCAAGGCTCAACTGAATGAGAAATGTAGACCAATCTCACTTAAGATAAAATCTAGAAGATGTGAATGGGGAGGAAAAGAAAAAAGAGAAGAATGATAAGGGAAAAATAGTGCACCATTATCTTTTAAAATATGTGTAAAGCACACTCATTGAAAAACAAGCTCTAATCTCCAAAATTTTCAATTTTCCTTTTTTTAAATCTTTCCTTGAGGAGAGGCGGGATGTGGAGTGGGTTTAACAAAAGAGTCCATGGCGAAGGTATGATAGGGAAAGGGTTCAACTGATTAATCTCCTTGATCGAAAAATTATATTATGTTACATTATGAAATTCACTTATCATAAGTAGTGGCGGACCCAGGTGGTGGCTAGCGGGTTCAATTGAATTCGCTTCGCCAAAAAATAATACTGTATATATGTATAAATTAGAATTAAAATTATGTAAATTTTGTATAAATACTTTATTTGAACCCACTTGACAACTACTATTTTACGACTAAAGTTATGTACTTCTAAAATTGAACCCGCTTGCAGTAAAATTCTGGGTTCGCCACTGGTCTTAAGGATAGTTTCTAATGTTGAGAAAAAGGGGTTCAAAAACTGCTATAGGTTAGGGATGGCAAACGAGCAGGGTGGATCAGATATGAGTGAGTCGAAAATGAATAATACAAAATGGAAAAATATTTGACCCGATCCAGATTTAATACGGATAGAACTGGTACCGGATAATTCTGCCTACCAAGGTTTGAATAGATGAAAATAAATCACCTAGTATTTTTTTTTACACTAAAATTTAAACTCGAGACCTCATGATTGTCCCACTCCATTGACCACTAAGCCGGGCATACCCTTGGGTGCAAAAGAACAAGAGAGATTAAGAAGCTGACCGTGACACCTCCAAGGCCTTCTTTAAACCCATATATCTTCAGATTTTGTTATTCATTTACATCTTTTCCTTTTCTTCTTTTCTTTGGACAAGAAGGGGTGGGTTGGCCTAAAGAATTGAGCATTAACTATTTCTCAAATCCTTTTGCTGCTTATTCAAAAATTAATTGTGTGGTAAGTGAGCTACTAGCTAATTTTATTACTATGTAGTAATATTTATGGTCGTAAGATTGTTAATAGTATAGGGAAAATTTCACATAAATACAACTCACACACATATATTGCAACTAAGTGATTCATATTTAACTTTGCAAAGTTGTAGCCCAAAAATAATATGCTAAGATTTAACATCCAACTCCAATTAGGTTCTTGAAATAACTATTTAATTTTTTTATAAATAATTCTCAAGCTTTTAATCTAATTTTTGAATCGGTAATTGTGACCCAAACATTAGTTCAACAGACCAAATCCATTTGGGTGGTGAAAATTAGATTTTTAAGATAATCTACCATTGTTGAACACGATTAAATAAGCAGGTTTAAATTTTGAATATGGTTTTATGAGAATTTTGGAATGGATGTTAATTAGACTTGTTAGAAATAGTATAAAGATGTTGTATACAAAATTTGAAGTCATTTAATAAAGATTTGGACTGGTCCACCATTGTTGAACAAGTTTAAGTAAGTGGGTTTAAATTTCCAATTTGGGTTTTTGAGAAATTTGGAGTGGGTGTTATTTATACTTGTTAGAAATAGTTTAAGGAGCTTGTATATAAAATTTGAAGTCATTTAATGGACATTTGTGCTAGTTTTGAATAAGAATTGCAACTGAAAACCAGGAAAAATATTTGTCTATAGATATTTGTATAAAGGTATATAAAAGTGTATAATAGTGTATAAGAGGTGTTTATACACCCATACACACAACTATACAATATTATACATCATTATACAAAAATTGACTTCGTCTTCTTCCTTGCATCTTTTATGATATTTAATTCAAATCTTGCTCAAATCTACTCCAAATAAGTTCAAATTTAAATTTTGAACTCCTATTGATGTGGAACAACACCCAATCCAAATAACTAACAAACTCGATGTTCCATATCTACATTGCACCTACGTTGTAGAAGCAAATCAATTGCACCTACGATGTAGAAGCAAATCAGTTGCACCTACGATGTAGAATCAAATCAAGGAAATATTAATTAATAGTTACTGACCTTGGATGAAACTAGTTCGGTGTAAAATTCAACTGGGCATTCATTTCTTTTGGAGAGATTGCAAATTTTGGGACGAATTTTCCAGAAAGAAAATTATTTCCTCAAACTTCAATGGAGTGTTCCAGGTACAATATTGGTTGTTCTTTACTCCAACAATAGTGATGTCATTTTCATTTTATTTTCAGAAGATTTTTGAAGATATATGCTCCGCAATATGATAATTTCAAAACTCCTCAGATTAGCCACTATGTACGTAAGTTATTTGAGCAGATGCTTGTTTTTATATTGTAGCCGATGGTGTCTAAACCAAGTAAGAACCTCAAATAGGGGTTAAACCGAGTAAAGATTTTCTCCCCATTGTATTATAGCGTAATTTTTCCAATAGTTAGTACATCACACTACTTACTAGGAGGCACATTCGTCTGTGCATAACTTATCTCTTTCCACCCTCAGTAAAAAGCAGAATCCAAATGAGAAAAAAAGTGAAGGGATTTATGTAGAGAGTAGAAAGATACAATTGTCTCAACCTTGAAGTTATAAAAATGCTAAGTTGCAATTTTAGAAGCTGCTATAACCATCTTTACAATATATGACAATCACAAATTTAGGGTGGTCTTGTGCATTTCAAAAGATTTCAGCCCTTAGATCTGCAAATTTAGTTAAACAATCTATGCTTGCTAATTTCATAATCAGAACTCAATTTATTACTCAAAGTAAAATAGGGTTTCCCCAAAGAAATATTTTGCAGGATACTAACTGATAAAACACGAGCAACAATTTTCATCATAAGATTAATAGCTCTAATCCATTATTTTTAGGTCAGGGGTGTACCTTGGGTCCACCAAAATGTAAAAAAGAACCTAGTTCTCTATCTGTTCTCACAGAACACACAATAAGAGATAGGTAAATGATACGACAAAGTTTTACGTGGTAAACTCAAAGCTCAAGGGATTAAAAATCACGACCTACACTCGTGGGATTTTAACTTCACTAACCGAACAACTTCAGATTACAACATGTTGTAACCTAGGAATTAAACTCTTAATCCCCCACTTACTTGTAATAACTCTATTACAAGCCTCTTTATAATAACTCTATTACAAAGCTCACAACTCGACTAACTCTAAATAAGACACAAACACAAGGTTTATGAGTTTACAAAAGGTTTCCTAGATAATGCTTCTAACTAAGCTAAGTAGGAATTACAAGTAGATCACTCTAACAAAAGTACAACACAACTAAAGACATATAATAGCAGAGTGCTAGAAATTGGTCCTTTGTTCTGTTGTTTTTGAAGCCTGAACGTCACTTGCAAGATGGCAACACACTTGGGAGGAAACTTACTCAATTTTCAGATGTGCAAGTGTGTGTTTTTCCTTTGCTTCATACTAATAGTATCCAAGTGATGTCATATGGACGATGCAAGTAAATATCTGGTATAAGGCATTCCCCATAAAGTGTCTACTGCACTGTTTGTACTGTTGCATGTGTGCAGAGGAATAATTACAGCGACTTTACAATTGTGAGGAGTTGACTGGTACAATCAACAAGGGAACTGATGTCCATCTGTTCTCTCTGTCGTTTCTTTGACTCTAGTTGTTGGAACTTGTGCCAACTTGAGACTTGTTGTTCTTGAGCACTTTGAAGATGTGTAACAGGTTCCCGATCTAGTTCTTATCATAAAGTTTGTTAGATCATCAAAACACAAAAAAGACACATAACTTATCAATTTCCCTCCCTTTTTCATGATGACAAACTTATAATTGAAATTCCCCCTAGGAACTAGATCACCATACAATATTTCCTGTATTCCCCCTGAGAGAACATGTTCCCCCTACCTGGTTCCCCGATCTTCCACTTAATCTTCTTCCCCCTTTTGGAATCATAAAAAGATTAATCACAAGTAATAAGAAGAAAAGAAGTCCAGCATGGTTAACTTATGCCACATGTGTGCACACAAGCGTGGCTAAAAACAGAGCATAAGAGTGCAACATGCAAAGCAAAAAGATGAGATGCTCATTAATTTTGAAGGAAAGGAGAACAGAAATAGTAGTACCATTGTTACTCAATCATTCACATAAAAAAACAACTTAAAAGTACTAGCTACAAAAACAACAAAAAGAGGACCAAGGTAGGACATACAACATTTAACTGGACACTGGAAAAGGGAAATGCTTTCAGGAGCACTAGAAGGAGGAGACAAGGATGCAGAGGCAAGGTTTCTGAGGAGAATATCCATTCGAGCATTTGCAGACACTTATTTGTTAAGCAACCTCTCCTTCAGGTCCTCGACATGTTTCCTGAGATCCGTATCATCCTTATTCTAGTGAGCAACCTTTGTGCCTTGTGCACTACTGGCACCAGGTGCCTCCTAGGCTTAACTAAGCTGTCCCTCAAGAATGACATTCCGTGACTTCAACCTCCTTATCTACTTCTTTGCAGCATTCTGAGCACCATACAATATTTCCTGTATTCCCCCTGAGAGAACATGTTCCCCCTACCTGGTTCCCCGATCTTCCACTTAATCTTCTTCCCCCTTTTGGAATCATAAAAAGATTAATCACAAGTAATAAGAAGAAAAGAAGTCCAGCATGGTTAACTTATGCCACATGTGTGCACACAAGCGTGGCTAAAAACAGAGCATAAGAGTGCAACATGCAAAGCAAAAAGATGAGATGCTCATTAATTTTGAAGGAAAGGAGAACAGAAATAGTAGTACCATTGTTACTCAATCATTCACATAAAAAAACAACTTAAAAGTACCAGCTACAAAAACAACAAAAAGAGGACCAAGGTAGGACATACAACATTTAACTGGACACTGGAAAAGGGAAATGCTTTCAGGAGCACTAGAAGGAGGAGACAAGGATGCAGAGGCAAGGTTTCTGAGGAGAATATCCATTCGAGCATTTGCAGACACTTATTTGTTAAGCAACCTCTCCTTCAGGTCCTCGACATGTTTCCTGAGATCCGTATCATCCTTATTCTAGTGAGCAACCTTTGTGCCTTGTGCACTACTGGCACCAGGTGCCTCCTAGGCTTAACTAAGCTGTCCCTCAAGAATGACATTCCGTGACTTCAACCTCCTTATCTACTTCTTTGCAGCATTCTGAGCATCAATCAATTGAGAGATAGTGGAATTGCTGCCAACCCCTCCTTTCTTATCAATGCTCTCACATTCCTCCAAGGTGATCTTTAAGAAGGTCTGCTTGCGAGTTCCCACTGTTTTTTTTACCAAGGGGACTTTGAAAAAGTTAAAAACCTTAGTGAGTAAGAATCCATAGGGCAAACCATGATTACCATCCTTAAAGTCTGCCACTTTCTTCATTAGCTCAATCATGAGACCAAGTAGATTGATAGTGGTGTAGGCATCCAATGCTTCCATGAGGAATATGTTTACTTTTAAAGTAATGGAACGCCTTTACGCAAGGGGAAGCAAGACCTTATTCACCATCTCAAATACACTAGAAGGAGGGTCTTCTTGTGCACCCCGTTCCCCTTGCTGCATAACATCATCCTTCAGAATGGCACTTCTGAAATTGGGAGAACAAGTCCCCTCAATGGATAAGATCCCTTCAGTAGGCACTCCCAAAATGTTCCCCAACACAGCCTCGTCTATCACAAAATCTACTCCGTTGAACTTCAAGCAGATGCTATCATCTTCCACCACGAACATGTTTGCGTAGAAGCTATGCACCTTTTCTTCATACACCTTGGGGCTCTCATTGGTTAACAAGTATGTCCACTTTTGAAACTCACAAATATCAACCAGTTGACGCATTCCTGTCATGTCAATAATGTCAGTGGCAAATGTTCTGCCCCACAATACCCTATGGTTTCTCAGGTTTTGTCTGCTTTCATCATTGGCCACACTTACTTTGCACTTCTTGGAGGAAACAGATTCCTCGTTGTCACCAACCTTTTTTTTCACAGACTTTCTCATACTTTTATCTTTCTTTGCAGACTTCTCAGACAAATTTGCATCAGACTTTTCAGATACATTTTCACCAGACTTGTCTACCTCAAGATTTTCCACTTTCGCAGATGGTTCTCTCCTGGGTTTTGGAATCATAGGTTTCTTAGAGGACTTACGAATTAAGGAAGAAGGTTTCTCATTCACCTCTTCATCGTCAACATCAACAACAAGTGATGTAGGCACTTCTTCCTCATTCACCAGCTTTTCCCCTTTCACGAACCTCCTCCTTTTCTTCTGTTCTTTGTTTTTCTTTAGAACAGATTCTCGAGCTTCCTTCTTTTGTAGCCTAGTAGTAGGTCTTTTAGGAGTGGGATCTTTGGAAACTTCCAATCTACTCATAGCCACAAATAAGCTTGCTACAGACATATTGTCATAGTCATCCTCATTATTTTCATTTTCCTCTTCAGATATTGATCTCATCTCAGGAAATACAATGGTTAATGGCTCATCATCGAAGTGAGGATAAGGAGCATGATCAGTACTAACTTGGGGCTCTTTTGAGGAGCAAGGAGTTTCATCCCAAGTAGGAGTAGAGGGCTCCTCTTGGGCTGTGGGATCAGGTCCCTCATTTGCTTCCCCAACAGTACTGACATGTGCCAAATTTTCAGAGGGCTCCAATTCCCTACCCTCATCCTTTTGACTTTCACCTTCCCCTGAGACCCAATGGTCACATTTTCACGCCGATACCCACCAACCAAACCACCCTTTGCAGCGATTAGTAACATATTACCAATGGCTTCTTATTCATTCACCCCAAGGTAGAATTAGAGGATACAAGAGGAACATTACCTGTAGGATTGGCAACATTCAGATCAAAGCTTGTTACGGGCGTTGTTGATTCTTCACTACTACGAACCACACATTGTTGGGCTTCATAACATTCCCCAACTTTCTGACTAGAAACTTCCTGACCCTGTCTCTATCTACTATTTTGCCTTTTTCCATTTTTTTGGCAAGGCAGAAGGAGAGGTTGCATCAATAAATCTTTTGGGGTTCTGAGTCTTACGACTGCGGTCAGAACCAGAACTCGATTGGTGTTGGAGAGAAAGTAGTAGGTGGTTGTTGGTCTGGTATGGGGTTTTGACTGGGTGACAAAGAGGACTCAAAATTTTGCTCATGTGCTTCGTGAGATGAAGACATAGTGAGAGATACACTGGAGACATTTGAAACTTTGAGATCTTGAGACATAGTGAAGATTTAAAATGAGGACACGAGAGTAAGAGTGTTTGATTTAAGAGATTAAAGGGAATTTTTGGATTTGATGTGGATAGTGAGGAAAAAGACAGCATATAGGGGTTATTTAGAGGAAGTGAGGGACCAACTACAAAAACGGGTATGAATCACTGGATAGACGAGTATTTTAGTAACATGTGTGACGTTTGAGTTCTAAAGAGGTGAGAGAGAAAGATTGAGATTTTTAATGATGTGGCACTTTTATAGCCGTTGAAAATGTGCATGAAAGTACAAGGAAACTACTAACCCGATTCAAGGGAACCGGGTTCCCTGGCTTAGTTTTGTAAATGTGAGCCTCTTCCTTTTACCAAGATTCAATATCATTAGCTGCTTGTTTGCTCTGTACTTCCCATGCGTGTCTATCTATAACGGTATAGAGATGAATTAGAACTTGCTAGAAAACACTTTTGAGCTGTTTTACATGTTTATTCTTTCATAGGCAATCATTGAGGGACCTGGTGCTCAGTTTAATTTTATGAAACCCAATACCAATCGATTCTTTTAAAAGTGCTCTCTGCTTAGTGCTTTGGTGAAGATATCTGATACTTAGTCTTCTGTTTTGTAGATGTTCATGCAGATAAGACCCTTTTTAACATTGTCTCTGAGAAAATGATGCCGTACATCAATGTGATTTGTTCTCTTATGCTGAACCGAGTTCTTTGCCATGTTAAGAGCTCTGGTGTTGTCACACAATAATGGCATGCCATCAAAAAATACACCAAAGTCCTCTAATTGCTGCTTGATCCATAATAATTGAGCACAAGAAGAGGCAACTGTCACATACTCAGCTTATGCAGTTGAAAGAGCCACATAGTTTTGTTTCCTTGTACAATATGAAATCAAACATGATCCCAGAAAATGTGCCTTACCAAATATACTTTTTCTATCCACTAGATAACTAGCATAATCAACATCAACGTACCCAATTAAGTCTAAATTGTCCCTAGAAGGATAGTAGGGAACCAGGATCTGCGTTCCTTTAGCATACCTTAGAATCCTCTTGGCAGCTTTAAGATGAGATTATTTTGGACTGGATTGAAATCTAGCACATAATCCCACATTGAATACAATATCAGGTCTACTAGTTGTGAGATACAAGAGTGAACCAATGATGCAACCTGTGAGATATCAGGTCTACTCTCTGTACATAGTTTCGTTCACAGGAGAACCGGGTTTATCCAAGTCCAGAAGTGTGGTAGTGGCAATAAGAATATCAATGGTTTTTGAACTTTCCATCTCAAATCTCTTCAGGAGCTCTTTAATGTATTTTTGCTGGCTTATCATCATTCCCTTAGGGGTTTGCTTAACTTGCGGTCTAAGAAAAAATTTAATTCCCCCACCATGCTCAATTCAAACTCGAGTCCCATAAGCTTTGAAAACTCCTTACACAATGAGTCAGTTTTTGCACCAAAAATGATATTGTCAGCATAAACTTGCACAATGAGCAGGTTCCTTCCTCATTTCTTCAGAAATAGGGTGTTGCTAATTTTTCCTCTTGTAAAGCCATTTTCAAGAAGAAACTTGGACAATATTTCATACCATGCACGAGGGGCCTGCTTCAGTCCATATAATGCCTTGTCATGTTTGAATATATGTTCAGGATACTCATAACACTCAAACCTAGGTGGTTGTTTGACGAAAACTTCTTACTTTAAATATCCATTAAGAAATGCACTTTTAACATCCATTTGGAACAATTTGCATTCCATATGAGATGCAAAAGCAATGAGAATTCTGATGGCTTCCATTCGAGCAACTTGAGCAAAAGTTTCATCATAGTCGATTCCTTCTTCTTGATTGTAGCCTTGAAATACTAACCTGGCCTTGTTCCTTGTTGTATTCCCAAATTCATCAAGCTTGTTTCTGAACATCTACAGGGTTCCTATGATCGTTCTATCTGAGGATGGAGGGACCAGGCGCCAAACACGGTTCATCTCAAATTGATGAAGTTCATCTTGCATAACAGTAATCCAGCCAACATATTTAAATGCTTCCTTGATATTTTTTGGCTGAATTTGAGAGAGGAAAGCTGAGAAGGCAAACGAGTTTCTTGTCTTTGATCTGGTTTGAATTCCTGAATCAAGAAGAGTGATCACATTTTGGAGACGATGTGAACTTTTGTGCTTCCAGTTAGACAACTGAATCACATTGTGGGAAGATCGAGGTTCCTCAGAATGAGATCCATTATTGGCATTAGGAGGGACGTGATCATGCACTTGTTTACCAAGTAGCAATCAGTGTTGACTGCCTCTGCCCAGAAGCCTTTTGCTACACCACTGCCAATTAGCATAGTTCTTGCCATGTCTTCATGAGTCTTATTTTTCCTCTCCACAACACCATTTTGTTGATGTGTACCGGGAGCTAACAAATTGTGACTTATGGCATTTTCAACACAAAATTAATCGGATTTTGCATTGTCAAACTCTATACCATGATCATACCTTATACTTATAACATTATGGCTCTATAACGACCTGATCAGTCATTATAGAGTTGGAGGATTTTTGGAAAGTCGGAAGATTTTTCGAAAGTTTGACCGAGAGTGAACTTTTTAATATCGGGATCAGAATTCGATTTCGAATATTGGAATAGGTCCATAATGTTGTTTAGGTTTTGTGTGAAAAATTTGAGGTCAATCAGACGTGATTTGATAGGGTTCAGCATCGGACGTGGAAGTTAGAAGTTCAAAAGTTCATTAGGGTTGAATCAATGCTCAATTCATGATTTTAGTATTGTTTGATGTGATTTGAAGGCTCGACTAAGTTCCTATCGTACATTAGGAACTTTTGGTATATTTGGTTGAGGTCCTGGGGTCTCAGGATGGTTTTATATGGTTAGTAGATCAAATTTGGAGTTTGGGAGATTGCTAAAGCACCAAGTCTAGTACATTCGCACATGCAGAGGTTTTGATCGCAGGTACAAAGCCGCATGTGCGCACCAGCCATCGCAGAAGCGGTTGGGACTAGTTACGTGACTTGCTGGGAGGTTTGAGTTTTGGTTTCGGAGTGAAATGAGACGCATAATCTCTAAATTAAAAGTTTAAGTCGTAGGAGTTGAGTGTAGTTTGACTTGAGTGATGACAACTCTAGAATGGAGTTTGTAGGTTCCAATAGCTCTGAATGGTGATTTGTATCTTAGGAGCGTGTCTAGTTATTGATTTGTAGGTACGTAGATCGTTTTGGCGTAAATTGGTGAAAGTTGGAAAGTTGGAAGATTTTTGGAAAGTTTGACTGGGAGTTGACTTTTTGATATCGGAATCAGACTTTGATTCCGAAAGTTGGAATAGGTTCATAATCTCGTTTAGGACGTGTGTGAAAAATTTGAGGTCAATCAGACGAGATATGATAGGTTTCAGCATCAGACGTGGAAGTTAGAAGTTCAAAATTTCATTAGGCTTGAATCGATGCGCAATTCGTGGTCTTAGCGTTGTTTGATGTGATTTGAAGGCTCGACTAAGTTCGTATCGTGTTTTAGGAACTTATATTTGGTTGAGGTCCCGGAGGCCTCAGGGTGGTTTCAGATGGTTAGCAGATCGAATTTGGAGTTTGGGAGATTGCTGAAGCACCAGGTCTGGTGCAATCGTACCTGCGAAGGTTTTAATCGGAGGTGCGAACCTGCATGTGCGCACCAGCTATCGCAGAATTAGCCAGGAGTGGAACTGGGCAGTGCTCGCTGGTGCGAAGAGCTTGCCTGCACCTGCGAGGTCGCATGTGCTAAGTGATGAACGCAGAAGCGGAAATCGAAAAGGGAGTTGGCTTCGTAGAAGCGGCAGTGTGCTCGCAGACGCGAGTCCGCAGGCTCAAAATTTTAGTCTGCAGGCGCGAAGCCTATCACAGGAGCATATGTATTGGTCGCACCCGCTAAGCCGTAGGTACGAGTATGTTTTCAAAGGTGTGGAAAGCCTAGGCAGTGTATTAAAATCAAGGGTTCTGTGATTTTTCTTCATTTTGGATTTCAATCTCGGGATTAGGCGATTTTTGAGAAGGATTTCGAAGGGCTTCTTGAGGTAAGTCACTTGTGGTTATTTTTTCTCAATAATTATATTTCCCCATTGATTTTACCACCTAGATTGTATGGTTTGAGGTGTAATTTTGGAGTTTGAGGATAGGGATTTGGAGAGTTTGAATTGGGGATTTGAGTGATGATTTGGTGTCGAATTTTGATAAATTTGGTATGGTTGGACTCGTGGTTGAATGAGCTTCCGGATTTTGTACTTTTGTTGTATTCCGAGACATGGGCCCAGGGTGACTTTTGGGGCGATTTTTCAATTCTTTACTAAAATCATTATTTCATTATTTAAACTAGTTTCCTATAGTTGTATTTATAGTATGAAATCGTTTTGGCTAGATTCGAGCCATTCAGAGTTGAAAAATTGAGGGAAAAGCCTTCTAATTGATTGATTCAGTATGGTTTGAGGTAAGTGACTTGTATAACCTTGTGTGGGGCAAATACCCCTTAGGATTTGGTAGTTTGGTGATAATTTGTGACATATAAAGGCCGTGTATGCAAGGTGATGAGTGCGTACATGGGCTAAATGTTGAAATTCCAATTTTTGCTATGTAGTTTCCTTTTCATGCCTTAATTGAGTTACTTTAGCTCGTTATAGTCATCATGTTTAGCCTAATTTCACATGTCTACTTGTCTTATCTCCTATTTGCAACATGTTTAGTTGAATTACTTGCTTTTCTTGATTTCCTTATTCATTACTTAACTGTGGAAATTATTTACTTGAAATTGCTATCCTTGGAATATCATTTATTCCGTTGTTGTGTTTTGGCTTTTGTGTTATTATTGAGGTTATTGTTTGGTTGTTTGTACGAGGTTTATGCCGTGCCATTGTGATTATTGATACGCATGCAGTGACATAAGGTCTGGGTGTTGAAACTCATGCGATGAGATAAGGTGGGCTTGAAATGTATGGCTAGTAGGGGAACTACTAGAAGCCATGTGGTGTGATAAGGTGGGCTAAAATGCGAGATGCTATTTCGGAAAATTGATTTGCAAAAACCAAATATAAAGGCTCCCGCGGTGATATAAGGAAAGGCCATGATTTGTTTTTACGATTTGGGTCTACAAGGTGGTACCTTGGGAGTGCCCCTGCTAATATTCTTTATTTGTTGTATTGTTTGGTTCTTGTGCTGTATTAGCTTTCCTTGATTCCATGTTGTTATTTCCCGTAAATTCTTTATTGTTCACTTCCCTGTCACTTTCATTATATCATATTGCCTCTGCCTTGTTTCTTATTATCTCAAGTAGGGCCTTGACCCGACCTTATCACTACTCTACCAAGGTTTGGCTTAGTACTTACTGGGTACCGTTGTGGTGTACACACGCTACACTTTTGCACATGTTTTTGTGCAGATCTAGGTACATCCTATCAGTCTCAATATTAGTGAGATGTGTTGCTGCTTTGGAGACTTCAAGGTATACCTGCCCGCGTCCGCAGGCCTCAGAGTCCCCTTCTATCCCATTCTTTTCTTTTTTCTTTACACTTTGATAAACAATGATGTTTAGGATTGTTCGGTATTGTATCTAGAGCTTGTGACTTATATCTCACCAAGTTTTAGGATTGTACATATTGAGTTTTGGTAGATTCTATTTATTAAAATGTTGGGATGTTCCATTTTTAATCTCTTATTTAATATTTTCGCATATTGTTAGGCTTATATAGTTTTAGAGACTTGGTGCCATCCCGATATCCTATAGAGGAAATTTGGGGTCGTGACAAGTTGATATCTCATTTCCTTATATCACCGCGAGAGCCTTTACAATTTATTTTAAAAAATATTTTTTCCGAAATAGCATCCCGCGTTTTAGCCACCCTTATCACACCGCATGACTTCTATTAGTCACCCCTACTAGTCACACGTATCAAGCCACCCTTATCTCACCGCATGCGTTTCAATCCCAGGACCTTATACCACCGCATGCGTATCAATATCACAATATATCACAATTTGCACCTCAAGTGCCCAATATTTCAATTTTTCAAAAATAAATCAACAACAATATTTTTCAATAATAAAGAGCTCACGACTCATGCCAAAATAATCCAACAATAATATTTTTCCATAATAAAGAGCTCACGGCTCTATCACAATGAGTACCAAAAATCTTGCGAAAATAATCAGGAATAAAATAATTCAGGAAAATAATATTTCATATTAATAATACTTAATTTAAAGAAAATCAACCTTCAAATAATGCACAGTATAAAAGAAACCAAGTTTCAATCAAACAGGTAAAACAATTAGCAGGAAAATGTCAAGCAAATTTAAGGTATACAAACCAAATCATTAATGGAGAATATAATAACATGTAATAATTTAATTAATATGTAACAATGATCTTCATAATTTGAACACATAATCCTTCACATTTAGTCCGTGTACACACTCGTCACCTCGTGTACACGACTTTCATCACATTACAATTAATACCAATCCTAGGGAAATTTTCCCTACACAAGGTTAGACAAGTCACTTACCTCGACTTGCTCCAATTTAACCAAGTAATATACTTTTTTCTCGATTTTTCGATTCCGATCGACTCGTATATAGTCATAAATAATTTGATACAGTCAACAAAAATTATAGAATTAATTCTATAAAACAATACTACATTATTCAAAAATTATAGAATTAATTCTATAAAACAATACTACATTATTCAATAAAATCCGAAATTAGCTCAAAATTTACCCGTGGGGCCCACATCTCGGAATCCGGTGAAACTTATAAAAATCCAACAACCCATTCAATTACGAGTCCAACATACCAGTTTCACTCCAATCGGACTCCGGATCGACACCGAAATCTCAAAAATTTATTTCTATGAGATTTCTAAAAATTTCCAAATTTTAATCTTAAAACACTAATTAAATGGTGAGAACAATGATATATTTGTGTATATAGACCAAATCCGAGTTGGAATCACTTACCCCAAATGTCTTTCCTTGAAAATTTGTTGAAAGTCGCCTCTGTTGAAGCTCAAGTTTGTCAAAAATGGCAAATGTTGAATGCCACTGTTTTTATACCTTACAGATCTGTCCAGTTTGATCTTAGGAGCTCGATCTGTCCAGTTCGATCAGGGACCTCGATTTTGTCAGGGACCTCGATTGTAAGGGAGCTCGATTTTATCAGGGAGCTCGATTTTGTCAGGGAGCTCGATTTTGACAGGCAACCCGATTTTGACAGCATTTCTAGCAAAAAATTTGCAGCAGCTTTTGCAGCAGCTAAGTCCCACTTTTGATCCGTTAACCATCCGAAACTCACCCGAGGCCCTTGGGACCTCAACCCAAAATACCAACAAGTCCTAAAACATTATACAAACTTATTTGAAACCTCAAATCATACCAAACAACGCTAAAATCAGGAATCATGCTCCAATTCAAGCTTTATGAAACTTAGAATTTCCAACTTCTACATTCGATGTCGAAACCATTCAAATCAAGTCCGATTGACCTCAAATTTTGCACCCAAGTCATAAATGACGTAACGGAGCTGTGAAAATTTTCAGAACTGGATTCCGATCCCGATATCAAAAAGTCAACTCCCCGGTCAAACTTTTAACTTTAAATTCCTATTTTAGCCATTTCAAGCCTAATTTCACTACGGACTTCCAAATAAAATTCTGATCATGCTCCTAAGTCCAAAATCACCATACGGAGCTATTGGAATCATCAAAATTCTATTCCAGGGTCATTTGCACATAATTCGACATCCAGTTACTATTTGAACTCAAACATTAAATTTTTCATCAAAATTCCATATCTCGGGCTAGGGACCTCGGAATTTAATTTTGGGCATACGCCCAAGTCCCAATTCACGATACGGACCTACCGGAACTGTCAAAACACTGATCTGAGTCCGTTTGCTCAAAATATTGACCAAAGTCAACTCAGTTGTGTTTTAAATATCTAATTCACATTTTAATCCTTTTTCACCTGAAAACTTTTCGGAAAATTTTTACGGACTGCACATGCAAGTCGAATAATGGTAAATAGTTCTTAGATCATATAATTAATCATTAAATTTAAAGATGACATTTTGGGTCATCACATTCTCCACCTCTAAAACAAACGTTCGTCCTTGAACGGAGTTAGAAAAGGTACCTGAGCTGGTGAATAAGTGTGGATAACAGCTGCGTAAGTCATTCTCGACCTCCCAAGTCGCCTCCTCGACCGGATGAACTCTCTACTGAACCTTTACAGAAGCAATATTCTTTGACCTTAGCTTTCGAACCTGCCTATCTAAAATAGCCACTAGTTCCTCAACATAAGATAGATACTTGTATAACTGAATCGAACTGAAGTCTAACACATGATCGCCGTGATATTTCCGAAGCATAGAAACATGGAATACCGGATGAACCACAGAAAGACTAGGTGGTAGTGTAAGTCTGTAAGCCACCTCTCCCACTCTCTCAAGAATCTCAAAAGGCCCAATATACCTAGGGATCAACTTGCCCTTCTTCCCGAACCTCATCACACCCTTCATAGGCAAAACCCGGAGCAATACCCGCTCACCAACCATGAATGCAACATCACGAACCTTCCGATCCACATAACTTTTCTATCTAGATTGGGCTGTACAAAGTCGATCCTGAATCAACTTAACCTTTTCTAGGGCATTCTGAACCAAGTCTGTACCCAAAAGTCTAGCCTCGCCTGGTTCGAACCAACCCACTGGAGACCGGCACCGCCTACCATACAAGGCCTCATACGGAGCCATCTGAATGCTTGACTGGTAACTGTTGTTGTAAGCAAACTTTGCAAGTGGTAAGAATTGATCCCAAGCACCCCCAAAATCTATTACACACGCACAGAGCATATCCTCCAGTATCTGAATAGTACTTTCGGACTGCCCGTCTGTCTGAGGGTGAAATGCTATACTCAACTCTACCCGGGTACCCAACTCACACTGTACTGCCCTCCAAAATCGTGAGGTAAACTGTGTGCCCCGGTCAGAGATGATAAACACTAGTACACCGTGAAGTCTGACAATCTCGCAAATATATACCTGAGCCAGCTGCTCTGAAGAGTAAGTAGTAATCACAGGAATAAAATGAGCTGATTTGGTCAGCATATCCACAATCACCCAAATTGCGTCCAACTTCCGCTGAGTCCGTGGGAGCCCAACAACGAAATCCATAGTGATCCGCTCCCATTTCCATTCTGGAATCTCTAACTTCTGAAGTAATCCACCCGGTCGTTGATGCTCATATTTTACCTGTTGACAATTTAGACACCGAGATACATACCCCATTATGTCCTTCTTCATCCGCCTCCACCAATAGTGATGGCCTGAACATCCATGGCTAAAGGCCTTTTTGCTACCGGTAAATATGCTAAGCTGCCCAAACTCTCTGCCTTACGACTCAAGGCATCGGCCACCACATTGGCCTTCCCCGGATGATAGAGAATGGTGATATCATAATCCTTAAGCAACTCCATCCATCTCCGTTGCCACAAATTAAGATCCTTCTATTTAAACAGATGCTGTAGACTCCGGTGATCGGTGTAAATTTCACAATGGACACCATACAAATAATGCCGCCAAAACTTTAAGGCATGAACAATAGCTGCTAACTCCAGGTCATGTACAGGATAATTCTTTTCATGCACCTTTAACTGTCTGGACGCGTAAGCAATCACCCTACCGTCTTGCATCAACACTGCGCCGAGACCAATACGCGACGCGTCACAATACACAGTATAAGATCCTGTACCTGTAGGTAATACCAATACTGGGGCTGTAGTCAAAGCTGTCTTGAGCTTTTGGAAGCTTTCCTCACATTCCTCGGTCCACCTGAACGGAGCACCTTTTTGGGTCAATTTGGTCATAGATGCAGCAATAGAAGAGAAATCCTTTACATATCGACAATAATACCCAACCAAACCAAGGAAACTTCAGATTTCCGTAACTGAGGATGGTCTGGACCAACTCTGCACTGCTTCAATCTTCTTTGGATCTACCTTGATCCCCTCGCACGAAACTATATGACCGAAAAATCCCACTGAATCAAGCCAGAATTCACACTTTGAAAATTTTGCATATAACTTCTTTTCTCTCAAAATTTGAAGCACAGTCCTCAGGTACTGTTCATGATCTTCCTGACTCCGGGAATACACCAGAATGTCGTCAATAAACACAATGATGAAGGAATCAAGATAGGGCTGAAATACACTATTCATTAAGTGCATAAATGTTGCTGGGGCATTGGTCAGCCCAAAAGACATCACAAGGAACTCGTAATGACTGTACCGAGTCCTGAAAGCAGTCTTCGGGATATCTGGATCTCGAATCTTCAACTGATGATAGCCTGAACGCAAGTCAATTTTTGAGAATACCCTGGTACCCTAAAGCTAATCAAATAGGTCATCAATACGTGGCAATGGATACCTGTTCTTCACTGTAATCTTGTTCAACTGGCGGTAATCAATACATATCCGCATAGAACTATCCTTCTTCTTTACAAATAAGACAGGAGCACCCAAAGGCGATACACTGGGCCGAATGAAACCCTTATCAAGCAACTCCTGTAACTGTTCTTTTAATTCTTTCAACTCTGCTGGGGCCATATGATATGGTGGAATAGAAATGGGCTGAGTGCCCGGTAACAAATCAATGCCAAAGTCAACATCCCTGTCGGGCGGCATACCCCGAAGATCCACTGGAAATACATCAGGAAAATCCATTACTATAGGAACTGACTCCACATTAGGAGTATCAATACTAACATCTCTCACATAGGCCAGATACGCATCACACCCCTTCTCAACCATTCGTTGAGCTTTAAGAAATGAAACAACTCTGCTAGGAACATGATCTGAGGTACCTCTCCACTCTAGCCATGATAGACCTGGCATAGCCAATATCACCGTCTTGACGTAACAATCAAGAATAGCGTGATAGGGCGACAACCAGTCCATGCCCAAAATAATATCGAAATCCACCATACTAAGCAATAATAAATCAGTTTTGGTCTCAAAACCACTGATAATAATTAAACACGACCGAAACAGATGATCCACAATAATAGATTCACCCACGGGTGTAGATACATAAATAGAAGAACTCAAGGAATCACGTGATATGCCCAAATACGGGGTAAAATAAGATGACACATAAGAATAAGTGGAGCCTGGATCAAATAAGACTAACGCATCTCTATGACAGACCGTAATAATACGTGTGATAATAGAATTGGATGTAACAACATCTGTCCTAGCAGGAAGGGCATAATATCTGGCCTGGCCTCTCCCTCTAGGGCGACCTCTACCTGCCCGACCTCCACCTCTAGCTGGCTGTGCAGGTGGAGTGGCAACTGGTGCAGAAATCATGGCCTGAGAAGCCGGAGGACCCTGTGGAATAGGTGGGGCCTGAGAAATCTGTGGAGGTGCACCCCTCCTAAATCTAGGTCAATCTCTCATCATATGGCGAGTGTCACCACACTTAAAACAAGCCCTTGGAGGACGTGGCTGCTGGGACTGGCTCGGGCCTGATCGACTAGACTCTCCACTGGAAGCACCCCGTACAGGAGGTACAGAAGACACTGGTGGTGCATAATATGGAACTTGAGGTCTGGGAGTAGTCGAAATACCACTAGAAGCTGGAAGTGTCGAATGAATAGGATGTCCCACAAAACCTCTACCATGTCGGGCTACAACTGGGGCAAGAGAATTATTATATGTGCCAGAATCTTGGGGTCTCTTAGCTTCCCTCTCTTCCCTCTCCCGAGTCTGCATACCTTCCAATCTTCTAGAAATTGACACCACCTGTTCGTATGTGATGTCCATCTCTAGCTCTCGGACCATACTGTATCTAATACTAGGGTGGAGACTCTCAATAAACCTACAAACCCGCTCTCGAACAGTAGCAACTAAGGCTGGTGCATGCCTAGCCAAATCACTGAATCAGATCGCATATTCTGACACGGTCATAGAACCCTAGCGCAACTGCTCAAACTCTGCGTGCCAAGCATCCCTAAGACTCCAAGGAACATACTCCCTCAAGAACTTATCTGAAAATTGAGTCCAAGTAAGTGAAGCTGCCTCAGCCGGACTATCCAACTCATATGCCCGCCATCACTGGTAGGCTGCTCCTCTAAACTGGAATGCCGTGAAAGAAACTCCACTGGAATCCACAATACCCATAGTACGAAGGATAATATGACATTCCTCCAGAAAACCCTAATCATCCTCTGAAGCTAGACCACTGAAAGTGGGAGGGTGGTACTTCTTATACCTCTCGAGCCTGAGCTGCTCTCCCTCTGAAACTACTGTCCTAATCTCAGGCCGAACTGGGACAACTGGCTGCACTGGTATAACCTCTGGGGCATGGCCAACTTGGGCACGTGGCTCTGGATTATGGGCGGCGGGAGTCTGCACTCCTCCCCCAGCCTGAGATGTGGCATGAGCAAGTGGAATTAATCGTGCTTGAGCTAAAGTGCCAAACATGCTAAAAAACTGGGCAAGAGTCTCCTGAAGTGCAGGAGCAGTAACAGGCGTCTCAGGTGCCTGCTCTCCAACTGGAGCTACTGGTGGCTCTGGTGCAGTAGTTCGTGCAGATGCTTTGGCTGCACCACGTGGTCTTCCTCGGCCTCTGGCTCGGCGTCTGCCCCGACCCCGACCTCTTGCAGCTCCAACATGGGGCACAGGTGTCTGATCATCAGATCGAGTTGTGCGTGTCCTCACCATCTATGAGAGAATAGAAAGATAATTGTTAAGAAACTTGAAATCAACAAAGGCGCACGATAAGGAATCAAAGAAGTGAATAATTCCTAACAGTTCCATAGACTCTCGAAGATAAGTACAGACGTCTCCGTACCGATCCGCAAGACTCTACTAAACCTGCTTGTGACTCATAACACTTATGAACCTAGTGCTCTGATACCAACTTGTCACGATCCCAAATTCCTTCCGTAGGATGTCGTGATGGCACCTAGTCTCTAAGACTAGGTAAGCCTATCAATACGGAATAATCATAAATATCTGAAATAAATAAACTACAATTCAAATAATTACAACTCCCAAAATTCGGTAGAAATAAGTCACAAGCTTCTAAAATTTATTCTCAATATTTCTATGTATCAAGGTCTAAAGAAAAATAAGGAAGCAACATAAAATGATAGAAGGGGACTCCGGAGTCTGCGGACGCTAGCAGATATACCTCGAAGTCTCCGTGCGCAGGTAGCTTCATTGACGTCTAGACTGGTAAGATGTACCTGCATCTGCACAAAAAGATGTGCAGAAGCATAGTATGAGTACACCACAACGGTACCCAGTAAGTGCCAAGCCTAACCTCAATAGTGTAGTGACGAGGTCAGGTCAGGCCTTACTGGAGAATAGATAATGACATGAAAAAATGTTTAAACAATTTAATAAGATAAAAATGACTGCGGAAATGAATCAAATAGTATGTCACATTTAATAACACCAAATAATTGCAAATAATATCTCGTGGAATCACAACAATTAATCGAAGGCAACTATGAACATAAATCAATATCAACAAGGGCACTACCGAGGTAGCACCTCGTAGTCCCAATCATAAATAAATTCACAATACCTCATTTCCTTATATCACCACGGGAGCCTTCAAAATTTATTTTAAAAAATATTTTTTCCTAAATAGCTTCCTGCGTTTTAGCCACCCTAATCACACCGCATAACTTCTAGTAGTCACCCCTACTAGTCACGCGTATCAAGCCACCCTTATCTCACCGCATGCGTTTCAATCCCCGGACCTTATACCACCGCATGCGTATCAATATCACAATATATCACAATTTGCACCTCAAGTGCCCAATATTTCAATTTCCAGAAATAAATCAACAACAATATTTTTCAATAATAAAGAGCTCACGGCTCATGCCAAAATAATCCAATAATAATATTTTTCCACAATAAAGAGCTCACGGCTCCATCACAATGAGTACCAAAAATCTTGCGAAAATAATCAGGAATAAAATAATTCAGGAAAAAAATATTTCATATTAATATACTTAATTTAAAGAAAATTAACCTTCAAATAATGCACAGTATAAAAGAAATCAAGTTTCAATCAAACAAGTAAAACAATTAGCAGGAAAATGTCAATCAAATTTAAGGTATACAAATCAAATCATTAATGGAGAATATAATAAGATTTAATAATTTAATTAATATGTAACGGTGATCTTCATAATTTGAACACATAATCCTTCACATTTAGTCCGTGTACACACTCGTTACCTCGTGTATACGACTTTCATCACATTACAATTAATACCAATCCTAGGGAAATTTTTCCCACAAAAGGTTAGACAAATCACTTACCTCGACTTGCTCCAATTTAACCAAGTAATATACTTTTTCCTCGATTTTCCGATTCCGGTCGACTTGTATCTAGTAATAAATAATTTGATAGAGTCAACAAAAATTATAGAATTAATTCTATAAGAAAATACTATATTATTCAATAAAATCCGAAATTAGCTCAACATTTGCCCGTGGGGCCCACATCTTGGAATTCGACGAAACTTATAAAAATCTAACAACCCATTCAATTACGAGTCCAACCATACCAGTTTCACTCCAATCGGACTCCGGATCGACACCGAAATCTCAAAAATTTATTTCTATGAGATTTCTAAAATTTTTCAAATTTCAATCTCAAAACACTAATTAAATGGTGAAAACAATGATATATTTGTGTATATAGACCAAATCCGAGTTGAAATCACTTACCCCAAATGTCTTTCCTTGAAAATCTGTCAAAAATCGCCTCTGTTCAAGCTCAAGTTTGTCAAAAATGGCAAATGTTGAATGCCACTGTTTTTATAACTTACAGATCTGTCCAGTTCGATCTTGGGAGCTCGATCTGTCCAGTTCGATCAGGGACCTCGATTGTAAGGGACCTCGATTTTATGAAGGACCTCGATTTGTCAGGGAGCTCGATTTTGTCAGGGAGCTCGATTTTGTCAAGGAGCTCGATTTTGTCAGGACCTCGATTTTGACATGCAGCCCGATTTTGACAGGCAACCCGATTTTGACAGCATTTCCAGCAGAAACATTGCAGCAGCTAAGTCCCACTTTTGATCTGTTAATCATCAGAAACTTACCCGAGGCCCTCGGGACCTCAAACCAAAACACCAACAAGTCGTAAAACATCATACAAACTTATTTGAAACCTCAAATCACATCAAACAACGCTAAAATTACGAATCATGATCCAATTCAAGCATAATGAAACTTAGAATTTCCAACTTCTACATTCGATGTCGAAACCTATCAAATCAAGTCCGATTGACCTCAAATTTTGCACCCAAGTTTGAAAATTTAAATTCCAGAACTGTGAAAATTTTCAGAACTGGATTCCAACCCCGATATCAAAAAGTCAACTCCCCGATCAAACTTTCAAACTTTAAATTCCTATTTTAGCCATTTCAAGCCTAATTTCATTACGGACTTTCAAATAAAATGCTGATCACGCTCCTAATTCCAAAATCACCATACAGAGCTGTTGGAATCATCAAAATTCTATTCCGGGATCATTTGCATATAATTCGACATCCGGTCACTATTTGAACTCAAACTTTAAAATTTTCATCAAAATTCCATATATCGGGCTAGGGACCTTGGAATTTGATTTCGGGCATACGCCCAAGTCTCAATTTACGATACGGGCCTATCGGTACTGTCAAAACACTGATCCGAGTCCGTTTGCTCAAAATGTTGACCAAAGTCAACTCAGTTGTGTTTTAAACATCTAATTCACATTTTAATCCATTTTTTCACTTGAAAACTTTCCGGAAAATTTTTATGGACTGCACACGCAAGTCGAGTAATGGTAAATAGTGCTTAGATCACATAATTAATCATTAAATTTAATGATGACATTTTGGGTCATCATAAGGACTTGAGGCAAGTACTAGTGGGGGACCTATCGTCTTACATCCGCGTTATCTAGGGGCATAGTGGTGAGCTGCACTTTCTGAGCCGTTCTGTAGCTACTAGTGTCTCTCCTTGTATTTTCATTCTGTCTATTTATTTCAGACAGTATTTGAGATTTTGTATAATCTACTAGATGCTCATACACTTGTAACACCAGGTCTTGGCACACAAAATGGTAGAATTTGGGTTTTATTATTTTTCCTGGTTTTAAATTTTGTCAATATATGCTTAATTTATTAATTTAGCTTGCCTAGCTGTAGTATTGGGCGCCATCACGACCTATAGGTGAAATTAAGTCGTGACACCAAACCTCAAAACTCACACAATTCACGGGTCCCAATTCATGAACCCTAATCACTTGGCATATTGTACCCTCATTACAACTGATAACTGCACGGACAACTCACATGCCAATAGAACTAATCTCACATATAAGACAAGTAGACGGATTACGTACAAATGATTAGTAGCATCAATGTTCATCTTCTTAAACCGATACAGTGGTAAAGTACGTGTATGCTTGTGCAAGTGTTCTATCACAGTTCAGACCAACGAATAGGAGTAGAGAAAAATGAACGACACATAAGGAACGATCCTCACAATTTGCACAAGGTAGAACTCACACAAGTTAGGCACGCCACTACAAAAATATTAACAACAACAATGCCTCCAGGCCATAGCAAGTTATTAAAAATCAATCCCCGACATAGCCCACCTTGTCTCGCCACGTGCGCAATAATAAAGTAAATACCCGTATTGTCTCACCGCACGCGCATAATAATATTCCCACCTTGTCTCGCCACATGCGCAAACCCACATATATAGCCCGCCTTGTTACGCCGCATGTGCATATATCAATAGTAAGGATAGCACGGCAGAAATCTCATGCAAACACCCGAATAAAACCTCCCAACAATATCACGTGCCAAACACATAACATCATAATAGAATGATCCCACAACATGTGCTCATATTCCACAACATTTCATCTAAACAGTGTCAATACCACAACCGCACATAACCCTCAGCTTAATAAACTGAGTACAATAACAATAATAATAATAGCATGAGAATACGACAAGTAAATCAACTCAAGAGCTTTGGATCACAAAGAAGCGGTAGAACGAGCTCACAAAGAATAAACACAATAGGAAATACTAGTTTCATTTAGTGTTGAGCAATTGCGAAAGAGGTACAACAAATCCAATTAAGGATAGACAATTACAGAAGAGATAATAGTAATTTCAATTAAGGATAAGCAATTAGGAAAGGATGGCATGTCAATCGAAGAGGCAACAACTTCAGTTAAGGTACACAAGAGTCAAATAGGCAATAAGAGTGGAACATGAAAGCAATTCATTCCAATTAAGACACGTAGGGGTAAAACTTGTAAATGGAGAAACTCAACATAACAAAACAACTTCATATCTAATGAACATAAGAACCTAAAAGCCCTAAAAGGTCAACTTTCCACAAATAATCTCGAGCACGTACTCGTCACCTCGCGTACACGGACTTTACATGACAGAATTTGCACCAAAGACTCAAATCCTAAGGGGTAGTTCCCCCCACAAAGTTAGGCAAGATACTTACATCAAAGAAGCAAGACCAATACTCTAAAATGGCCCTCTCAAGTGAAACAATCCCCGGACGGCTCAAATCTAGCCAAAATAACTTCAATTCATAAATAAAACTCATAGAAAACAATTTCGGATAATAAAGCTTTGATTTTTAATTAAAACTAAACAGTCAACCCCCGGGCCTGCACCTCGGAACCTGATAAAATTTATAAAACCCGAACATCTAATTCCAATACGAGTTTAACCATAAAAAATTATCAATTTACGACATCAATTCGTCTTTTAAATCATCATTTTACATTTTGAAACATTTATACAAGTTTTCCCCAAATTCCCAACTTAATTCACTAATTAAATGATGAAAATTACAATGGATTCAGAAAATATAACAAGATTCGGGTAAAGAATTCTTACACCAATGAGTTGCTTTCAAAACCCATGAAAAATCTCCCAAAATCGAGGTGTAGAACTCAAAATATATTTAAAATGTCAAACCATAAAAATATATGTGATTCTGCCCAGCATTTTCGCATCTGCGGACTCAAGTTCCGCATTTGCGAGCTTGCATTTGCGATGCCAGACAACCAGACAAAGGACTGCCCCTACGGAACTTCACGTCGCATTTGCGACTGCGTAGAAGCGCAAATGAAGCCGCAGAAGCGAGGCCCATTGCATGTGCGATCTTTTAGCCACAGAAGCGGCATCACTCCTTCGTGAAAATCTCCACAGAGGCGGCAAGACATGGCCATTGCCATTGTTGCAGAAGCGACCATAATACCCCAAAAACGACCATGTACTTGAGCTAAAATTTTTGCAGGTGCGATTGCACCAGGTTCTGCACAGAACCAGCTTCATTTAGCATGTTCTAAATGGTGAGAATCTCGTCTGAAACTCACCCGAGCCACTCGGAATCCCGTCCAAATATACCAACCAGTCCCGTAACATAACGCGGACCTACTCGAGGTCTCAAATCACATCAAACTACGTCGAAACTACAAATCACACCTCGATTCGGACTTATGAAATTTTGAATATTCCAACTTCTAAAACCCATGCGGAAACACATCAAATCAACACGGAATGACGTCAAATTTTTCATGCAAGTCCCAAATGACATAACGAAGCTAATCCAAATATAGGAATTAAAATTTGACCCCAATATGGCCAAAGTCAACTCTCGGTCAAACCACTCAACCTTCCACAAACCTCAACTTTCAACTTTTTGCCGAAATGCTTCAAATTACTCTACGGACCTCCAAATCCAAATTAGGACGCACGCCAAAGTCCAAAATCACCATACTAAGTGTTGGAACCATAAAAATTCCATTCGAGAGTCGTCTACACAAAATTTAAATTTCGGTAAACTCTTACCGCTTAAGCTTCTAATACACTAGTCCTTCTTCCACAACAATCCCGAATCATCCAAAATCCAAACTTGACTACTCACGTGCGTCATAATGGATAATATGGAACTTCTCGAGACCTTAAGTCACTGAACGAAGCGCTAATACTAAAAACGACCGGTCGGGTCGTTACATGTGCATTTCAAAAGATTTCCGCCCTTAGATCTTCAAATTTAGTTAAACAGTTTATGCCTGCTAATTTCATAATTAGAACTTAATTTCTTACTAAAAGTAAATTGGTTTTTCCAAAGAAATCTTTTACAAGATACTAACTGATAAAACATGAGCAACAATTTTCATCACATTTTTATCATAAGATTAATAGCTCTAATCCATTATTTTTAAATCATGGGCGTACCTTGGGTCAACCAAACTGTATAGAGAACATGGTTCTTTATTAATTCAGATAGAACACACACAATAAGAGATAATTAAATGATACATCAGAGTTTTCAGTGCAAAACTCCCAACTCACGGGATTAAAAACCATGACCTACACTCGTAGGATTTCAACTTCACTAACCGAGCAACTTCAGATTACAACCTATTGTAACCTAGGAATTAAACTCTTAATCCCTTAATTACTTGTAATAACTCTTTTACAAGCCTCTTTATAATAACTCTATTACAAAGATCACAACTCGACTAACTCTAGTCAAGACACAAACACAAGGTTTATGTCTTCACAAATGGTTTCTTACACAATGCTTCTAACTACTCTAAGTAGGAATTACAAGTAGATCACTCTAATAAAAGTGCAACACAACTAAGGACGTTTAATAACACAGTGTTGGAAACTGGTCCTTCGTTCTGTTGTTCTTGGTTATTGGTTCTTGAAGCTTGGAAATCACTTGCAAGATGGCAACACACATGAGAGGAAAGTAACTCAATTTTCATATGTTCAAGTGTGTGTTTCCTTTGATTCATGCTAATAATATCCAAGTGATGTCACATGGACGATGGAAGCAAATATCCAGTACAAGGCATTCCCCATAAAGTGATTGCTGCACTGTTTACATTGTTGCATGTGTGCATAGGAATAGTTGCAGTGACTTTACAACTGTCGGAAGTTGACTGGTACAGTCAACAAGGGAACTAATGTCCATCTGTTCTCTCTATCATTTCTTTGACTCTAGTTGTTGGAACTTGTGCCCGACTTGAGACTTGTTATTCTTGAGCACTATGAGGATGTGTAATAAATTTCGGATCTGGTTCTTATCATAAAGTTTGTTATATCATCAAAATACAAAAGGCACATAACTTATGAATTTTCCCCTTTTTTATGATGAGATACTTATAATTGAAGTTCCCACTGGGAACCAGATCACCACACCATATTTCCTGTATTCCCTCTGAGAGAACCTGTTCCCCCTTCTTCCCCTCAATCTTCTTCCCCCTTTTGGTATCATAAAAAGATTAATCATAAGTAATAAGCAGAAAAGAAGTCCAGCATGGTTAACTCATGCCACATGTGTGCACACAAGCATGGCTAAAAGTAGAGCATAAGAGTATAACATGCATAGCAAAAAGACGAGATGCTCATTAATTATGAGGGAAATGAGAACAGATATAGTAGTACCATTGTTACACAATCATTCACAAAAAAAAAACTTAAAAGTACCAGCCACAAAAACAACAAAAAGAGGACCAAGGTAGGACAAACAACATTTAACTGGACACTGGAAAAGGGAACTGCTTTAAGGAGAACTAAAAGGAGGAGGCAAGAATTTTAGGAGAATATCCATTCAAGAATTTGCAGACACTTGTTCGTTAAGCAGCCGTTCCTTCAGGTATTAGACATGTTTCCTGAGATCTACATTTTCCTTAGTCAGGCGAGCAACCTCTGTGCCTTGTGCACTACTGGAACCAAGTGCCTCCTGGGCTTGACTAAGCTATCCATCAAGAATGGAATTTCGTTCCTTCAACCTCCTTATATCTCCATTTGAAGCATTCTAAGCATTAATCAATTGAGAGATAGTAGAATTGCTGCCAACCCTACCTTTCTTATCAATGCACTCACATTCCTCCAAGGTGGTCTTTGATAAGGTTTGCTTGCGAGTTACCATTATTGCTTTTCCCAAGGGGACTTTGAAAATGTTAAAAACCTTAGTGAACAAGAAGCCATAGGGCAAACCATGATTACCATCCTTTTATGTTTTTCACTTTCTTCATATGATCTATCATGAGACCAAGCAGATTGATAGTGGTGTAGGCATCCGACACTTCCATGAGGAATAGGTCTCCTTTTAAAGTAATGAAACCCATTTCCGCACGGGGAAGCAATACCTTATTCACCATCTTAAAAAAAGTTGATACACTAGAAGAAGGGCCTTCTTGTGTACCCCGTTCCCCTTGCCGCACATCATCATCCTTAATAATGGCACTTCTAAAATTGGGAAAACAATTCCCCTCAATGGATTAGATCCCTTCTGTAAGCACTCCCAAAATGTTCCCAAACACAGCCTCGTTTATCACAAAATCTACTATGTTGACCTTCAAGCAGTTGTTATCATCTTCCACTGTGAACATGTCTGCGTAGAAGCTACGCACCTTTTCCTCATACACCTTGGGGATCTCATTGGTTAACAAGTGTGTCAATTTTTGAAAATCACAAATATCAACCAGCTGACGCATCCCTGTCATGTCAAGAATGTCAGGGGCAAGTGTTCTACCCCATAGCACCCTCTGTTTTCTCAGGTTTTCTCTGCTTTCATCCTTGGCCACACTTACTTTGGCCTTTTTAGAGGAACCAGGTTCCTCGTTGTCACCAGCCTTTCTTTTCACAGACTTTCTCACACTTTTCTATTTTTTGTAGACTTCTCAGACAATTTCTCATCAGACTTCTCAGAAAAATTTTCATCAGACTTTTCAGATATATTTTCACCAGACTTGTCCACTTTCACAGATGGCTCTCTCCTGTGTTTGGGAATCATAGGTTTCTTAGAGAACTTACGAATTAAGGAAGTAAGTTCCTCATTCACCTCTTCATCGTCAACATCAACAACAAGTGTTGGAGGCACTTCTTCCTCATTCACCAGCTTTTCCCCTTTCACCAACCTCATCCTTTTCTTCTCTTCTTTATTTTTCTTAAAAACCGATTCAAGGGCTTCTTTCTTTGGTAGCCTGGTAGTAGGTATTTTAGGAGTGGGCTTTTTGGAAACTACCAATCTACTCCTAGCCGGAAAGAAGATTGCTACAGACACATTGTCATAGTCATCCTTACTATTTTTATTTTTCTCTTCAGATAGAGATCTCATCTCAAGAAAGACTATGGTTAACAGATCATCATCGAAGTGAGGAGAATAGTAGGATTAGTACTGACATGTGCTAAACTTTTAGAGGGCACCAAATCCCTAAACTCATCCTTATGACTATCACCTTCCCCCTAAGACCCAATAGTCTCATTTTCACGCTCATACCTACCAACCAAACCTCATTCTACAATGATTAGTAACATGTTCTCAATGGCTTCTTGTTCATTCACCCCTAAGGTAGAATAAGAGGATACAAGAGGAACATTACCTGTAGGATTGGTAATATTTAGATCAAATCTTGGAATGGGCGCTGCTGAATCTTCACTACTATGAACCACACATTATAGGGCTTCAGAAGTTTCCCCAACTTTCTGACTAGAAACATATTGACCCTAGTCTTCGTCTACTGTTTTGCCTTTTTCCATTTTTTCCGGCGAGGCAGAAGGAGAGGTTGTAGCAATAGTTCTTTTGGTGTTCTGAGTCTTACGACTGCGGTGAGATCCAAAAATCGATTGGGTTGTAGAGGAAGTAGTAGGTGGTTGTTGGTCTGGTATGGGATTTTGGCTGGGTGACAAAGGGGACTCAGACTTTCGCTCCTGTGCTTTGTGAGATGAAGACAGAGTGGGAACTACACTGGATACATTTGAAACTTCTGAATCTTGAGACATACTGAAGATTTGAAGTGAGGACTTAATAGTAAGAGTGTTTGCTTTAAGAGAGAAAAGGGAATTTTTGGATCATGTGGATAGTGAGGAAAAAATAACATTTGGGGGTTATTTAGAAGAAGTGAGGGACCGGTTACAAAAACAGGTATGAATCACTGGGTAGACAGGTCGTTTGGTAACAAGTGTGATGTTTGATTTCTAAAGAGATGAGAGAGAAAGATTGAAATTTTTAATGACGTGGCACTATTATAGCCATTAAAAATGTGCATGAAAATACAAGGGAACTACTAACCGAAGTCAGGGAAAGGGAACCTAGTTCCCTGACTTACTTTTGTAAATGTGAGCCTCATCCTTATCCTAAGATGCAATGTCATTAGCTGCTTGTTTGCTCTGTAGTTGTCATGCGTGTCTACTTGTAACAATATAGAGAGGAGTTAGAACTTGCCAGAAAACATTTTTGAGCTGTTTTACCTATTTATTCTTTCATAGCGAATAATTGAGCGACATGGTGCTCAGTTTAATTTTATCAACTCTAATGCCAATAGATTATTTTCAAAGTGCTCTATGATCAGTGCTTTGGTGAGGATATCTGCTACTTAGTCTTCTATTTTGCAGAACTTCATGCAGATAAGACCCTTTTTAACATTGTCTCTGAGAGTTGATGTAGTACATTATTGTACTTTGTTCTCTTATGCTGAACCGGGTTCTTTGCCATGTTGCGAGCACTTGTGTTATCACACAGTTATGGCACGCGATCAGAAAATACACCAAAGTCCTCCAGTTGCTGCTTGATCTACAACAATTGAGCACAATTAGAGGCATCTGCCACATACTCAGCTTCTGCAGTTGAAAGAGCCACAAAGTTTTGTTTCCTTGTACCCCATGAAATCAAACATGAACCCATAAAATGTGCCATGCCAGATGTACTTTTTTTATCCACTAAATAACCAGCATAATCAACTTCAGCATACCCAATTAAGTCAAAATTATCCCCTGAAGAATAGTAGAGAAGCAATACTTGTGTTCTTTTAAGATACCTTAGAATCCTCTTGGCAGTTTTAAGATGAGATTCTTTTGGACTAGATTGAAATCTAGCACATAATCCTACACTGAATACAATATCAGATCTACTAGATATGATATACAAGAGTGAACCAATGATGCCTCTGTACATGGATTCGTTCACAGGAGAACCAGGTTTATCCAAGTCCAGACAGGTGGTAGTGGAAATATGAGTATCAATGGTTTTTGAACTTTCCATCTCAAATCTCTTGAGGAGCTCTTTAATGTATTTCTGCTGGCTTATCATCGTTCCGTTAGGGGTTTGCTTAACTTGCGGTCTAAGAAAAAATTTAATTCCCCCACCATGCTCATTTCAAACTCGCTTCCCATAAGCTTTGCAAACTCCTCACACAAGGAGTCATTTGTTGCACCAAAAATGATATCGTTAACATAAACTTGCACAATGAGCAGGTTCCTTCCCCGTTTCTTCAGAAATAGGATGTTATCAAATTTTCCTCTTGTAAAGCTATCACGACCCAAACCAATGTGCCGTGAAGGGCACCCAGTACCTTACTCAATTGACTACTAATGTAACGTATCTTTTCGTATCATACTATTATAGGTAAATGAGATGGAAAGGCTGCCGTGAGATAACCAGAATAAAATATGAGGGAATACTCAACATAGGACGACCCAACATGTAATACAAACTTATACATATGATATACGGGCCTATAAGACAAAAATGACTCGTATACTAAACATAGGCCGACAAGGCCATACAATCTTTCACATACATGACATATGTGTACAAGCCTCTAAGAGTAGATAAATACCATAAAGGTCGGGACAGGGTCCCGCCATACTAATAAATACATGTCCAATTCATACTGATCAAATAAGCAACTCTGGGGAAAATGGAGTGCACCAATACCTTCCGCTGAGCTGATAGCCTACTTGGAGGACTTTCAACTTGTCTATCGGTATCTGCGGGCATGAAACGCAGTATCCCCAGGCAAAAGGGACGTCAATACAAATAATGTACCAAGTATGTAAGGAATGAAAATCAGTAAAGTGAAACATAGAGTAAAAGAATCAACATGTAAGTTTGAATAACTTTGTGAATCATTTCATATTTATAATGTCATGCATATACGTATAAATGTCATATCATGCATAGGTATATGCGTACACAACTTCATCAAGCCTCTAAGGGCATCCCATCATATCATCTCAGCCACTATGTACAAATCATCAACGTATACCAGCTGATCAGGTGGTGGTGCCTATATAACGCCATGACCTTTTCCCATATCCCATATATATATAATATACGCGTATATAATGCCATCTGGCCATTAGTAAATGTACATGTAAAAATGAATGAAATACATAAGTAGTACATTAATAAAATTTCTCGGAATGTCATAAAATCAATATACCTTTCGGATAAACTTTATCAACTACGTATTTTTCTGAGACCCATGAACAGAAAATATAATAATAAGACACATGGAGAATCAAGAATATAGACACCCCTAGTACTTCTATGAATAAAGTCATTTATGAAAGCTGTGCGTTTGCTCGTTTCGTTTGTATCGTATGAATCATGCCAAAAATAAAGAAGGGATAGCCTTAACATACCTGAACCGATTCTCTTGACAATCCCTCTATCACACGCCAATCGTGACGAAACACATAACATCGGATCGGAGTAGGGGAAAATCCGTATGATGTTCTTGAGAAAGATTATACCGGGCTCCCTTAGAATTGCAAATCCGGTTGTTATTACGTAGTATAACTTTGTATTGATTTTGTAGCAAATCACGTTGCTATTATGTGATAATCTCGTCTGAACTTTCTTGCTGAAGCTTCATCCGTGACTTAGTAGATGTGAGCATCTTCATTTTGTGAATTAGAGAGGTTATCTTTAATCTTTGGGTGTGGGCCCCACTTAGGATGACTTAGCCACTAAAAATCTACTAAAAGGTGCCACCTTTTACATGTATTAAGAGTCATTACTTGGGCATTTGATCAAGATCTCCTTGGCTGCCACGTTGAGGTCCATAAGCCTTATCCAAAGATGCTTAATTAATTAGTTAATCTCCCACTAAAAATTAATAATTACTCAATTATCCACATCATTAAGAATTATCTCAAATTACTTAAAATAATACTCACTTTTAACACACTTTATATACCTTACTATCATGGTCATGTGGTACCTTGTACGTCACTAGTCCATAAATACCTGGTATTATAGCTAGGACCGTATTTTATCCCAAATTGACAACCTTCAACGAAACTCATTTTTTTGATTCGTTTACCCTCTAACCTTCATGACACTTACTTATTGCCTGTTATTAATAGCATAAATTCTTATAGCCTCAAAAAATAATCTCATTCCCGAGTCTACGTCGATTAACTTACGACGAAACTTTAATGTACGAGAATGCGAGATGTAACTTCTTATTTTTGAGCTTTCATCAATTTACTTATGGCGTACTTTCATGTACGAAAGTATGGGGTGTAACATCATTCCCCCATTTGGAACATTCGTCCTCGAATGTTGACTGATGCACTTATCATTATCATAATTTATAGCTCTTGTGAATATTTTAGTACTCCCTTTGCCATCTAGGCAACTGTTCTATGAATAAATCCAAAGGCTAGGGCATTCCCCGCTATAGGCCTCTTTCTCACACCACGACTTGTGGTTGGAATACATTTAATCTCGTAACTATTGTTACCTTCTATCATGCAATTTGTACGACTTTGTGCACTTATGTGACTCTTCCCCCCCTTTTCCCTCTAGCCTTTAACCAATCTCTAGGCCTCACTTTGTGAACATATATAGAATGATGACAAGTTGTCACTCTGGGCGTCTATGGCTTTACTAAATCTAAGTATGGCATACTATACCATAACTCTTACTTCAGTTTATTGTTACTGAGGTCTGCTACCAAACTCCAGGTTACTCTCGTTGCTTATCCTATATGTATAAATCTAAGTCCTTTAATGCTTCCTCATTACTGTGATTCACCTTACGTGGGTATTTTAATCCTGTACAATTCATGAAATCCCTTTTTTATTTTCTTCAAATCATTACTCAATCGAAGGCCCAAACGTCATCCTTTATCTATCACAATTACACCATTATTCTACTACCAGGGCATCATTCCATCTCTTCTAGATGCTATTAGTCTTAGACTCCTTTGAGTTCATTAAGGTTATACTAACTTTTCTATAACTTAGAGAAAGCATTAGCTCTCTTGTTTTCATGGGCTTAATCTCTAGGACTTATCCATTCTCCTCACCTTCTCACCCGCCCATTCTTATCCTCACTCATGTCTTCCTAAAACCTTGTCGCTTTACCATACTTTAGCTTGCGACCTACACATATCTATTTATACTACTCGCAACCTTCCTTCAACTTTCTTACACCATAGATTTCCTTGTGTTATTCTGGAACATCAAGCGAGACATCGCATCGTCTCTAACTCTTCTTTACTCTATTAACTAGACCTCTCGATACCTAGAAACCATAGGCTGGAAGATATGACACTAATGACACCACTATCATTCCTGGATACTGAATCCCCATGCTCCTATCCTTCTATCCAAAGTATGGACTATACACAACCTTCTGCATATGAGTATCTCGTACATTATTCACCTTTACCTTACTTACCCTAAAATCTCGCATCACATCTTCTATCTCTTTCATGACCTGCCTTCCACATAAGTATAATTAGCATCCACAATTTGAAGCTCTATTATAATACTTGCACCTCTGGTGCATACACAATCCGGTGGGAGCATCATACAGACTTCTTAAGAGGCTGGTACTCTTGTAACTGGCTTTCTCGTAAAGATGTTATAAAATATGGTTGTTGTCTATCTCTCTTGTTCCTTTGATATTAAGAGTGATTCTGCAATGTTCTCAATCACAATTTCTATAATTTCTTTGGGTCTAATAATCAGACTCTTGATTTACTTAGTTGGTGTAACTCTTTAGTTTCCTCTTCCTTCTGATCAGCCTTTATGTAGGCTTAAGCTATCTTCCAATATGCGGCTCATAGTATTAGTTATTACTTTAGCCTTTCATGGGTGCTATGGAATATCCAAGATACGATCTTCTAACAATTTAATCCTTTGTCTATGACCTGGACTCAATTCTTTCTTTTAACTTATATCGGAGGCTTCTACGACTGTATGATTGTCAACATATATATTTCATGGATAATACTCCGACATATTAAGTGCGTTCATAACGTAACTAACTCTGGATCATTGATCAAATAATTCCTTTCGTTCCTTCTCAGCTTTCTTTAAACGTAAGCTATTACTTTTCCTGGTCTTTCTTCCCCCTTGTTGCATGCATACTTAGCTTATCTTAGTTCCCACACATGCCAGAATTTTTGTACAACTCATATGATCTTGAATATTATTTCCCGTTCATTAGCCACGCTAGGTATACCACTTTCTGATGGAGTGCATATAATGTTGTAGTAAGAACTCTCTTTACATGACCATTTTCTTTTATTTCCGTAACACTCATACGATACCTTTAATTACCCCAACTCCTATCTGATTTTTTTTCCCAGCAATTGTGATCTCGTATCTACGAGACTGAATTCCCTATACTGGGGTTCAATACATTTATCTTGCATGATCTGTTGATTTATTTGTATCCTCTTGTCTAGCCATAACTAGACTCTTCCTGAAGAAACTACTAACTACTCATTGGTCCATTCTCATTTCTATATTCTGTGTAATCTCTCTTGGGTTATATCCTTCGTCTTAACTTACCTCTCGCACTGGCTCCTTATTAATCAATAACATCTCGGGGGAACCCTTACTGCGTCTCCCCAGCGTCGTGCTTGCATAATGTTCTGGAATCGAAGCATATTTGTAGGATTTGAATAAATGCAATCTCGTTCCTTTTGCCTTTTCACCGCATTCTTCCTTTACTATTCCATAGTTACCTCTTCACATCTTCACTGACTTCTTACTCGCCTTGCGGTAACCCTTCTATACCATGGATAGTTGAATTTCTTACTCACAAGGGTGACACTTAGTGTAACTGGCACACTTAGTCCCTTAAGCTTAACTATGCTCACCGTGTTTGCTTTAGGGAAGCGTCTTCCAGAATGAACTTTAAAGGTCATTCTTCTGTTGTCTATTCTATTATTACTGGAACGTGATTTCTGAAATTCTCACGATGTCGACTATTATTAAATCTTCCAATCCCTAATTCATGTTCAGTATATCTCGTTCACTAGCCCATACTAATATCTATTACTCTGGGGGTCTAACCTTTCCTTCTGATAATCACGTTAGAGCCACAAATTTATTTTTCAAAATGAGGATATGACTTTATGGCCTATACTCTTTTGTTGTCTCAAGGCCTGACACCTCTTGTCTTTTCCTTTACTTGACTATAAACTCTGTAATACTGCCATTTTTTTTTATCTACCGTTGTCATCCATGTATCACATCTTAGTTATAATGCTTAATTAACTCTCTTCTTATTTCCTTGCTAACATTTTTGTCTATCACTTTATTCTGAAAACTTCAACAAGACATTCTTTTGCTTTTAGCTCTCCTTGCTCCATCTACTCGCTCTTCGGGTTGCCTAACATTCTCTCTATACTAGGGACGGGAGCCACACTAAGATAATATTTATCCCTTCCAGGCTTCCAGTGCCTATCTTTGTAGTACCCATATCTAGTTGTACTATTTTAGAGTGCACCATCTGGGTTTCTCACAAGGAGATCTATTAGCACATTTGCAATATCCTTCTAAATGTCAACTAATGCTAACAATCCATCCACAATTTTGGGTTACTCTAACCCCAGCTTGTTCCTGATATCCCATCCTTCTCTTAAACTATATATGTCAGCTCCCATAGACATAATTGAGATTGGTGTGGCTAATTGTATATATCTTCGTTACTGTTGAAAGTAACTCGAAATGGTTATATTTCTCTGCTTGAATTGTAAATACTATTAATCTTCATTAACTGGGTACCTCATACCCTTCTTCACCTTGCTTCTTTTACTTGCTGAAACTTGTGTCTACCTTCCAATTCTCTTATTCCTTTTTACCGTAAGAGTGGATAGATATTCTTGCCTTAGGGATCCTTATCATGAAGCTTATACATCTTAGTATACATATGATCTATTGAATAACTCACATTTATTCATCACAAGCATGATGCAAAATTGAGTTCCCTTGACTCAACTCTTCCACAACCACATTCAATCGCTTAGCAACTGTCTTTTGGATGTAGGTATCATCTTATTACAAATAAAATAGAATTTAGGAGTTTAAATTCTTACAACTGAGCTCTACCACACGATCTAGAGTAAGAACAAAGAGTGACAGTCCTAAATGCCTTGTAGCCTCATGCTTTGAAGTGTGGTGCACAACACACCCATAAACAAGACTCTACTAAACACAGCTTGTAGACACCCTAGGACAGAACTGCTATGATACCACTTTTGTCATGACCCAAATTGATGGGCCGCGATGGGAACCCGGTATCTTACTCAACCGAGTACCAATGTAACATATCTTTTCGTATCATACTATTATAGGTAAATGAGATGGAAAGGCTACCGTTAGATAACCAGAATAAAACATGAGGGAATACTCGACATAGGAAAACCCAACATGTAATACAAACTTATACATATGACATACGGGCCTATAAGACAAAAATCATCACTCGTATACTGAACATAGGCCGAAAAGGCCATACAATCTTTCACGTACATGACATTTGTCTACAAGCCTATAAGACTAGATAAATACCATAAAGGTCGGGACAGGGCCCCGTCATACTAATCAATACTTGTCCAATTCATACTGACCAAATAAGCAACTCCGGAGCAAATTGAGCGCACTAACACCTTACGCTGAGCTGGTAACCTACTTGGAAGACTCTCAACCTGTCTACCGGGACCTGCTGGTATGAAACGCAGCCTCCCCAGTCAAAAGGGACGTCAATACAAATAATGTACCAAGTATGTAAGGAATAAAAATCAGTAAATAAAAGACATGAGTGAAACATGGAGTAAAAGACTCAACATGTAAGTCTGAATAGCTCTGTGAATCATTTCATATTTATAATGTCATGCATATATAGATGTCATACCATGCATAGGTATATGCGTACATAACATCATCAAGCCTCTGAGGGAATCTCATTATATCATCTCGGCCACTATGGGTAAATCATCAACGTATACTAGCTGATTAGGTGGCGGTGCGTATATAACACCGTAACCTTTTTCCATATCCTATATACATATAATATACGCGTATATAACGCCATCTGGTCATGAATTAATATACATGTATAAATGAAAGAAATGTATAAGAAGTACGTTAATAAATTTTTTGGAATGTCATAAAATCAATATGCCTTTCGGATAAACTTTATCAACTACATATTTTTCTGAGACCCATGAACAAAAGATATAATAATAAGACACATGGGGAATCAAGAATATAGACACCCCTAGTACTTCTATGAATAGAGTCATTTATGAAAGCTATGCGTTTGCTCGTTTTGTTTGTATCGTATGAATTATGCCAAAAAGAAAGAAGGGATAGTCTTAACATACCTGAACTGATTCTCTTAACAATCCCTCTAACACACGCCAATCATGACGAAACACGTAACGACGGATCGGAGTAGGGAAAAATCCGTATGATGTTCTTGAGAAAGATTATACCGGGCTCCCTTAGAATTGCAAATTCCGTTGCTATTACGTAGTATAACTTCGTATGAATTTTATAGCAAATCATATTGCTATTATGTGATAATCTCTTATGAACTTTCTTGCTGAAGCTTCATCCGTGACTTAGTAGATGTGAGCGTCTTCATTTTGTGAATTAGAGAGGTTCTCTTTAATCTTTGGGTGTGGGCCCCACTTAGGATGACTTAGCCACCAAACATCTCCGAAAAGGTGCCACCTTTTACATGTATTAAGAGTCATTACTTGGGCATTTGATCAAGATCTCCTTGGTTGCCACGTTGAGGTCCATAAGCCTTATCCAAAGATACTTAACTAATTAGTTAACTTCCCATTAAAAATCAATAATTACCCAATTATCCACATAATTAAGAATTATCTAAATTTACTTAAAATACTACTTACTTTTAACACACTTTGTATACCTTATTATCATGGTCATGTGGTACCTTGTACGACACTAGTCCATAAATACCGGGTATTATAGCTTGCACCATATTTTATCCCAAATTGACAACCTTCAACGAAACTCATTTTCTTTGATTCGTTTACCCTCTAACCTTCACAACACTTACTTATTGCCTATTATTAATAGCATAAATGCTTATAACCTTAAAAACTAATCTCATTCCCGAGTCTACATCAATTAACTTACGACAAAACTTTAACATACAAGAATGCAAGATGTAACATCTCATTTTCGAGCTTTCATCAATTTACTTATGGCGTGCTTTCATATACAAAAATCATGGGGTGTAACAAAAGCCAGTTTCAAGAAGAAACTTGGACAACCTTTCATACCAAGCATGAGGGGCCAGCTTCAGTCCATATAATGCATTATCAAGTTTGAATATATGTTCATTATGCTCATGACACTCAAACCTAGGTGGTTGTTTGACGAGGACTTCTTCCTTTAAATATCCATTCAGAAATGCACTTTTTACATCCATTTGGAATAATTTGAATTCCATATGAGATACAAAAGCAATGAGAATTCTGATGGCTTCCATTCGAGCAACTGGAGCAAAAGTTTTATCATAGTCGATCCTTTCTTCTTAATTGTAGCCTTGAACTACTAACCTAGCCTTGTTCCTTGTTGTATTCCCAAATTCATCAAGCTTATTTCTTAACATCCACCTGGTTCCTATGAACGTTCTATCTGAGGGTCGAGGGACCAGGTGCCAAACACGCTTCCTTTAAAATTGATGAAGTTCATCTTGCATAACAGTAATCCAGCTAGTATCTTTCAATGCTTCCTTGATATTTTTAGGCTCAATTTGAGAAAGGAAAGCTGAGAAGGAAAACGAGTTTCTTGTCTTTGATCTTGTTTGAATTCCTGAATGAAGAAGAGTGATCACATTTTGGAGACGATGTGAAATTTTGTTTTTCCGGTTAGACACCTGAATCTCATTGTGGGAAGATAGAGGTTCCTTTGAATGGGATCCATTGTTGGCATCAGGAGGGACCTGATCATGCACTTATTCACCAAGTAACAAGCAGTGTTGACTGCCTCTGCCCAGAAGCCTTTTACTACGCCACTGTCAATTAACATAGTTCTTGCCATGTTTTCAAGAGTCCTATTTTTCCTCTCCACAACACCATTTTATTAGGGTGTTCCGGGAGCTATGAAATTATGACGTATGCCATTTTCAGCATAGAATTCATCTAATTTTGCATTGTCGAACTCTATACCATGATTAGAACTTATACTTATAACATTATGTCTCTATAACGACTTGATCAGTCGTTATTGAGTTAGAAGATTTTTGGAAAGTTGAAAGATTTTTGGAAAGTTTGACGGGGAGTGGACTTTTTTATATTGGGATCAAACTTTGATTCCGGATGTTGGAATAGGTCCGCAATGTTGTTTAGGATTTGTGTGAAAAATTTGAGGTCAATCAGACTTGATTTGATAGGCTTCAGCATCGGATGTGAAAGTTAGAAGTTCAAAAGTTCATTAGGGTTGAATCGATGCTCAGTTCATGATTTTAGTGTTGTTTGATGTGATTTGAAGACTCGACTAAGTTTGTATCGTATTTTAGGAACTTTTGGTATATTTGGTTGAGGTTCTGGGGGATTCAGGATGGTTTCAGATGTTTAGCAAATCAAATTTAAGTTTGGGATATTGATGAAGCACTAGGTCTAGTGCAATCGCACCTGCAGAGGTTTTGATCGCAGGTGTGAAGCCGCATGTGCGCACCAGCCATCGCAGAAGTGGTTAGGACTGGAGCTAGGCAGTTCTCGCAGGTGCGAAGAGGTTTCCCATATGTGCAAGGTTGCAGGTGCGAAGTGATGAACGCAGATGCAGAAATGGGAAAGGGAGCTGACTCCGCAGAAACTGCAGTGTGCTCGCAGACGCGAGTTCGTAGGCGCAGAATTTTGGTCCATAAGTGCGAAGCCAATCGCAAAAGCGCATGTCTTGGTTGCACTCGCGAAGCTGTAGGTGCAGGTAAGTTTTTGCAGGTGCGGAAATCCTGGGCAGTGTATTAAAATTGAGGGTTCCGTGATTTTTTTATCATTTTGGACGTTTCAACGTCGGGATTAGGCGATATGTGAGAGGGATTTCAAAGAGATTCGTTGAGGTAAGTCACTTGTGGTTATTTTTACTCAAAATTTATGTTTCACCATTGATTTTCCCACGTAGATTGTGTGGTTTGAGGTGTAATTTTGGAGTTTGAGGCTAGGGATTTAGAGAGTTTAAATTGGGGATTGGAGTGACGATTTGGTGTCGGATTTTGGTAAATTTGGTATGGTTGGACTCGTGGTTGAATTTTCTTACTGATTTTGTGACTTTTGTTGGAATCCGAGACACTGGCCCGGGGTGACTTTTGGGGTGATTTTCCAATTCTTTGCTAAAATCGTTATTCCATTATTTAAACTAGTTTCCTATAGTTGTATTTATAGTATGAAATTATTTTGACTAGATTCGAGCTATTTAGAGTTGAAAATTTGATGGAAAAGCCTTCTAATTGATTGATTGAGCGTGTTTTGAGGTAAGTGACTTGAAATTTCGGTTTTTGCTACGTAGTTTCCTTTTCATGCCATAATTAAGTTATTTTAGTACGTTATAATCATCATGTTTTGCCTAATTTCACATGTCTACTTGTCTTATCTCCTATTTGCAACTTGTATCACATGTTTAGTTGAATTACTTTCTTTTATTGATTTCTGTATTTAGTACTTAATCGTAGAAATTCTTTAGTTCAAATTGCTATCCTTGGAATATCATTTATTCAGTTGTTGTGTTTTGGCTTTCGTGTTATTGTTGAGGTGATTGTTTGCTTGTTTGCACGAGGTTTATGCTGTGCCGTTGTTATTATTGATACGCATGCGGTGGTATAAAATCTGGGTGTTGAAACACATGAGGTGAGATAAGGTGGGCTTGATACGTTTGGCTAGTAGGGGAATTACTAGAAGCCATCCGGTGTGATAAGGTGGGCTAAAATGCGGGATGCTATTTCGGGAAAATAATTTTCAAAATTCAAATATAAAGGCTCCCGTGGTGATATAAGGAAAGACTGTAATTTGTTATTATGATTTGGGACTACGAGGCGGTACCTCGGGAATGCCCCTGCTGATATTCTTTATTTGCTGTATTGTTTGGTTCTTGTTTTCCTTAACATGTAAAATTCTTGTTTTCCTTTCGTATTGTATTAACTTTCCTTGGTTCCGTGTTGTTATTTCCCGTAAATTCTTTATTGTTCACTTCCCTGTCATTTTCATTATATTATATTACCTCTGTCTTGTTTCTTGTTATCTACAGTAGGGCCTTGACCCGACTTCGTCACTACTCTACCGAGCTTTGGCTTAGTACTTACTGGGTACAATTGTGGTATACTCATACTACGCTTCTGCACATGTTTTTGTGCAGATCCAAGTACATCTTATCAGCCTCGATATTAGTGCGTTATGTTGCTGCTTTGGAGACTTTAAGGTACTCCTGCCCGCATCTGCATGCCTCGAAGTCCCTTTCTATCCCGTTCTTTTCTTATTTCTTTATATTTTTATAGACAGTGATGTATAGGATTGTTCGGTACTATATCATGAGCTTGTGACTTATATCTCACCAGGTTTTGGGATTGTACGTATTGAGTTTTGTTAGTTTCTATTTATTAAAATGTTGGGATGTTCTAGTTTTAATCTCTTATTTAATGTTTTTGCATATTGTTAGGCTTACTTAATCTTAGAGACTAGGTGCCGTCACGATATCTTACGGAGGGAATTTGGGGTCGTGACAAGTTGGTATCAGAGCTCTAGGTTCATAGGTGTTATGAGTGATAAGGAAGTTTAGTAGAGTCTCTCGGATTGGTACAGAGATGTCTGTACTTATCTTCGGGAGGCTATGGAACTGTTAGGAAAAGCTTCACTTCTTTGATTCCTTATCAAGCGAAATATTTGACTTCAGATTCTAAATTTCTGTCTTTCTATTCTCGCACATATGGTGAGGACACGTACAACTGGATCAGATGACCAGGCACCCGCGGACATCCACGTGGTGCAGCCAGAGCACCCGTACGATATGATACAGACAAGCCACCAGTAGCTCCAATTGGAGGGAAGGCACCTAAGGCGCTTGTTACTGTACCAGCTCTGCAGGTGACTCTCGCCATATTTCTGAGCATGTTCGGCACTTTAGCTCAGGCAGGGTTAATCCCAGTTGCTCCTGCTATATCTCAGGTCAGGGGAGAAGCTTAGACTACAGTGACCCGTACCCCAGAGTTGCGGGTCCAGGTTTACCAAGTCCTAGAGGTCATACCAGTTTAGCCGGTAGCCCCTGTTCAGCCTGAGGTTTGGGCAACAACTTCTGAGGAGGAGCAACTCAGGCTCGAGAGGTACAAGAAGTACCACCCTCCTACTTTCAGTGGCTTGGCGTCAGAGGATGCCAAAGGTTTTCTTTAGGAGTGCCACTGTATCCTCCATACTATGGGTATTGCGGAGTCTAGTCGGGTTTTTTTCACTTTATTCCAACTTAGAGGAGTGTCTTATCAGTGGTGGCGAGCATATGAGTTTGGTAGTCTGGCCGAGGCAACTTCACTCACTTAAACTCAGTTCTCAGATATGTTCTTGAGAGAGTATGTCCCCCAGAGTCTCAAATATGCATGGCACGTAAAGTTTGAGCAGTTGCGCTAGGGATCTATGATCGTGTCGGAGTATGCGGTCTGGTTCAGTGATTTGGCTAGCCATGCACCAGCCTTGGCTGCTACTGTTAGAGAGCGGGTCCGTCAATTTATCGAGGGTCTCAACCCTAGTATCAGATTAGCATGGCCCGAGAGTTGGAGATATATATCACATACCAGTAGGTAGTGGGGTGATCTAGGAGATGTAGGTTATGTTGAATCGGGAGAGAGAGGAGAAGGAGGCCAAGAGGTCTCGAGAGTCTAGCACATATAGTGGTACCCGTGCCTCAGCAGCAACTCGTCATGGTAGGGGCTGTGTGAGTCGCCATATTCATTCCGCACTTCCAGCTTCTAGCGGTATTCCAGCCAATCCTAGGCCTCACACTCCCTATTATGCACTGCCAGTATCTAGTGCACCTCCTGCACAAGGTGCTTTCAGCGGTTAATCCAGCTGATCAGGCCCGAGCTAGCCACAACAGCCACTTCCTCTGAGAGCTTGTTTTGAGTTTGGTGACACTCGTCATATAGTGAGGGATTGCCCTAGATTTAGGAGGGGTGCACCTACACATCCAGCTAGAGGTGGAGGTCGAGTAGGTAGAGGTCGCCCTAAAAGGGGAGGCCCTGCCAGATACTATGCTCTTCCTGCTAGGACGGAGGCAATTGCATCCGACTCTATCATCACAGGTATTGTTCCGGTCTGCCATCGAGATGCATAAGTCTTATTTGATCTAGGCTCCACTTATTCCTATGTGTCATCTTATTTTGCTCCGTATTTGGGTGTATACCGTAATTCTTTGAGTTCGCCTATCTATGTGTCTATACCTATGGGAGATTCTATTGTTGTTAACCATGTGTATTGGTCGTGTTTAGTTGTTTTCGGTGGTTTTGATATCAGAGCTGATTTATTATTGCTCAGTATGGTAGACTTTGATATTATTTTGGGCATAGACTGGTTGTCACTCTTTCATGCTATTCTTGATTATCACACCAAGACAGTGACGTTAGCTATGCCAGGTCTACCCCGGTTAAAGTGGAGAGGTACTTTAGATTATGTTCCTGGCAGGGTTATTTCATTTCTAAAGGCTTAATGGATAGTTGAGAAGGGGTGTGATGTGTATCTGGCATATGTGAGAAATGTCAGTGTTGATACTCCTACCCTCGAGTCAGTTTCGGTAACGAGGGATTATCCAGATATATTCCTGGCGAATCTTTCGAGCATGCTGACCGACAGAGATATCGACTTTGGTGTTGATTTATTATCGGGAAATCAACCTATTTCTATTCAGCCCTATCGTATGGACCCAACATAGTTGAAAGAGTTAAAGGAACAGTTGCAGGAGTTGCTTGATAAGGGATTCATACGGCCTAGTGTGCCGCCTTGGGGTTCTCCAGTCTTATTTGTAAAGAAGAAAGATGGATCAATGCCTATCTGTATTCATTATCGCCATTCGAACAAGGTTATGATGAAGAGCATGTATCCATTGCCACGTATTGATGACCTATTTGATCAGCTACAGGGTGCGAGAGTGTTCTCTAAGATTAACTTTCATTCAGGTTATCATCAGTTGAATATTTGGGAGCCAGATATCCCAAAGACTGCCTTCAGGACTTGGTATGGACATTACGAGTTCCTTGTGATGTATTTTGGGATTACCAACGCTCCATCAGCATTCATGCACTTGATGAATAGTGTATTTTAGCCTTATCTTGAATCATTCATCATTGTGTTTATTGACGACATTCTGGTGTACTCCTGGAGTTGGGAGGATCATAAGCAACACCTAAGGACCGCGCTTCAGACCTTAAGAGAAAAGAAGTTATATGCAAATATTTGAAGTGTAAATTCTGGTTAGATTTAGTGGAATTAGTGGGTCATGTAGTATCGAGTGAGGGGATCAAGGTAGATCCGAAGAAGATTAAAGCAGTTCAGAGTTGGCCCAGACCGTCCTCAGCTACGAAGATCCAGAGTTTTCTTGGTTTGGCGGGGTATTACCATTTAATTGTAGATGGTTTCTCGTCTATTGCAGCACCTATGACTAGGCTGACTTAGAACGGTGCTCCGTTCAGGTGGATCGAGGAGTGTGAGGAGAGATTTTAAAAGCTTAAGAATGCTTTGACTATAGCCCAAGTGTTGGTGTTGCCTACCGGTTTGGGGTCTTACACTGTGTATTGTGATGTGTCGTTCATTGGTCTCGGCATGGTGTTAATGCAAGACGGTAGGGTGATTTACTACGTGTCTAAATAGTTGAAGGTGCATGAGAAGAACTATCCTATCTACGACCTCGAGTTAGCAGCTATTGTTCAGTTATTGCAGATCTGGCGACACTATTTTTATGGTGTCCCTTGTGAGGTCTACACCGATCACCAGAGTTTACAACATCTGTTCAAACTGGGGTTATTTAAGGACTATGATATCACCATTATATATCATCCCGGTAAGGCCAATATGGTGGCCCATGCCTTGAGTCACAAGGCGGATAGTTTGGGCAACTTAGTATACTTACCGGTAGCGGAGAGGCCTTTAGATGTCCAGGCCTTGTCCAACCCGTTTGTAATATTGGATATTTTTGAGCCGATTTGAGTTTTGGCTTGTGTGGTTTCTCGGTTTTCTCTTAATGATCGTATCAGAGAGCATCAGTATGACCACCCTCATCTGCTTGTCCTCAAGGACAGGGTTCAGTAGGGTGATTCCAAGGAGGTCACTATTGGAGATGACGGTGTATTTTGAATGTAGGGCAGGCTATGTGTGCCCATTGTATATGGCTTGTATGAGTTGATTCCCCAGAAGGCTCACAATTTGCGGTACTCCATTCATCCAGATGCCGCGAAGATGTATAAGGACCTGAGGCAGCATTATTGGCAGATGAGAATAAAGAAGGACACAGTGGAGAATGTATCTCGGTGCCTAAATTGCCAGAAGGTGAAGTATGAGCACCAGCGACCAGGTGGATTGCTTCACAAGATAGAAATTCCAGAGTGGGAATAGGAGCAGATTACTATGGATTTTGTTGTTGGGCTCCCATGGACTTAGAGGAAGTTCGATGCAGTTTGGGTGATTGAGGATAGATTGACCAAGTCAGCTCATTTAATTCCTGTGGTGACTACTTACTCTTCAAAGCAGCTGGCTCACGTGTACATTCGCGAGATTGTCAGGCTTCATGGAGTACCGGTATCTATCATCTTTGATCGGGGTAGGCAGTTTACATCACAGTTTTGGAGAGCCGTACAACATGGGTTGGGTACTCGAGTGGAGTATAGTACAACATTTCACCCTCAGACAGACGGACAGTCCGAGCGCACTATTCAGATATTGGAGGATATTAGTCATGCGTGTGTGATGGATTTTGGGGGTTCTTAGGATTAGTTCTTGCCGCTTGCATAGTTTGCCTACAACAACAGTTGTTTACACGAGGTTTCTGCCGTGCCATTGTGATTATTGATACACATGTGGTGGTATAAGATTTGGGTGTTGAAACGCATGCGGTGAGATAAGGTGGGCTTGATACGCGTGGCTAGTAGGGGAACTACTTGAAGCCATGCAGTGTGATAAGGTGCGCTAAAACACAAGATGTTATTTAGGAAAAATGATTTTCAAAAACAAAATATAAAGGCTCCCGCAGTGATATAAGGAAAGACTGTAATTTGTTTTTACGATTTGGGAATGTGAGGCGGTACCTCGGGAATGCCCCTGTTGATATTCTTTATTTGCTATATTGTTTTGTTCTTGTTTTCCTTAACATGTAAAAATCTTATTTTCCTTTCGTGTTGTATTAGCTTTCCTTTATTCCGTGTTGTTATTTCCAATAAATTCTTTAATGTTCACTTCCCTGTCATTTTTATTATATCATATTACCTATGTCTTGTTTCTTATTATCTCCAGTTGGTCCTTGACCCGATCTCGTAAATACTCTACCGAGGTTAGGCTTTGCACTTATTGGGTACCGTTGTGGTGTACTCATACTACGCTTCTACACATGTTTTTGTACAGATCCAAGTACATCCTATCAGCCTCGATATTAGTGCGTTGTGTTGCTACTTTGGATACTTCAAGGTACACATGCCTGCGTCCGCATGCCTCGGAGTCCCCTTATATCCCGTTCTTTTCTTATTTCTTTACCATTTGATAGACATTGATGTGTAGGATTGTTCGGTACTGTATCTTGAGCTTGTGACGTATATCTCATTAGGTTTTGGGATTGTACGTATTGCGTTTTGGTAGATTCTATTTATTAAAACATTGGGATGTTCCAATTTAATCTCTTATTTAATGTTTCCGCATATTGTTAGGCTTACCTAGTCTTAGAGACTAGGTGTCGTCATGATATCATACGGAGGAAATTTGGGGTCGTGACATGCACATCTTCATTTGAATCTGCTTCACAAATGCAACAACGACTCGAAAGTTTTCATCCTTAGTTCTGAGAAATAAGGTGTGAATCTGGAGTAGTCATCAACTATGACAAAGATGTACTTCTTTCCTCATCTACATGGCATACTCATAAGTACATATAGATCCATATTAAGAAGATGAAGTAGCCTTGAGGTTCTTACTTCATTCTTGGGCTTGAAAGAGGACCTGACTTACTTTCCTCTTACATAAGCATCACACACCTTGTGATCTTTGAACCTTGATATGGGCAGCCCACAGACCAGGTCCTTCTTGACCAACTTGTTCAACAATGAAAAGCTTGCATGTACCAATATTCTATGCCACAACTCAGTATCATTATCAATAACACTCAGACATTAAGATCCCCATTGTGCAATGACTCAAAATCAACAACATAGATGTTTTTAAATCTTTTTTTCCAACAAAACCGCTCCACCAGTCACGAGATTTGTGATTGTGCAGGTTTTTGATAAAAATTCAACTTTGTTTCCTTTGTCGCAGATTTGAGAGACACTCAGTAGGCTATATTTCAAGCCATTCACATAGTATATATTCTCAGTTGAATAGTTTACGTCTTCCTAATTCTTCCTACTCTCAGAATGTATCCCTTTCTGCCATTACCAAAGGACACTCTCCCTTCTTGCATGGCTTTGAGTGATAGGAAATCATCAATGCTTCCAGCCATATGATTAGAGCAGCCACTATCCATATACCATTTTTGGCTGCTTCCTTTCACTGCTTCCTATACAAGAAAATCAAGGATTAGACTTAGGAACCCAAATAAGTTTGGGTCCCTTGTAGTGAGGAAAAAGGTGAATTAAACTTCTTTTTGACCAAGCAAGCAATACACGTTTTTTAATAGAGGAACCAGGTTCCTTAACATTAGTTACCTTTTCAACAAAGACCTTGTTTTTCTGTTGGGATTGATTCTAGCCTTACAATTTTCTTTAAAGTGTCTAGTGTTGCCACAAGTGAGTACAAAGCTAGTTATCAGGGCCAGTAACATACTTGTTATGTGGGTTCTAGGAAGTCATTTCCTTTTGGAACCCGACTCCCTGACTGTTCCCACCATAACTTGTATACATGGCAGTGATTGTATCAGATGACTAGGTCCACATTAGAGATTTTTCTAGGTCATTTTTAACTCTGCCTAGATCTTCTTGAATTTGTCTGTTTCTTTCAAGCTCAGCACACAGACTAGATTTCACAGATTTAAGTTCATTTTCAAGCTTAATGTCTGCCTCACTTGCAACTTCCTTTCCCTTTTGGATGTTCCCAGAATTGTTTCTCCTTTTTAGTTCCTCAATTATTTTTTAGATCCACAACTACTACCAATGGATCATCTCTCTCATGTTCTACGTTTTAAATATTTTCAATCAGAACATCTTTTTCTTTATTTAGAACCTCGATGGTTTGTTTTAGGTCAACCACTACAACTACCAGATCATTTCTCTCATGTTCTACCTCTCATAGTTCCACAATTAATGTATTTTTATCATTTATAAGACTATGATAAGCATCAATTAAAACATTTTCCAAATATATAAGCTTCTTCTGAGAGTAAGACTTCAAATTTCTTTGAACATCTAGAAATTTAACTCATCATCATCATCGCCAGATTTTGCTATTAGAACAAATATAGAGTCATATTCAGCTGCTTCACTTTCAATTTCCATCATGGAGGTTTCACCTCTTTCATCACCTTCTCTAGATTCACTTGTAGAATCTCCCCATGCAGTAAGAGCTTGTTTCACAATATTGCCAGCGACATCTTTTCTCTTGAATCTTTTGTCAGGAACCGGGTTCCTCTTGACTACTCTATCTATGTTGTGCTTGTAATGGTCTTTCTTGATGAGAGGACAATCCTTGATTAATTGTCCAAGCTTCCCACATTTATTTCATAAGTCATAACCTCTTGGATTGCTGGAGCTTCCCCTTTTTGGAATGCCTAAATTCCTGCGAACCATTTTCTGAAATCGCTTCGTCGGGTAGGCCATGTCAGCATCCTCACCACTTGAGTCATTGTTGTCTACCTTGAGGACCAGGGTCTTCTCCTTTTTGGGCTCTCTTCTTTCATGGTCCTTTTTCTTCTTCATTTCACATGTCTTCAGATTACTAATGAGTTTATCAATGGTCAATATTTGCAGATCCTTTGCCTCCATGATAGCATTTATTTTTCTTTTCTAAGAACCAAGTAATACACTGAGTATTTTCCTGACAAGTTTGTTTCTTGGAATTATCTCTCCTAGAGAGTGGAGCTCGTTGATGATAGAGGTGAATCGAGTGTGCATGTCCTGAATGGACTCATCATCCTTCATCCTGAAGAGTTCATACTCAGTTGTGACAATGTTAATTTTTGATTGCTTGATTGAGTTGTTCCCTCATGTGTTGTTTGGAAACCTTCCCAGATCTCTTTGACAGATTGATAGGTAGAGATTCTGTTGTACTCGATTGGTCCAATACCACAGACGAGGATCTTTTTTACTCGGATGTTCTTCTCTATGGATTTTCAGTCAACATCATTGTACTCCTTCCTTGTCTTTGGAGCTGTCATTGCTGGCTTGCCAATAGTTTTCATGGGGATGAAGGGTCCATCGTATATAATATCCCAGACCTCTGAATCTTCAGCCATAATAAAATCATGTATCCTTGTCTTCTACCATCCATAGTATTGTCCATTGAATCTTGGTGGTCTGTAGGTTGATTGACCTTCTTCTGATTTTGGTGGAGCAGTCATTTGGATCCTTTTTAGGTGTTAGTTTGATTAAAAGAACATGCTCAAATACCAATTGATGGAAACTTAGGGTCCACTAAACTGTATAGAAACCCGATTCTCTACCAGTTCCCACAAAAAACACACAATAAGAGATAAGTAAATGATAAATCAGAGTTTTACGTGGAAAACTCCCAGCTCACGGGATTAAAAATAACGACCTACACTCGTACGATTTCAACTTCACTAACCGAGCAACTTCAAATTAAAACCTATTATAACCTAGGAATTAAAATATTAATCTCCCACTTACTTGTAATAACTCTATTAAACGTCTCTTTGCAATAACTCTATTACAAAGCTCATAACTCGACTAACTCTAAACAAGACACAAACACAAGGTTTATGGTTTTACAAATGGTTTCCTACACAATTCTTCTAACTAATCTATGTAGGAATTACAAGTAGATCACTCTAACAAAAGTACAACACAACTAAGGACATATAATAATACAGTGCTAGAAACTGGTCTTTCGTTATGTTATTCTTGGTTCTTGAAGCATGGAAGTCACTTGCAAGATGGCAACATACTTGAGAGGAAACTTACTCAATTTTCAGATGTGCAAGTGTGTATTTTTCCTTTGCTTCATGTTAATAGTATCCAAGTGATGTCATTTGGATGATACAAGAAAATATCCGATACAAGGCATTCCCCATAAAGTGACTACTGCACTATTTGCACTGTTGCGTATGTATAGAGGAACAATTACAACGACTTTACAATTCTGGGGAGTTGACTGGTACAGTCGACAATGGAACTGATGTCCATATGTTCCCTCAGTCATTTCTTTGACTTTAGTTATTGGAACTTGTGTCCAACTTGAGACTTGTTATTCTTGAGCACGTCTTGGGAACCAGATCACCACACAATATTTCTTGTATTCCCTCTGAGAGAACCTGTTCCCCCTACATGGCACCCTCTTCTTCCCCCCAATCTTCTTCCCCCTTTTGGCATCATAAAAAGATTAATCACAAGTAATAAGCAACAAAGAAAGGGTGGGTTGGTCTAAAGAATTGAGCATTAACTAATTCTCAAATCCTTTCGCTGCTTATTCAAAAATTAATTGTGTGATAAGTGAGCTACTATCTAATTTTATTACTATGTAGTAATATTTATGGTTTTAAGATTGTTAATAGTATAGGGAAAATTACACATAAATACAACTCACACACATATATTATAACTAGGTGGTCCATATTTAACTTTGCAAAGTTGTAGACCAAAAATAATAGGCTAAGATTTAACATCCAACTCCAATTAGGTTCTTGAAATCACTATTCAATTTAAAAAAATAATAATTCTCAAGCTTTTAATTTAATTTACAAATTAGTAATTATGACTCAAACATTAGTTCACCAGACCAAATCCATTTAGGAGGTAAAAATTAGATTTTTAAGATAATCTGCCATTGTTGAACACGATTAAATAAGCCAGTTTAAATTTAGAATATGGTTTTATGAGAAATTTGGAGTGGATGTTATGTAGACTTGTTAAAAATAGTATAAAGATGTTGTATATAAAATTTGAAGCCATTTAATAAAGATTTGGATTGGTCCACCATTGTTGAACATGTTTAAGTAAGTGGGTTTAAATTTCGAATTTGATTTTGTGAGAAATTTGGAGTCGGTGTTATTTTGACTTGTTAGAAATAGTTTGAGGAGGTTGTATATAAAATTTAAAGTCATTTAATGGAGATTTGGGCTAGTTTTGAATAAGAAATACAACTGAAAACCATCAAAGAAGTATGTCTACATACGCTTGTATAAAGGTGTATAATCGTGTATAAGAGGTATTTATACACCCATATACACAACTATACAATATTATACATCATTATACAAAAAACGGACTTCATCTTCTTCCTTGCATCTTTTATGAAATTTAACTAAAATCTTGCTCAAATCTACTCCAAATCAGTTCAAATTTAAATTTTGAACTCCTTTTGATGTGGAACAACACCCAATCCAAACAACTAACAAACTCGACGTTCCATGTCTATATTGCACCCACGATATCGAAGCAAAATCAATTGCACCTACGATGTAGAAGCAAATCAAGGAAAGATTAATTAATTGTTACTGACCTCGGATTAAACTAGTTCGGTATAAAATTCAACTGGGCATTCATTTCTTTTGGAGAGATTGCAAATTTTGGAATGAATTTTACAGAAAGAAAATTATTACCTCAAATTTCAAAAGAGCTTAAATAGAGTGTTCCAGCTACAATATTCGATGTTCTTTACTCCAACAATAGTGATGTCATTTTTATTTTATTTCCAGAAGATTTTGGAAGATATATGATCCACAATATGATAATTTTAAAACCCCTCAGATTAGCCACTATGTACGTACGTTATTTGAGCAGATGCTTGTTTTCATATTGTAGCAGATGGTGGCTAAACCAAGTAAGAACGTCAAATAGGGGTTAAACCAGGTAAGGCTTTTCTCCCCATTGTATTATAGCGTAATTGTTCCAATAGTTAGTATATCACACTACTTACTAGGAGGCACATTCGTCTGTGCACAACTTATCTCATACCACCCTCAGTAAAAAGCAGAATCCAAACAAGAAAAAAGGGAAGGGAGTTATGTAGAGACTAGAAAGATACAATTGTCTCAACCTTGAAGTTATAAAAATGCTAAGCTGCAATTTTAGAAGTTGCTACAAACATCTTTACAATATATGTCAACCACAAGTTTAGGGTGGTCTTGTGCATTTCAAAAGATTTCAACCCTTAGATCTGCAAATTTAGTTAAACAGTTTATGCTTGCTAATTTTATAATCAGTACTCAATTTCTTTCTCAAAGTAAAATGGCTTACCCAAAGAAATCTTTTGCAAGATACTAACTGATAAAACACGAGCAACAATTTTCAGCACATTTGTATCATAAGATTAATATCTCTAATCCATTATTTTTCAGTAAGGGGCGTACTTAGCCTTTTAATACCGGGTTCAATTGAACTCATAACTTGTGATACGGTGCGTGAATTCAGGTGTAAAAATCTATTAAAATTACAATAAATAGTATATACGGAAAAGGGCCAAAAACACCCCTATTGTTTGGTAAATGGTTTACTTCTACTCTCCGTCCATCTTTTGGTCCAAAATTACAATTGACGTTATCTTTCGTACTAAAAATACCCCCGCGACTAACAAAAATTTTTGTGGTCCCTTTTTTAATGTGTTGGCAGCACGTTATTGGTCCACGTGGCTCCCTTGTCCAAACCAAATTTAACCCGCTCCAAATTTAAACTCGGGCTAGCCAGACGATAGATATGGATAATATACCTACTTCAGTCAATGACCCGCCCAATTAATTTTCGATAATAACCATTTGGAATCGAAACTTTAAGGGCTCGTTTGGACATAAGAAGTTTTTTCCTTTTTTTCGAAAACATTTTACTTTTTTTTCGAAATCACTGTTTGGCTATAAAATTTCAATTTTGACTTGAAGATGAATTTTGAAATTTTCGAAAATTTGAAAAACTCCAAAAAGCTAATTTTTAAATTTTTTACTAAGATAACTCACAAAACTTCAAAAATAATCCAAAATTATATTCATGTCCAAACACAACTCTAATTTTCAAATACCATTTTCAGTTAAACTTGCTTGCACTTTATTTTTGGATTTTTACAATTCTTATGTCCAAGCGCTCGCTTAGATTCTGACCATGTCTTTGTTGTGTTCCTTCTCATGATTTTGGAGCTTGTTTTCACCCGTTGGTAAATCCCAAATTGAATTTTTGTTATATTTTCTGCTTTTTTTATTTTCAATAAAGTTAAAATCTTTTTTTTTTTCAAAAAAATAAGATAAAGTTTTTATCTTTATGGTCTTTTAATGGTAAAAAATTATTTTTTTAATAGGAGGATGTGGATGTGGCAAATGGATTCTAAGGTGATGGATTGGGCTTGAGATGTTGTATACAGAAATATACTATATATTAGTCTAGGTGTTGTAGTTTTAAATCAAAAATGTGATTTTAAACACTGTCGAAGGTCAGAAAACGCCATTGAAGGCCGATTGAGCTTTTGGGTTTTGTCGATTTAAAGCTGCGGATCTATAAAGAAGAAGAGATTGGATCTGAAGTTTTGAAGTGCTGGCAGCGTTTCATAGTTAACAATCTTGATTGTGAACTGCTAGGTTACTTGAAACATTAGAGAAGGAGCTAAAAACTCCATTGGAGGATTTTTTGGTGAAGCTTGAAAACATTAACGGGTTTTTTGATCTAGTTGTTATTTGGTTTAATTGAGTAATGGGGTTTTGTTTTGATGATTGTTGAGGGGTTGTAATTAAATTCTCGGGTCAGTTGGTGAAAATTTGGGAGGTCTCTGTCAAAATCTTGGGCTGCAAAAAAAAAGGGGGGGTTGTAGTTCAACAAGTTAGATTATGGAGCACTAATTCATGTAAAACATAAGCAATTTGGTGGTTGAAGAGTTGATGAAAACGCAGATTAGTGCATTAGTTTACTAGGGATTACTTTCATTAGTCCATTAGTTTCGTAGGCTTTACTTTTACGATACGTGTTTTTAGGTTTTTGAAACTGTGTTTATATTTTTTATGAAAATTCTATTTATTTTTCAGTGATTTCTGGAGACGTTGAAATTTTTATAAAATTTGAGACTCAAATAGATGATGTTATTAAAGTGTGAAGTTTATAATACTTCAAGGATAACTTGATTCTAAGAGCTGAAGTTTTGTTTGTGTTTTGTAAAAGTAAAGTATGTTTTGTCTGTAGTTTTGGTTTTATTTTTGATGAACTTCAACACTATTGGAGTTAAAGTTGTGTTCTGTATTTGTAAAACTACAACACGTTTTGGCTGAAATATTTATTTTGTAATTGCTGAACTTTACTATTCTTAGAGCTGAAGTTTTGTTATGTGTTTGTTGAACTTCAACATTCTTAGAGCTGAAGTTTTGTTCTGTATTTCTCTGAAGTTAGAGGGCTATAACTTTAAGCTAAATTGTGCTGAAATTTTAAATAATTTTTTGATAATGTTTTGAAGTTATTTTTCCTACTTTGAACATATGGAATCTCCGAAATCCAAAGCACCTAAAGATCCTAAAGAACCTAAAGCACCTAGAATACGCAAAGGTCCTTCAGTCCCTGTTGCTCTACCTACAAAACCGGGGGAGAGATATTATAAGTTTGGAGATTAGTTAAATTGTTCTGCTTACTGGAATGGGAACCACAATTTGAAGGGTTTAATTGCATCTTGCTTGACTCCTGCACAACAGGAGAAGCTAAATAATGATACATTTCGGTATATCATGGCTATGGAGAATTTTTATTGCAGCATGAAGTTGGTTCATTGTTTGATTCTTTCTCGTGTATTAACCAATGATCGAGATTCCATTAGTTTCAAGATTTTTGGCTGTGATGTGTCGTTCAGCCTTGAAGACTTTCACATTATGTGCGGTTTGAGGATCATAGCACATAATGTTGAAATACCAATTAAACGAAAGAGTAAGATTCTGAAGCGTAATTTTGGGAAGTCCAAGGGTGTGGCCTTGAAGGACATTCAAGAGTATATGCTACGAAATCAAATTCAAAAGGATGGTGTGAATTACAAACACGTATGCGAGAGTGATGAAGATGATGTGAAGCTTATATAAATTCTTATTGTGGAATCTATTTTGTTCGGAAGAAATAATGAATCAACTGTGTTGGTGCAGTATACAGTTATTGTTGAAGACGATGAGTCTTGTCTTAATTATCCTTGGGGTAATGCGTCTTATGAGAAGCTTATTACCTCAATGAAACATGCTTTGAACAACAAGGACAAAAATAATCCAACTTAGTATACTGTGGGCGGATTTCCATATACATTATGTGTTTGATTATATGAGCAGTTCCCAAATATCTGGGACAAGTATTTAAAAGATCACGACTATCTTCATGTCTCTCAGGTTCCCAGGATGTTATGTTATACATCTTTGGGAGAGCCTAAATTTAAATAACTTTATGAGGATTACTTCAGTAATCATGGTGTAAGTTAATGTTCTTTATATTTTATTTTTTTCTGTAATTTTGTTAATATGTTGACGTATCAGTTTTATTTTATTTTGTATTAAACAAAAATATCAGACATTCAGGGTATTGGAGATAATTCTTACCAAAGAGGAATTGAATTCAATACATTTAATTGGACAATTACCAAGCAGCTGCATTCGTTCAAAGGTACTGAATTCGATTTATTCAACTGGTGAATCACCACGTAGTCGGAGTCGATCAAAAGAAACCAATCAAACTCCTATAATTGTAGAATCACCTCGTACCCAAAGTCATTCTAAATGTTCTACAATGACGTTTGGTGATGAATTATTCAACACAATATTTGTGTAAGTGTTTTTTTGTTTTTAATCTGAAGTTTTTCGTACTATTTTTTGCTTAATTATGGAATGTTTTACGTAATATTTTTGTTCTATATTTTTCACAACTTCAACCTTGTTTTTTGAGCTGAAGTTTTTGTTCGGTGTTTTGTAAAACTATAGCATGTTTTGTCTGCAGATTTTGTTCTATTTGTAATGATCTTTAGTATTCTAGGAGCTGAAGTTTTGTTTTATGTTTTGTAAAAGTAAAGTATGTTTTTGTAATGAACTCACCGGTCATTTTGAGAGAATTAGCTATGAACCCCTATTTATTGCTCCATCTACTTCAGTTACTGGTTATGTAACTTGCGGGGAGGATTTGTTTTTGGTTTCTTAGTGAAATGGGACACATAGTCCCTAAAATGGAAGCTTAAGTCATAGGAATCGATCGTAGTTCGAACTGTGTGAAAAACCCCGGAATGGAGTTTCAATAGTTCCAATAGCTCCGCAGGGTGATTTTGGTCTTAGGAGCATATTCAGATGTTGAATTGGAGGTCCGTAGGTCATTTTAGCGTCAATTGGTGAAAGTTGGAAAATGGGATGATTTTTGAAAAGTTTAACCAGGAGTGGACTTTTGATATTGGGGTCAGATTCAGATCCCGGAAGTTGGAGTAGGTCCGTAATGTCTATTATGACTTGTGCGCATAATGTGAGGTCAATCAAACTTGATTTGATAGGTTTCGGCATCATATGTAGAAGTTTGAAGTTCATTAGGCTTGAATCGATGCACAATTTGTGTTTTTAGCGTTGTTTGATGTGATTTAAGGGCTCGACTAAGTCCGTATAATGTTTTAGGACTTGTTGGTACGTTTGGTTGAGGTCCTGGGGCCTCGGGTGAGTTTCAGATGGTTAACGGATCGTATTTTGACTTAAGGAAAAAGCTAGGATTTTCTGCCTTCTAGTGCAATCGCACCCGCGGAACTATTCTCGCAGGTGAGGTTGGAAAGGCACAAAAGCGGACTTGGGGTTGGCCTGGGGCTGTGTTGCAGGTGCATGAAGGCTTCTGCGAGCCCGCAGGTGCGAGCAAAGCTCCGCAAATACGGAGTGAAGGGAGGGTAGCCAGGGTTGCAGAAGCGAAGAAGCAACCGCAAATGCGGGTTAGCAGAAGCGAAGGGAACCGCATCAACGGATGAGGTTTTTGAAAAATGGTGCTGAAAGTGCGTCTAAGTGGACACAGAAGCAGAACCCCTAGGCAGATTTTATTAATTCAAGGGCTCGGGATTTTTATCATTGTTGGACATTTGAGCTCGGGTTTTGGCAATTTTTGTGAGCACATTCGAGGGATTTCTTGAGGTAAGTCTCTTGTACTTATTTTTGATCAATAATATTGTTTCCCCATTAATTTTCCCACCTAGTTAGTGTGTATTTAAGGTGGAAATTGGAAGATGAGGCTAAGGATTTGAAGAGTTTAAATGGGGTATTTGAGTGGTGATTTGGTGTCGGATTTTGATATAAATGGTATGGTTAGACACGTGATCGAATGTGTGTTCGTAATTTGTGACTTTTACCCTATTTGTGACCTGGGCCCGGGTCGACTTTTGGGCGATTTTTTGATTCTTTGCTAGAGCCATAGATTTATGATTTAAATTAGTTTCTTGTAGTTGTATTCATATTATATAATTACTTTTTGCTAGGTTTTGGGCCATTTGGAGTCAAAAACTCGAGGGAAAGGCATCCTTATCGATTGATTGAGCGGGATTTGAGGTAAGTGTCTTGTCTAACTTTGTGTGGGGGAAATCCCTTTAGGATTTGGTACTGTTGTAACAATATGTGATATATGAGAACCGTGTAAGCGAGGTGACGAGTGCGTACTCGGGATAATTGTGGAAATTTCAATTCTTGCTGAGTTGTCTTCTTTTAAAATCCTTAACTGAGCTGCCTTAGCATATGTACTGATCATGTTTAGCCTAGTATCACATGTCTATGTGCCTTAACTCTTACTTGCAATTTGTGTAGAATGCTTAGTTGAATTTGCTGCTTCCCTTGATTTGAATTAAATTTTTAACTACAAGATTCTTGCTGTAAATTCGTTGTTCCTTTGGTTATCTACTGCATTTTTACTTTGGGACTATGAGGCATTTATTCGGTAGATCCCCCATGTACTGCATATTTACTTATGGACTACGAAGCGTTTACTCTAGAGATCCCCTCTATACTGCATATTTACTTTAGGACTACGAGGCGGTACCTCGGGAAATCCCTCCCCCCATGTTGAGCATTTGCATTTGGGACTGTGATGCAGTACCTCGGGGGTGCCCCCTGTTGGTTACTTCTATTTGTTGTGCTATTATTTTCTGAAACTTCTCGTTGTTTAAATTCTCAATCATTTCAAAATATTATTATATCTTCTGCCTTACTTTTCTTTTAAACCAGTAGGGCCCTGGCTTGACCTCGTCACTACTCTACCGAGGTTAGGCTTGGCACTTACTGCGTACCATTGTGGTGTACTCATACTATATTTTGCACATCTTTTTGTGCAGATCCAGGTTCTTCCCACCAGAACAGATACCGGTGAGTTGGACGGCACGTGGCGACTTCAAGGTATATTCGCCAGCGTTCGCAGACCTCGGAGTCCCCCTCTATTCTTACTATGTTGTTTCCCTTATTATCTTTAGACTCTCATGTATAGAGACACTTAGTATTTGCTCTTAGAAGCTTGTGACTTATTTCCATCGGGTTTTGGGAGTTGTAATTATGGATTTGCAGTTTTATATTTATTTCATGTGTTGAGAATTGGGCTTCAGTTTTATATTATGTTATCTCCGCAAATTTGTTAGGCTTACCTAGTCATAGAGACTAGGTGCCTTCACGACGTCTTATGGATGGTGAATTGGGGTCGTGACAAGTTGGTATTAGATCTCTAGGTTCATAGGTGTTATGAGTCACAAGCAAGTTTAATAGAGTCTAGCGGATCAGTACAGAGACATTTGTACTTATCTTCAGGAGGCTATGGAACTATTAAGAAAAGCTTCACTTCCTTGATTCCTTATCGTGCGAGATTTAGACTTCGGATTCTAAATTTTTATCTTTTTATTCTCTCACATATGGTGAGGACACCTATAGCTGGATAAGATGACAAGACACCTGTGGCCCCTACTAGAGCCGCAGGAGGCCGAGGCCGGGGTAGAGGCTGAGGACGTCCACGTGGTGCAGCCAGAGCACCTGCACGAGCTATACAGAGGAGCCACCAGTAGCTCAAGTTGGAGGATAGGCACCCAAGACGCATGTTACTGCACCATCCCTCCAGGAGACTCTATCCCAGTTTCTGAACATGTTCAGCAGCTTGGCTCAGGCAAGATTGATACCACTTACTCCTTCCACATCACAGGCTGGGGAAGAGCATAGACCCCCATTGTCGGTACCCCAGAGCAGTTTGTTCAGGTCGACCAGGTTCCAGAGGTCATAACGATGCAGCCGATAGCTCCAGTTCAGTCCGAGGTTAGGGCAGCAGCTTCTGAGGCGGAGCAGCTCAGGCTCGAGAGGTACAAGATGTACCACACTCCTATTTTCAGTGGCTTGGCGTGAGATGATTCCCAGGGTTTTCTTGAGGAGTGCTGCCGTATCCTCCGTACTATAGGTGTTGCGAAGACTAGTGGGGTTTCTTTCACTATATTTCAGCTTAGAGGAGCGGCCTATCAGTGGTGGCATGTATACGAGCTGGATAGTCCGGCCGAGTCAGCCTCATTCACTTGGACTCAGTTCTCAGGTATGTTCTTGAGGGAGTATGTTCCCTAGAGTCTTAGATATGCTTGGCACGCAGAATTTGAGCAGTTGCGCTATGGTGCTATGATCGTGTCAGAGTATGCGGTCTGATTCAGTGATTTGGCCGGGCATGTACCATCCTTGGTTGCTACTGTTTGAGAGCGGGTTCATCGATTTATTGAGGGGCTCAACCCCAATATCCGATTGAGCATGACCCAAGAGTTAGAGATGGATATTACACACCAGCAGGTAGTAGGGAGTGCTAGGAGATTAGAGGGTATGCTGACTCGGGATAGAGAGGAGAGAGAGGCCAAGAAGTCTCGAGAGTCTGGCACTTACAGTGGTACTCGTGCCCCAGCGGTAGCTCGTTAGGGCAGGGGTTATATGGGTCGCCCTATTCATTCAGCACTTCTAACGGCCGACCATTTTTAGAGAATTAGCCCCGAACCCCTATTTATTGCTCCCTCTACTTCAGTTAGTGGTTGTGTAACTTTCCAGGAGGATTTGTTTTTGGTTTCGGAGTGAAATGGGACACACAGTCCCTAAAATGGAAGCTTAAGTCATTGGAATTGATTATTGCTCGAACTATGTGAAGAAGACCCCAAAAAGGAGTTTCAACAGTTCCAATAGTTCTGTAGGGTGATTTCTATCTTAGGAGCGTGTTCAGATGTTGAATTGGAGGTCCGTAGGTCATTTTAGAGTCAATTGGCGAAAGTTGGAAAATGGGATGATTTTTTTATAGTTTGCCTGGGAGTGGATGTCACAACCCAAAATCCATTAAAGGTCATGATGACGCCGGACCCCGCTGTCAGGCAAGCCAAAAATAAATACTTAATTTGATTCTTATTTTTATATTTTTGAAATCATATTTCCTTCAATTAAATAGTAAAAGATGGAATTTACAGTGTAAATAATAATATTTTTAAAAGTTTCAATACAGGACAACCCCTAATCACCCCAAAACCCGATGTCACAAGTGCATGAGCATCAACTAGGAATATAGAATAAAATACAACATCTATCCGGAATAGAAATTGGACAGAAAAATATAAATACTCTGAAAGAGACTCTGCTGGTTGCAGATCGTAGTATAGGGTGCAGCTCACCTAAGTCCCCACTATAACCGTGCCTCTGTTCCCACAAGGCTACTAGACATATATGTACTTGCACAAAAATATGTAGCAAGTGTAGTATGAGTACGTAAATCAACACGTACCCAGTAAGTATCCCGCCTAACCTCGAAGAAGTAGTGACGAGGGGTCGGCTCCGACACTTACTATGGGCTATAAATAAAATACCAATGATATAATGAAGCATGGATTATGTAGAACGACTGTAAGCTCAATATCATGAAATAAGTAACACAAATCTTTTGTTAATAAGGAATTTCCAAATTTATTGTTCATGGTTTATCATCTTGTATCTTAGGCCAATGAAACAATATCAATTATCATAAATTCCAAAGCAAACAATTCAATCATGCACAAATCATGCAGAGGTCGTACGGCCCGATCCAACATAAATATAAATTGTGCACTGTCGAGGGTCGAACGGCACGAACCATAGATGCATCTATCTGCTACCGAGGCGTTCGGCCCGCTCCAAAAAAGAGAAAACACATTAAAAAAACCAATTCAAGATTTATTAAGGGGCAAATATTCCAAGAGTTTACAAATTTCCATTTAACGGTCAAGTAAATAAAGTTTAACCTTTTTACAATTCCTTTATTGAGTTTATAAATATTTTAAACAATTAAATTAACAAGTAGGGCGCAACATTGCAAGTACAACGTGATATGGATCCTAAACTACCCGTACATAAACATAATAGTAGCTACGTACGGACTCTCGTCACCTCATGCGTACGTAGCCCCCACAAATAGGAGCACATAATAATTTGATTCACCTATCGGGTTAATTCCCTCTTACAAGGTTAGAACAGAGACTTACCTCGCTCCGCAATTCCATAACTGGCTCCAAAGCCTCTCCAACAACTTAAATTGATGTCTGTCACTCCAAAATTAGTCAATAAATGTGCAAATCCATAAATATATACTCTAACTCTCATTATAATTCAATTTACAACAATTTCCAACTCCGCTTGAAAGGTCGATAAAATCACCCTCGGGCCCACGTGCCCAGATTCCAAAACTTTTAGAAGATGATCATTACCCATAACCTCACGAACCCAAATATATGATTTATTTCCAATTCCATGCCCAAATTCGTGGTCAAAATCAAAAATTACCAATTCTAGGTTTTCTATCAAAATTCCTAAAGTTTTTACCAATTTCCATGCTTTAATCCATATAAAACCATGTATTTAACTCAAAATAGGTGGGAATTACTTACCTCATAATAGATGATGAAATCTCCTCTTCAAAAGCTCCAAATATCGCCCAACCAAATTAAAATTTGAAAGAAATTGGGCCAAATCCCGTCTTTAAAATGACATTGCCCAGCACCTCTCGTACCTGCGGCCAAATAGACGATTATGTGGCTCCGTACCTGCGGAAATTCCATCGCAGGTGAGGCTCCAGCTCGGCCCAACATTCCCGCATCTGTGCTCCATGTAGCGCATATGCACGTCCGCTTCTGCGGTCCATTCGCCGCACTTGCGCTCATCGCCCGCTCGTGTGTTGCCAACTTCGCACCTGCGCCTTCATAGTTGCGCCTAAATGTTCCACACCTGTGGTTGCTGGCCAGACTCCTCTCTTTCGCATCTGCGACTCGTGGCTCGCACTTGCGGCGCTTTTCATGCAGGTGCGATTGCACCAGATATTAGCTGCCTCAACATTTCATCCAAGTCCAAACTCGATCCGTTAACCATTCGGAATCCACCTGAGGCCCTCGGTACATCAACCAAATATACCGACACGTCCCAAAACACATCACGAACTTAGTCGAGCCTTTAAATCACATCAAACAACGCTAAAAAATATGCATCACCCTCCAATCCAAATTTAGTGAACTTTGAAACTTCAACTTCTACATTTGATGCCGAAATCTATCAAATCATGTCCAATTGACCTCAAATTTTGCACACAAGTCGCATTCGACATTACGGACCTACTCCAACTTCTGGAATCATAATCCGACCCCGATATCAAAAAGTCCACTCCCGGTCAAACTTTTCAAAAACCTTCAAATTTCTAACTTTCGCCAAATAACCCTGAAATGACCTACAAACCTCCAAATCTACATATAGATGCACTCCCAATACCAGAATCACCTTACAGAGCTATTCTCAGACTCATAATCCCAAACGGACATCCATAGCATTGAAATGCTCTTCAACCCAAATTTAGGAAATTCTTCCAAAAATGCCAACTTCCATAATAGGCGCTGAAATGCTCCTGGGTCATCCAAAACCCGATCCGGACATATGCCCAAGTCCAAAATCATAATACAAACCTGTTGGAACCTTCCAATCCTAATGCCGATGTCGTTTACTCAAAAATCAAACCTTAGTCAATTCTTCAAACTTAAAGCTTCCGAAAATAGAATTTTCTTCCCAAACTAACTCTGAACTTCCCAAAATTCAATTTCGACCATACGTACAAGTCATAATACCTGAAGTGAAGTTTCTCAGGGTCTCAAACCACTAAATGACGTGCTAGAGCTCAAAACGACCTATCGAGCCGTTATATTCTCTCCCACTTAAACATACGTTCGTCCTCGAACGTGCTAAGAATTGTTATGGAGTTGTCTGAAATCACTGTTTAACACTTCGTGCACCTACCCGTGCTACCAAAACTCAGTTGAACACATTAGCACAAGCTAATCTGAAGATTCTCCCCTTTATTTAGGCAAATAAGCCTTAGAGCCAAATTCCAACGTCCGAAATCCTTTACCAGGACTGCTTCTAACATACGAACACCGTTTCAATCACTACACAATGTACCAATACATGATTGTATACCCTTACTGAATTCTTACCATGCACCGCATTATTCACATGACCATAATAACATCCTCTGACAACAATAGCCAAAATCCCACGAATCTGATTCTCACAACACACATCATGACACATATAAGTCTTGTTCCAACTCTTGAAATGCCATAACAAAGAAGATGTGTAGAACTCATAGCCACCTGCCGAATTATAATTTATGGAGTCTCTCCTTCCGACAAGAACCATTACCTCATTCTGGACTGAATAACAATATTTACTCTTTAATATGCCTCATATAAATCTGATCGCACTAATCCCAGGTCCAATAATCTTGTCTCACCCAGTACAAGCTGCTCAAGCAATAAGCCACCTCAGACACTGCCAAAAGTCTCATTTGATGCCACAATGTGCTAATAAGCTACAAACTCAAATGTGATACATAAGGAAAAATGAACTCTGGAAAGAGTTACTTAACCCACATAGCTAATTAAACAACCGAAAGGATGTTAGGAACCTTCCTTAGGAAATGAGAGGCAAAGCACACCATAATAGATATGGGAAAATGTACTCAATATCACATTATTGCGGCGTACAACCCGATCCAACCATGATATCATTGCGGCGCACAACCTGATCCAACCATGATACTCATGGAGGCGTGCCACCCGATCCAAACAATATACCCGTGGCGGCGTGCCACCCGATCCACACATAATAATCTATAAGGAAGTACCTACCGAGATAAAATGCTCATACCTGCGAAATACTTGAATGTCAACCACCAGCACGCGAAGTGAATAATACAAATCCTGGGGAGATAGATAGCGCCATGCGCTACGAAACTCAAGAACAACTAAGGTACAATAAATGACATGTATCTTGAGAGCCTTCCTACTCTCACAACACCACAAATTTCCCGGGATCTCAATACGAGCGCAAATAATCAAACCGTCTCACAACCCACATGGCACAATAGAGTATTACATGAAATAGCTGACGACAGAAATAACATCCAAGGGCCGAAGACCCCTCCGAAAACAATGCTATGCTGAAATGAAATCATCCGGCTTGATATAGAGCCCACATTCACGCTTAAGCCCATCCACAGACCTCAAGACGATCCTAATCGTACCACACTGGCTAATAACCTTTCAAGGATCCACAATAACCCTTCTTCCCATGACACACAAGAATAACCGTCAATCCTGAACAAACTCACATGGTCCACAACCCAAGGAATAAAATGCCTCTTAGGCATAAACTCTCGCACTTGCGATATTACCATGACCTCCATATCCGGTCTTAATCTTTAACAATCAAGTGACTGACATGTCACAGTTATACAAATCTCCCTGTAGGGCATGCTCCCATACCATTCCACTCAGGTAGCAAGGTCCGCATATCCATACCACCAACCGTTCTAATTCTGTAGAGTGAGTCAAAAATTTGCAAGTTAATACACAAGGCTCTTCCACATGACACCGATCTCAGCTGACGCTAAAGACAATACCAGTTTACTCTAAACATCTGAATTATTCCCTGCTCATCCGAGCTTTTGACGTTCTTGTCAACACCGAACCGCAACCTTGATTCTCAGCTTCCAGTTTCCCAAACCTCTCACTACACCTAACATGCCAATATGTGAGAGCACCAAAATTCTATAATAACCCCTGATTCACTAATAGAATAAATACTTCAACATATAGAAATCTTTTACTTAGCTCATTCCAGAAGAACCAATGCAACACACAAAAAATTCTCAAACCGCAAAAAAATACAAACTTTGAGTAGTGTTCTAAATCACCATAATTCTTTCGGGTTCCATCTACACATAACAGTCCATAATACTCGAATTCCCCCAAATAAAATCAATTACGGCAGCCGTCGAGCCTTGAATGTACTTCCACAAATCACATGTATAACTCAACACGCTGAAGGAACTGATCATTGCCACCATCATGCCACTTCAACCATTGCTAACCGAACTGACTTTTTCTAATTTACCTTGGACTTTCCTTAGGAATAATAATGGCTACATTTCAAACATAACGAACCCATATCCGCACTCATCCTGAGTGACCTTATTTCAAGAGAACACGTTGTCTCAAAACCCATGAACCATCTCATATCCTCCTGGTGCACATATTCGCATCTTTAACTGGTACACCCATTCTGATAATTCCTCTATGAATCCGAAGTTATTTTCCCCCATTTATCCAATGCTGCACCGCATACCGAAGATAATGTACAACACTCCCGGCCCCTTTCATAATCCACTGCAAAAGCTCGATACTTAGCCCTACTACGCACTCGAAATCCTGAGGCATCGCACTTTACTTTTGAATCCATTAGGACCGTCGTTAAGAGTCACCCACTTTGGCTTGGTCGCGAATATAACCAACTCCAAGGCTCTGCTAGCACGTGTATACCCTCTCAAGAAGCAACCGATTGAATTCCTTTCCTTGTACATCACATCCACATGAAGCATAGACTCTGAGTCTTCCCAAAATATGAACATGAACCGATAAGGCCAAAGATAACACACATTCGTTAAATACTTTGCTCGAACTACCGCTGATAAATTCTTTGCTTAGTCGTAATAACTTACCAATACACCGATAACTAGAAATAGCAGAAGTTAACAACTACGCAATCCAATGATAGATGGTGGGGCTCTCCCACTTAGCTTAAAGCTATAATTACATAACCTTGGTCCCATATTGACATGATCTTGCACAATCAACCCTCCAAATTTCCCCAAACTCCTTATGTTAAACATTTCATGAACATTCTAAATCACTAGCCACATTCACATATTCGACCTCTTACCAGGTAGCCAGTAAAATTCTTTGTAGAAACTTCATCAACACCACGCAAACGCTACCCTACTCACAGGACATATCCGACATATGGAAATTCCATGCCGACATCCTCCAACAACTCTACACCAAGTACAATTACCACGAAGCCAATAAACCATCTTGAGCCCGCGCTCATTCACCAACTATACAAGTCCGTTCATTCTTCATGGACATCCACTAAAGGTGCAACAATACATTTCAAATCCAAAGTCATGTTGTGTCATGCTTCATATTAAAGCAACTCCCTTTTGTCACACCCAATCTTCCTCAGTATAGCAACCAATATTCAAAATTAAGCCCGTAGACCTAGTCAATGTCTACCATGAATCCCAAATCACTCTAGCTTTTCCCCAAGACGTGTGGCTATCCTACCACAGAACCCGTATGCTACATTTCCACTCTCCCACTTTGATCAAACCCTCTCTTTTAAGCAAATACTCGACCTATGTTTCCTTACACTTGGCTTTTTAGAAGTTTAACCACCACAAGACACCTCCCACATGTCCTTCCTCATCCTTCGCTGCCCGGTTGTTGCCTTAACTCAAAATCCATCTCTGTAGCACCCAAACCAACATATCGCTGCCAACTTTAAACCTCCGCGAAGATCATCTTCCTTGATCCATCAACATTAGGATTATCGATTCGATTCTGAACCACATCACACCGTGACATTTGACAACAGCTTCCCCGACACCATTCATAATACTCTGCCTCAAAGTCAATTTGAAGAAGGTTATAACACCGGTGAACTTAACACATTTAATCAAGGACGACGACACCACATTACGGATGAAAATTCCACCACGCTTGAAAATACCAAGTATCGTTACCCCATCAACCCAAACTTGAGCATTCGTATCCTGGTTGCCTTTCCTCTGCTGAAAATAAAATACTGAATCTCTGAATCATGGACTGAGTAAAATCTCCTTTCAAGTCATTCACTGCCTCGACGCATAGACAAACACCCTACCATTAACAAAAACTGTGTGATAGCAACACACGAATCGTCATAACAATCAATGCCAAATATCGAACCCTTAGGTAATACTGATACTAAGCTGAAACGATAGAACGACCTTCCCCAAGGCGACGACAATGGTCCAATCAAATATGCATGGAGAAACATCCTGCACCGCATCTGTAGTACCATTAAAATTCCTCGATTAAAAATTAAAACAAGCGCTTCACGTCGAACAAGATTGAATAGGAAGGAAATGAAGGCATAAACCTTAGAGAAATCAAGAAGGGAAGTGCTCCTAATAGTCCTGTAGCCTCTCGAAGATAAGTACAGACGTCTCTGTACTGATCCGCAAGACTCTACTAGCCTCGCTCATGACTCCTAAGACCTAAGTGAACCTAGTGCTCTGATACCATATTGTCATGACCCAAAATCCATTAAAGGTCGTGATGGCACCGAACCCCACTGTCAGGCAAGCCAAAAATAAATACTTAATTTATTTCTCATTTTTATATTTTTGAAATCATATTTTCCTCAATTAAATAGTAAAATATGGAATTTACAAGATAAATAATAATATTTTTAACAATTTCAATACAGGACAACCCCTAATCACCCCAAAACCCGGTGTCACAAGTGCATGAGCATCAACTAGGAATGTAAAATAAAATACCGCATCAGTCCGGAATACAAATTGGATAGGAAAATATAAATACTCTGAAGGAGACTATGCTGGCTGCAGATCGTAGTATAGAGTGCAGCTCACCTAAGTCCCCGCTATAACCGCATCTCTGCACCCTCAAGGCTACTAGACATATATGTACCTGCACAAAAATGTGCAGCAAGTGTAGTATGAGTACGTAAATCAACACGTAACCAGTTAGTATCCCACCTAACCTCGAAGAAGTAGTGACGAGGGGTCGGCTCCGACACTTACTATGGGCTATAAATAAAATACCAATGATATAATTAAGCATGGATTATGTAGAACGGCTGTAAGCTCAATATCATGAAATAAGTAACACAATTCTTTTGTTAATAAGGAATTTCCAAATTTATTGTTCATGGTTTATCATCTTGTATCTCAGGCCAATGAAGCAATATCAATTATCATAAATTCCAAAGAAAACAATTCAATCATGCGCAAATCATGCAGAGGTCGTACGTCCCGATCCAACATAAATATAAACTGTGCACAATCGAGGGTCGAATGACACGAACCATAGATGCATCTATCTACTACCAAGGCGTTCGGCCCGCTCCAAAAAAGAGAAAACACATTAAACAAACCAATTCAAGATTTATTAAGGGGAAAATATTCTAAGAGTTTACAAATTCCCATTTAACGGTCAAGTAAATGAAGTTTAACGTTTTTACAATTCCTTTATTGAGTTTCTAAATGTTTTAAACAATTAAATTAACAAGTAGGGCGCAACATCGCAAGTACAACATGATATGGGTCCTAGACTACCCGGACAATAGCATAATAGTAGCTGCGTACGGACTCTCATCACCTCGTACGTACGTAGCCCCCACAATTAGGAGCATATAGTAATTTGATTCACCTATTGAGTTAATTCCCTCTTACAAGGTTAGAAAGGAGACTTACCTCGCTCCACAATTCCATAACCGACTCCAAAGCCTCTCCAACAACTCAAACCGATTCCCATCGCTCCAAAACTAGTCAATAAATATGCAAATCCATAAATATATACTCTAACACTCAATATAATGCAATTTACAATAATTTCCAACTCCGCTCGAAAGGTCGATAAAATCACCCTCGGGCCCACGTGTCCGGATTCTAAAAATATTTGAAGATAACAATTACTCATAACCTCACGAACCCAAATATATGATTTATTTCCAATTCCATGCCCAAATTCGTGGTCAAAATCCAAAATTACCAATTCTAGGTTTTCTATCAAAATCCCACAATTTCTACCAATTTCCATGCTTGAATCCATATAAAACCATGTATTTAACTCAAAATAGGTGGGAATTACTTACCTCATAATAGATGATGAAATCTCCTCTTCAAAAGCTCCAAAAACTGCCCAACCAAAATGAAATATGAAGGAAATTGGGCCAAATCTCGTCTTAAAAATAACACTGCCCAGCACCTCTCGCACCTACGGTCAAATAGCCACTTATGCGGCTCCGCACCTGCGGAAATTCCATCGCAGTTGCAGCTCCAGCTCGGCCCAACTGTCCCGCATATGCGCTCCATGTAGCGCATCTGCGTGTCCGCTTCTGCGGTCCATTCGCCGTACCTACGTCCATCGCCCGCTCCTGCATTTCCCAATTCGCACCTGCGCCTTCGTAGGTGCGCCAAAATGTTCTGCACCTGTGGTTGCTGACCATCCTCCTCTCCTTTGCACCTGTGACTCATGGCTCGCACCTGCTACGCTTTTCACATAGGTGCGATTACACCAGATATCAACTGCCTTAGTATTTCATCCAACTCTAAACTCGATCCGTTAATGATCCGGAATCCACCCGAGGACCTCGGGACCTCAACCAATCATACCAACACATCCAAAAACACATCACGAACTTAGTATAGCCTATAAATCACATCAAACAATGCTAAAAAATACGAATCACATTCCAATCCAAACTTAGTGAACTTTGAAACTTCAACTTCTACATTCGATGTTGAAACCTATCAAATCACGTCCGATTGACCTAAAATTTTGCACACAAGTCACATTCGACAATACGTACCTATTCCAACTTTCGAAATTAGAATCCGACCCCGATATCAAAAAGTCCACTCCCGGTCAAACTTCTCAAAAACTTTCAAGTTTCTAACTTTCGCCAAATAACCCCGAAATGACCTACAGACCTCCAAATCCACATTTGGAGGTGCTCCCAATACCAGAATCGCCTTATAGAGCTATTCCCAGACTCAAAATCCTATACGAACATCAATAACATTGAAATACACTTCAACCCAAATTTAGGAAATTCTTCCAAAAATGCCAACTTCCAAAATAGGCGCCGAAATGCTCCCAGGTCATCCAAAACCCAATCCGGACATTCTCCCAAGCCCAAAATTATCTTACGAACCTGTTGGAACCTTCCAATCCAGATGTCGACATCGTTTACTCAAAAATGAAACCTTAGTCAATTCTTGCAACTTAAAGCTTCCGAAATTAGAATTTTCTTCCCAAACTAACTCTGAACTTGCCGAAATTCAATTACGACCATACGTACAAGCCATAATACCTGAAGTGAAGCTGCTCGGGGTCTCAAACCACTTAATGATGCACTAGAGCTCAAAACGACCAGTCGGGTCGTTACAATGGATTTTTTGATATTAGGGTCGAATTCCGATTCCGGAAGTTGGAGTAGGTCTGTAATGTCCATTATGACTTGTGCACAAAATATTATTTTAATCGAACTTGATTTGACATTCTTCGGCATCATATGTAGAAGTTTGAAGTTCATTAGGCTTGAATCGATGCACAATTTGAGTTTTTAGCATTGTTTGATGTGATTTAAGGGCTAGACTAAGTCCGTATGATATTTTAGAACCTGTTTGTACGTTTGGTTTAGGTCCTGGGGGCCTGGGTGAGTTTCAGATAGTTAACAGATCAAATTTGAACTTAAGAAAAAAGCTGGGATTTTCTGCCTTCTGGTGCAATCACACCTGCAGAACTATTCTCGCAAGTGCGCAATCGCAGGTGCGGTTGGAAAGGCACAAAATCGGACTTGGGGTTGGCCTGTGGCTGTGTCGCATATTCATGAAGGCTCCTGCATATACGAGCCCGCAAGTGCAAGCAAGGCTCCGCAGATGCAGAGTGAAGGGAGGGCAGCCAGGGTCGCAGAAGCGAAGAATCAACCGCAAATGCAGGTCCGCAGGAGCGGGCATCTTGCTCGCGGAAGCGAAGGGAACAACAGAAGCGGTTGAGTTTTCTGCAAAAACGGTGCCGCATGTGCGGCTAAGTGGACCGCAAAAGCGGAACCCCTCGGTAGATTCTATTAATTCAAGGGCTCGAGATTTTTATCATTGTTGGACATTTGAGCTTAGGTGTTGGCGATTTTTGGGAGCACTTTCGAGGGATTTCTTGAGGTAATTCTCTTGTACTTATTTTTGATCAATAATCATTTTTTCCCATTGATTTGTCCACCTCGTTAGTGTGTATTTAAGGTGGAAATTGGGAGATGAGGCTAGGGATTTGGAGAGTTTTAATGGGGTATTTGAGTGGCGATTTTGTGCCGTATTTTGGTAAAAATTGTATGGTTGGTCTCGTGGTCGAATGGGTGTTTGTAATTTGTGACTTTACCTAATTCCGTGACGTGGACCCGAGTCGACCTTTTAGGCAATTTTTTGATTCTTTGCTAAAGTCATAGATTTATGATTTAAATTAGTTTCTTGTAGTTGTATTCATGTTATGTAATTGCTTTTGGATAGATTTGGGCCATTCAGAGTCAAAAAATTAAGGGAAAGGCATCTTTATCGATTGATTGAGCGAGATTTGAGTTAAGTACCTTGTCTAACTTTGTGTGGGGGAAATCTTCTTAGGATTTGGTACTGTTGTAACAATATGTGATACATGAATGTCGTGTATGTGAGGTGACGAGTGCGTACACGGGCTAATTGTGGAAATTTCGGTTCTTGCTTAGTTGTCTTCTTTTAAATTCTTTAACTGAGTTGCCTCAGAATATGTAGTGATCATGTTTAGCCTGGTATCTCATATTTACGTGACTTAACTCTTACTTGCAATTTGTGCAGCATGCATAGTTGAATTTCCTGCTTCTCTTGATTTGAATTAAATCTTTAACTACATGATTCTTGCTATATATTCAATGTTCCTTCGGTTATCTGTTGCATATTTACTTTAGGACTACGAGGCGGTTGCTCGAGAGATCCTCTTATACTGTATATTACTTTGGGACTACGAGGCATTTACTCAAGAGATCCCCTCTTATACTGCATATTTACTTTGGGACTACAAGGTGTTTACTCGGGATATCCCCCTGTATTACATATTTACTTTGGGACTACGAGGCGGTACCTCAGGAAATCTCCCCTCCCCCCCATGTTGAGCATTTGCATTTAGGACTACGAGGCAGTACCTCGGGAGTGCCCCCTGTTGGTTACCTCTATTTGTTGTGCTATTATTTTCTGAAACTTCTCGTTGTTTAAATTCTCAATCATTTCAAAATGTTATTATATCTTCTACCTTACTTTTCTTTTAAACCAGTAGGGCCCTGACTTGACCTCGTCACTACTCTACCGAGATTAGGCTTTGTACTTACTGGGTATCGTTGTGGTGTACTCAAACTAAATTCTGCACATCATTTTGTGCAGATCCATGTTCTTCCCACTAGACCAGATACTAGTGAGTTGGACCGCACGTGGAGACTTCAAGGTATGTCTGCATTGTTTTCCTTATTCTCTTTAGACTCTGATGTATAGAGACACTTAGTATTTGCTCTTAGAAATTTGCGACTTATTTCTACCGAGTTTTGGGAGTTGTAATTATTGATTTGCACTTTTATATTTATTTCACGTGTTAAAAATTGGGCTTCAGTTTTATATTATGTTATTCCGTAAATTTGTTAGGCTTACCTAGTCTTAGAAACTCTATTCCATCACGATATCCTATGGAGGGTGAATTGGGGTCATGACAGTTTTTTATTGCAGTTTTTGTTTTATTTTTGATGAACTTCAGCATTCTTGGAGTTGAGGATGTGTTCTATATTTGTAAAACTACAACATGTTTTGGCTGAAGTTTTTGTTCTGTATTTGCTGAACTTCAGTTTTCTTATAGCTGAAATTTTATTCTGTATTTGGTGAACTTCAGCATTCTTAGAGCTGAAGTTTTGGTCTATATTTCTATTTTCTGAAATTGTTGTGTTCTTTCTATTTCTATACTAGAGTGTAAGGAGGGAGGTTAAAAACTATGGAACAGAAGAAAGGCTCATGATCGCGAAAGAAGTTGTTCAAGAGTTTCGAAGGGATGAGCGATCTGCTATTGTGGACGAGGTTGTGAAAAAAAGTCAAGGTAAGCTTATTTACAGAGAAGTGTTTTTCCTGCTAATGTTATTGTTATAGGAATATTTTGATGAGAAGTTTGAAAAGTTGTTTAAGATTATCGACAAGTCAAAAAGGAAGATATGATGGCGATGCAGATTTTGAATTTATGAACTATCAACAATATGATAGGATGAATAACTCATCCGAACATAAATGTGATATTAATGTTGTTCACAATGGATTGCATAAATTCGCAGCTGAAAATATAAGAGGTGAGGAAGAAACTCTTGAGTGCCACGTTCAAGTATTCAAGCAAGTTTAATATGTTGAACGGCAAGTTGAAGCGGAATGTTCTAATGTTGATAGACTAAGCAAAGTTGCTAGATATGTGTCACGACCCGAAATTCTCACCTTCAGGATTGTGATGGCGCCTAACATTTCACTTGCTAGGAAAACCAACGTTAAAATAATCTTAAATATTTGAAAGAAAATTTAATTAAATAGAAGTCAATTACTGAAATAAAGTCTGGAAGACCATAAATACCGAATTATCAAAATACATCCCTGAATTTGGTGTCACAAGTGCACGAGCTACTAGAATAATACAAATAAAGTTCTGAATAAAATTCAAGCTGTTTGAAAGATAATACACAACTGAGATAAGATAGAAGGGGACTTCAGAACTGCGAATGCTGTGTAGTTATACCTCAAGTCTCCTGTGAGTAGCTGAATCCAAGCATGTCTATGGTACACTACTAGGACCAACTCCAAAATCTGCATAAGAAGTGTAGAGTGTAGTATAAGTACAACCGACCCCATATACTCAGTAAGTGTCGAGCCTAACCTCGACGAAATAGTGATGAGGCTATGACAGTACACATACGTAAACAACCTGTACAAGTATATACAAATACAGAGCAACAATAAATAACACTTTATAAATTTGGGAGGGAACATGCGAAGGGGGTTGATAAAATAATTTCAGCAGGAAATGTCGCTCCCCGTTTTCTCACGAAAGCGGGTTTCGACATTGTGACAACTCTTTTGGATGGGAGATAGAGTGCTAAAAGAAGACAAGTCGCCACCTAACGGTTTTTGAGGTGCGTTGGGGCACCTATTATGTAGATAACTCTGTTTCACTAGTCAACGCCACCAAAGATCGGGTAAAGGCTTAAATTACCTCAAAGAGAAGGTGTTAGGCACTCTTCAAGTTCCATAACTATGGGTCCCGACCGAACTTAAGATTATGTGGATTATAATTAGGCAAGATAAGCAAAGAGAGTAAGGGTAAAAGAAATTTATTATAACACAATGAGAAATAAGTATTACAAGGATATAACTATGACGGTCTATAATAGATGACTAAAAGTATAAAGAAGAAGGGGGGGGGATCCTAAGTTTTTTAGCCTGAAGGATCACCCCGTGCAATATAAATAATACTTCGCAACTCTAATTCAATTCGAAGTTGTGCCCTATGCGTGCACTGCCCGTCCCATACCTATGGTCCAGGAGACATTTGACCTCTATTTAGGGTGGTTCAAGACTTTACTTAGGCTGCTCAAAATGATAAAACTAGGCGACATACAAAATAATTTGGACTTCATGTAAGGACAGTTAGGGGCTCAAGTTAGCCTCCACACTTAAACAACAAATGCAGGCAAAACAGGTTGTCACATTAGGTGTTAGACAGTTTATGAACTGAGTCAAATTAAAGCCATTTAGGCCTTATAGGTGTGGTTTCTATATGGACTTGGATTCAAACGTGCAGGCAGTTTCAGATGCAAGACGCCACTTTAAGCTTATAGACATGATCCCTAGGTGATTTATGCAGAAGGGGGACAGTGAGAACCATCAGAAATACTCAGAATTACTCGTGTTTGATCCTATGGGCATGCTCTCTAATAGTGGCATGGCTAAACAATGAAACAGTGTTTGAAAGTTTAGTATTGACACTTTAAAGCGAGTGGTAATACCCCATAGGCAAGATTTCTAACGATTAACGATTGAAACTATTTTTTTATACTTAGCCCCTATATGCACGTTTTCCAGTTGAGCAGTATGATAACAATAGCAAATTAACCAATTATAGTCCTATAGGCATGATTTATGGATGAAGATCAATAGAACATAAGCTAGTATAATCCTATAGGCATGGTATCTAATGAATATGCTGCAGTTATTGAAGGAATGGTTATTGACATTTGTTTCCTATAGGCATGTTGTCTAGTAACACATGGCAGTAGACATAGGAATAAATAAAGCACTTATGTCTTGATAGTAGATAAGTTGTGTAAGTGTGTGATTCTCCTAATGGCATGATTCTTACCAGTGTATGTGGAAATTGAATAACATATATGACATGTTGGATAAAATAACAAGTAGATCATACGAACCCTATAGGCATGTTTTCTACCCTTTCATGCAAACATTAGAGTATGCTCATTTCCCCGATTTCACTAACACCAAAATTGTTTATTGCAAAATTATTACAGACCCAATAATGAATGTAATTACAAAATATTATACAAGCAATAACAGTAGGCTTATAGCAGACCCCAAAGGAAGATACCTAGTATTGCCTTGGCCTTCAACAAATGCCTTCTTCACAAATAGCATACCTAGATCCCAACAAGGGACTATATTCATTAGCACAGCCCAGAAACTATAGAGGAACTCAAACCAAACCAAACAACCACAGATTGATCATACAACCCAAACACATATATCACTTAAACAAACCAGTTTGCATATTCAGTAGATAGAATAAGGAAATAACTGAGTGTCAGAGACAGCTAAGGTCTTAGTAGTAAAGAGAGTGGCTAACGAACCCCAAATCCTAGTGCGTCAGAGTTCACAAAGGTCTCAAATGGACCCCGAGCAATGCTCACACTAGGGAAGTCAATAGAGAGAGTCTTAGTAGACTTGGTTTTTAGCCGGCCAAGAGTGATAGATTCAGAATAGTGTAGGTAACCAATGAGAGTGAGAGAACACTGATTAAGGGACAAAATTTGGAGAGATGCACTTGTATTTTAGAAAGCAGACATAGCAAAGTTGCTTAAAACATAGAACATGCTAGTTAAGAGGGTCAACAAGACTCAGAGGCAGGTTGCTATTATAGGTTTAACACTTAGCAATAAATAACAGATTGGCAGAAAACACATTGAGAGAGTTAGAGGAGAATCAAGTTTCATGAGATTACAAGATTAACATACAAAGGTTCATAATACCAAATAATTCTAAGTAGGGCACTAACTTAGAAAGTTTAAAGCTTAAGGATCCAATTTATGCTAAGTATCCATCACAAATCAAAAGACAAACATGTTAACTTAAATCGTGGAGCAAAAATAGTATCAAACATGGTAGGGAAACACAAATTAAGAAAGCTACTCTAAAGTCTCAAATAATCACTAAAGATATACGGAATCAAGTAAGCCAAAGATATGCTGAGTGACACAATAGCAGGGGAGCAAGTCACAGATTATAACACATTACAGATGTGAGGCAGTCATTGCAGGAATTCGTAGTAGAGTGGGAAAGAAAACTCATGTCAAACAGTAATGTAGGCATTCAAGTGCCAATACATTAGGCTAAATAAACTTAAGAGGGTCTAAATTATTCAAGGAAAGCATATTCAAATAACATCTATCAAAACTGGAAATTTTAGATAAATATCAAGTGCTAAAAAGGTTCAGATCATTAAGGCAAGTTTAATGCTAGCAAAATTACACACAGGGATGGTCTAAGAACACATTAGGTCATGAAATTCAAAGGCTTGAATATGCATGACATAAACACAGAAGAATGAAATCGTAAAGCCAAGAGACTCACCAGTTATCAATTGAATAAACAGACAACAAGAAATAACAAATTCCACGGTGCTCTGGATGTCAACAAAGAGCAAGAACCCAGATTCTTAGCGCGTCATAGTTCCCAAGGGCTTCAAATGAACCCCGAGCAATGCTCGCACCAAGAAAAGTTGAAAATCGAATTCTGATGGCCTTGGCTTTCAGCCGCACAAGAAACAGAGTATAGAACAAGAGAATAAGAGAACAATAGAGTAATAGCTTCGATTTTTTAATGAATCTGGGTAATTCCAAAGTCTCCTTCAAAGGGGAAAGGGGAGGGGTTTATATAGTAGTAGAAATCAAACAAATAAATCAAGGAAATACTATAAAATCAACATAAATAAGGAAATAATAACATGCAGAATTAGTAAAAGTCAGATTATAGAATAATTAGGTAAACCCTAATTGACAGAAATTGAAAATTGGCCGGAGATCTTGGCTAATCGGACCCATATAGCCTTGATATAAATGTATCTAGATTGAATACCATCTAGATCTTAAAGATTGAAGATGATTTCCAAATGATTCCAGGTCTGGTACTTGCCAAAAATAGGCAAGTACTAAGTAATACCAAAATCGTGTAAGTAATACGGAGATGGAGGATATATAGAAGGCAAATTGTAAGAGGATTTCATATTAAGGTCAGAACCGGAGATAATTGAGGGGTGTGATGAGTAGGGTTTGTGACGGAGAAGGGCGTGACAGAGAATATAGGCGGTTGTCTTTAGGAAATGGGGATTAGGATTTGGGTGAAGGAATATAAGGAGAATGAGGAAGAGTGTTGTGAGCCGTTGATCGCTTTTGATCAATGGCTGGGATTTAAGAAGAGTTGGTTCAGGGTTTTTGACTGGATTGGGGATAAAAGGGTAATTTGGATTTGACCTTAAATAAAATGACAAATACAATAAAATTGAAAAATACAGGCTATTATTGCAAGATTGTGTAAATGGCCTAAAAATACTAATGTAATTATAAAACATAGAGTATCCGAAGCAAGTATTATAGATGCAAAATAATAATTTTAGGTAATTAAGTCATCACAAAATAATTGAAAGGAGTAATTAATAAATATTCAAGTAATTTAAATGCAGGAAAGTCAATTTTAAAGCTCTAAAAATTATGGAAAATTATAGAAAAATGCTTGTATAGATTTGTAACTAAATAATGATGCCAAATTATGTTTTGAAAGTATATATACTATTCGAAAAAATATGAGGGAAAAATTGGGTATCAACAGGAGAATTATCACTTAGGAGCCAAATAGTTTCTCAACAATAAAATGAGCAACTAATGATATGAAAATGGCATGGCATCACCGTTCGTGCTTTTACTCTCATTTGGCACGGCATCACCCTTCGTGTTTTTACATTCTCTAAATATGATACGGCATCACCCTTCGTGCTTCAACACTCACAAATGGCACGGCAACACCCTTCGTACTTTACACTCTTCCTTACCATGACAATGATATTATAAATAATAAAAATGGCATGACATCTCCCTTCGTTCTTTTACATTCTTCCTTACCATGAAAATAATAATATAAAGGAACAATATTTAAATGTGGGAATGTGCACTTATCAATCCATTCAATACCATAATTCCGACTTCACCTTCCAAAATATTCAACAATAATTAAATGAATAATAATTTCACGAATAATGATCAAATAATCAATAATAAACTTAGGCAGGAATATCTTAAAGGCAATTATTCACAATAACAAATTACACCTGCATGCTTTGACTCAACCACAACGCATAAGTACTAGTCACCTCACATATACGTTGTACCCGCACATTAAATCATATAGCAAATAGACAAATAAGTCATACTCCCTCAAGTCAAGGTTAACCACAACACTTACCTCGCTTGCAACAAAATTCAAGAATCCAATAAACCTTTGCCTCGCGAATTCGTGTCTGAAATCTTCAAATCTAGTCATAAACAATTCACTATACTTAATACAAATCGTAGAAATTAATTCCATATGAATTTACTAATTTTTTGGATTAAAATTCGAAATTCATCTATAATATCATCAGTGGGGCCCACGTCTCAAATCTCAGAAAAACTTACGAAATTCGAACACTCGTTCCGAGACAAGTCCAACAATACAAAAATTACCAAATTCCGATGTCAAATGGACCTTCAAATCTTAATTTTTTGTTTTTGGAAAGTTTTACAAAAATTCCAATTTCTTCCATCTAAATCCAAAATAAATGATGAATGTAGACATGGATTTATGAAATATAATCTTTTTTTGTTATAGAACACTTACCCAATTCATATCGTGAAAACTCTCTTTGTAATCGCCTAAATCCGTGCTTGAAATGTCTAAAAATGAGAATAATCTCAGACTCTTCAATTTATACACTGCCCAGGGATTTTCGCTTCTGCGGTGGACTTGACCGCGCCTCCGGTCTCGCTTCTGCGGAAGCAAATACGAATCTACACTACCTTCCGCTTCTGGGATCGAAGGGTCCGCTTCTGCGGACATGCGGGTGCTTTCGAGGTCCCGCTTCTGCAACTCTTTGCCCAGCATGCCCAGGCCGCTTCTGCGGCCAAGGCTTCGCAGAAGCGAAGGCACCAGAAGCAGCAAAATTCCATATTTTGCTTAAGTCCAATTTTTGTTCCGATTTCGATTCGAATCACACTCGGGGTACTCGGGACCCCGTCCGAATATATCAACAAGTCCCATAACATAATAAGGACTTACTCGGGGTCTCATATCACGTCAAACAACACTGAAATTACAATTCACACCTCGATTCAAACTTTTGAGTTTCAAACATTTCAATTTACATAACTTGTGCCGAACCATGTTAAATGAATCCGAAATGACTTTAAATTTGGCACACAAGTCATAAATGATATCATAGAGCTATTCCAATTTCCAGAATCAGATTTCGGCCCCGATATCAAAAAGTCAACTCTGTGGTCAAACTTGGAAATCTTTAGCCTTTAAATTTCTAGTTTTCGTTAAATAGCCATAACTTGAGCTAGAGACCTCCAATTTAAATTTCGGGCATACGCCCAAATCCCAAATGACGAGACGGGCCTACCATAACTGTCAAAATACTGATCTGGGTCCGTTTGCTAAAAATGTTGACCAAAGTCAACTTAATTGAGTTTTAAGACTCTATTTCACATTTTAATCAATTTTTTACATAATAATTTTCTGAAAAATTATACGGACTGCGCACGTAAATCGAGGAATGATGAATAGTTCTATTTGAGGTCTCAAAATATATAAAGAATTATTAAATTTAAAGATGACCTTTTGGGTCATCACATTCTCCACCTCTAAAACAAGCCTTTGTCCTCGAACGGAATTATAAAAGTACCTGAGCTGGTGAAAAGGTGTGGATATTTAATCTGCATGTTCGACTCAGACTCCCAGGTAGATGCTTCTACCGGCTAACCTCTCCTTTGTACTCAAACCTATGGATAACTCTTAGACCTCAACTGTCGGACCTGCCGGGCTAGAATAGCTACTGGCTCCTCTTCATAAGTCAACTCTTTGTCCAATTGGACTGAGCTGAAATCTAATACATAGGACGGATCACCATGATATTTCTGGAGCATAGACACATGGAACATCGGATGAACCGCTGACAAACTAGGAGGTAATGCAAGCCTGTATGGTACTTCGCCCACCCTTCCAAGAATTTTGAAGGGTCCTATATACCTAGGGCTCAACTTTCCCATCTTTCAAAACATCATTACACCTTTCATAGGTGAAACCCGGAGCAATATTCTTTCTCCAACCATGAATGCAATATCACAAACCTTACGGTCGACATAACTCTTTTTCCTAGACTGAGTTGTGCAAAGTTAATCTTGAGTAATTTTGACCTTATCCAAGGCATCCTGTACCAAATCGGTACCCAACAACTGAGCCGCTCTCAGTTTAAACCAGCCAACTGGCGAACAACATCGCCTCCTGTACAATGCTTGATATGGAACCATCTGAATGCTCGACTGGTAGTTATTATTATATGTAAACTCCGCAAGTGGCAAGAATTGATCCCAAAACTTCCAAAGTCTATAACACAAGCGCAAAACATATCGTCCAATATCTGAATAGTACGTTCTGACTGTCCGTCTGTCTATGGATGAAATGCTGTACTCAACTCAACATGCGTGACTAACTCACATTGTACAGCCCTCCAGAAGTGCGAAGTGAAATGGGTACCTCAATAAAAAATGATAGACACGGGCACACCGTGAAGGCGGACAATCTCATGAATGTAAATTTCAGCTAACCGCTCTAAAGAATAGGTAACTGCCACTGAAATGAAATGTGCTGACTTGGTCAACTTGTCCACAATGACCCACACTGCGTCGAATTTTCTCTGAGTCCGTGGGATCCCAACAATAATATCCTTAGTTATACATTCCCACTTCCACTCAAAAATTTCTAACTTCTGAAGCAAACCACCAGGTCTTTGATGCTCGTACTTAACTTGTTGTCAATTCAGACACCGAGACACATATGTAACTATATCCTTCTTCATTCTTCTCTACCAATAATATTGCCGCAAATCTTGATACATTTTGGCGGCACCTGGATGAATAGAATACCTGGAACTGTGTGCCTCTTCAAGAATTAATTCACGTAGCCCGTCAATATTAGGCACACAAATATGACCCTGCATTTGCAGAACTCTATATTCCCCCACAGTAATCTATTTCGCATCCCCGTGTCATACCGTGTCCTTAAGGACAAGTAAATGAGGATCATCATACTGTCATTCTCTGATGCGCTCATATAAAGAAGACCGGAGTGACTGTGCAAACTAGAACCCGACTAGGTTCTGAAATATTTAACCTCATGAACTGATTAGCCAAAGTCTGAACATTTGTAGCTAATGGTCTCTCACCAACAGAATATACGCAAGACTGCCCATACTCATAACCTTTCTACTCAAAGCATCAGCCACCATATTAGCCTTTCTAGGGTGATACAAAATAGTGATAGCATAATCTTTCAACAACTCCAACCATCTTTTCTACCTCAAATTGAGATCTTTTTTCTTGAACAGATAATGTAGGCTACGATGATCAGTAAATACCTCACACGAGACACTATAAAGGTAATTCCTCCAAATCTTCAAAACATAGACAATGGCTCCCAATTCTAAGTCATGAACAGGATAATTTTTCTCATGAACTTTCAACTGCCGCGACGCATATGCAATCACCTTGCCATCTTGCATCAATACCAAGCCCAACGCGAGATGCATAACAATACACCGTATAAAATCCTGAACTTGTGGGTAATACCAACACTTGCGCCATAGTCAAAGCAGTTTTGAGCTTCTGAAAGCTCAACTCACACTCATCTGAAAACTCTGAAGCAAAACACCTTTCTGGGTCAGTCTGGTCAATGGGCTTGCTATAGATGAAAACCCCTCCACGAACCGACGATAATAACTTGCCAAACCCAGGAAACTGCGGATATCTGTAACTAAAGTAGGTTTAGGCCGATTCGGAACTACCTCAATCTTCTTATGATCCACTTTTATGCCTTCTGCCGATACAACATGCCCCAAAAAGGCAACTAGGTCTAACCAAAATTCACATTTTGAAAATTTGGCCTATAATTAATTATTCTTCAAAGTCTGAAGCACACTCCGAAGATGCTGCTCATGCTCCTCTCAACTGGTGGAGTAAATCAAGATATCATTAATGAATACAAACCATAAGAAAATCCAAATAGGGCTTGAACAACCGATTCATCAAATACATAAATGTTGTTGGGGCATTTATCATCCCAAATGACATCACTAGTAATTAATAATGCCCATACCGAGTCCGAAAAGTTGTCTTAGGGACATCAGATGCCCTAATCTTCAACTGATGGTAACTAGACCTCAAGTCGATCTTTGAAAATACCTTGGCACCCTGAAGCTGACCTCAAGTCAATTCTTGGCAGTGGATACGTGTTCTTGATAGTAAACTTTTTCAACTGTCTATAATCTATACACATTCGCATTGAACCTTCTTTCTTCTTTATTAATAACACCGGTGCACCCCAGGGCGAGACACTAGCTCTAATAAATCCCTAATCAAGAAAGTCTTGTAACTGCTTTTTCAGTTCTTTCAGTTCCAGCAGGGCCATACGGTATGGTGAAATAGAAATGGGCTGAGTACCCGGAGCAAAATCAATACAGAAGTCTATATCTCTGTCGGGTGGAATCCCTGGCAAATCTATAGGAAATACTTCTGGAAATTCATGAACAACTGGTACTGAGTCAATAGAAGGAACATCCGCATTGGGATCGCAAATATAAGCCAAATAGGCTAGACACCCCTTCTCGACCATACGTCGAGCCTTCATATAAGAAATAACTCTGCTGGTAGAATGACCAGGAGTTCCTTTCCACTCTAATTGAGGTAACCCCATCATGGCTAGGGTCACCGTCTTGGCATGACAATCCAATATAGCACGATAAGGTAACAACCAATCCATACCCAAGATGACATCAAAATCTACCGTATCAAAAAGTAGAAAATCCACACTAGTCTAAAGACTCCTAATAGTAACCACACACGAACGATAGATATGATCTACCATGATAGAATCTCCCACCAAAGTGGACACACACACAAGAGCACTCTGAGAATCATGACGCATCACCAGATATGAAGCAAAATAAGAGGACACATAGGAATAAGTAGATCCTGGATCAAATAGAACTAAAGAAACTCTATGGAAAACTAGAACAATACCTGTAATCACAGCATCGGATGACTCGGCCTCAAGCCTAACTAGAAAAGCATAATATCGGGGCTGGGCCCCACCACTCTGAACTGCGTCCCTGGGATGGCCTCTAATTGGCTGGCCTCCACCTCTAATGGCCTGGCCTCCACCTCTTATGGTCTGCCCTCCACCTCCAGCTGCCTGACCCCTACCTCTATCTGGTTAATCAGGCGGTGAAACAACCAGTTATGAAATCATAACATGAGAACCCTGCTGCTGCATGCTGCCTTGAGACTTGGGGCAAAAGCTAGCAATGTGCCTCGGATCACCACAAGTATAACAGGACCTCGGCTGTTGTGACTATTGACCCTGAAATTGTCCCTGTCGACCTGAGTAACCACCCTGAAAACTCTGGATCGAAGGTGTACTGATAGGAGCTGGTGGTGCACTATAGGATGCCTGGAGTGCTGAATGAAATGACTTGGGAGGATGACCGCTACCAAAATTACCCCTACCTCCAGACGAGGCACCACTGAACCCACCGAACTGGCGAGGCCTCTTATCAGACCCCTGCCCTCTTTCCTGTGCAAGAACCATCTCGATCCTCCTAGCAACATTACCAGCCGCCTGAAAAGAAATCTCACTTCCGGTCTCCTTGGCAATCTGAAGCCCAATAGGGTGAGTAAGTCCCTCAATAAACCTCCTCACTCTCTCTCCCTCGATAGGAAGTAAAAGGAGATCATGACGGGCTAGATCCACAAAATGGGTCTCATACTGAGTAACAGTCACACTGCCCTGCTGGAGGCGGTCAAACTGCCTGGGGAAATCCTCTCTAAATGTGATAGGAGTACCTTCTCTAGAAATATCCATGAGAACTGCTCCCATATCCGTGTAGGCGACCCAGCTGGTCTGGTCAGCATAAAATATCTCCGCCACCTCTTGGCGGAACCTATCATTGGAAATACCGTAAAATCGACCCCATTTGTCTCAATTATACTCATGTTCCGCAACACCTCATAGCAGTGGTCAAGATAATCTTGTGGGTCCTCAGAAGATGTACCACTGAAGTGAACTGGAAAGTGCTTAGTAGACTTATCCAGTCTCAATAAGGCCTCAGAAGACATGGCGGGCCAATCACTAGCCTGTGCTACAATAACTTGCTGAACTACCCCAACCAGTGGGTTGCTGGAGCCTGATATTGTGGAGCCATATGCTTTGGAGAGGGAGTAGTAGGAGTCTGTGCTCCTCCCCCATCCTGTGAGACATTTGGTGCCGCTGGAAATGTACCATTCTGGGTCACGCCCTCCATAAGACTCACCAAACGGACTAGAGCATCCTGAAGCACTGGAGTAGCTATAAATCCTTCCGGGACCTGAACTGGTCCAACCGATTTAGTCTGAACGGGAACATCCTCCTGAAGATCCATCTGAGGTTCTACAACAGGTGTTGCTTCTCGAGCTCTAAACTGATCTCTACCTCTGCCTTTGCCTCGACGTCTAGCATGACCTCGGCCTCGACCTCTACCCTTGGTCATAGCTGGCACCGGGGGCTCTGGTCCCTGTCCAATGGTTCAATCATCGATGATAGAATAAGATCGCATGACACATTAAGAAAGAAGTGATATTATTTCTAAACTTCATAGTCTCTGAAAGATAAGTACAGACGTCTCCGTACTGATCCTTCAAACTCTACTAAGCTTGCTCGTGACTCGTGAGACCTAAATAACCTAGTGCTCTAATACCAATTGTCACGACCCAAAATTCTCACCTTCAGGATCATCCTTTCACCTAATATTTCACTGCTAGGCAAGCCAATATTAAAATAATCTTAATTATTTTAATGCAAATTTAATTAAATAGAAGTCAATTACTGAAATAAAGTGAGGAAGATCATAAATACCTAATTATCAAAATACATCCCTGAATCTGGTGTCACAAGTGCACGAGCTACTAGAATAATACAAATAAAGGTATGAATAAAATTCAAGTTGTTTGAAAGATAATACACAGCTAAGATAAGATAGAAGGGGACTTCAGAACTGTGAACGCTGTGAAGTTATACCTCAAGTCTCCTCTGAGTAGATGAATCAGAGCACGTCTATGGTACGCTACTGCGACTAACTCCAAAATCTGTACAAGAAGTGCAGAGTGTAGTATGAGTACAACTGACCCCATGTACTCCGTAAGTATCGAGCCTAACCTCAACGAAGTAGTGACGAGGCTATGACAGGACATGTACGTAAACAACTTGTACAAGTATAAACAAATACGAAGCAACAATAAAGAATTCTTTATAAATTTGGGAGGGAACATGCGAAGAGGGTTGATATAATAATTTCAGCAGGAGAATTATCACTTAACAGCCAAATAGTTTCTCAACAATAAATTGAGCAACTGATGATATAAAAATGGCACGACATCAACCTTCGTGCTTTTACTCCGATTTGGCACGGCATCACCCTTCGTGCTTTTACACTCTCTAAAAATGACACGGCATCACCCTCCGTGCTTTTACACTCACAAATGGTACGACAATATCCTTCGTGCTTTTACACTCTTCCTTACCATGACAATGATATCATAAATAATAAAAATAGCACGACATCTCCCTTCGTGATTTTACACTCTTCCTCACCATGAAAATAATAATATAAATTTGGAAGAGTCTTTAAATGCGGGGATATACACTAATCAATCAATTCAATACCATAATACTGTCACAACCCAAACTAACCCCTGTCGTGATAGCGCCTATCGTGGAACTAGGCAAGCCGACTCATTTCCAAAACAAACTGATATTTTCATTTCAAAGATAATTTCAATGTTATTTAACACAAAAACCTTCGTAAGGGAGTTCCAATCAAAATAAAAGTGCGGAAGGAAAAGCCCGACATCGGGGTGTCACTAGTCATGAGCATCTACTACAATCTGTCAAATAATATCAAGGCTAACTCAGCCTGGAAAATAGCTAAATACAACTAGAGGAAGATAAGAGGGAGGAAAGCAGGGCTGCGATCGCCAGGCATCTACCTTGATATCCCCGGGAAAATCTGCAATCAGAACAATCAACAACCGCTACCGTGTCCAGTTACACCTGGATCTGCACACAAGGTACAAGGAGTAACGTGAGTACGCCAACTCAGTAAATAACAATAATAAATAAAGGCTGAGCAGTAGTGAAGAGCAATAAAGCATATAACGTTCACATCATGAAATCTCAGTAAAATACCACATGCATTCAAAATCAGCATTTCAATCAAAACATCTCGTTTAAACCCAGTTCCAGTAAAAATCATTTAAAGATATTTTTCAACAGTTTTCAAATAGAGGAAAAATGCAAAGGTAAGCAAAAATGATGAAATCATAAATAGCCCCTCGGGCAAAACATCACTCATATACAACCCTTCGGGCAAACCTCACAGTCACTCATGCCACTCGGGCATACCTCACAATCACTCTTGCCACTCGGGCATACCTCACAATCACTGATGCCTCCCAGTCACTCGGCACTCGCACTCAGTAGGTAACTGCGCTCACTGGGGTGTGTACAGACTCCGGAGGGGATCCTTTAGCCCAAGCGCTATATCAAAACAAATCATGGCATAAATCACTCAGCCCCTCGGCCGATATCAAACATGTTGCAGCGTGCAGCCCGATCCCATAAATATGCAACATGCTACGGCGTGCAACCCGATCCCATAAATATCCTCACAAATCAGTCCCTTGGCCTCACTCAGTCATAAACCTCCAAGCCACTCGGGCATTTCAGTAAAAATAGGGCATTCGGCCCAAAACAACATTTATATGCATCAAAATAGAGTCATAAAATTGAGTTATGCAGTAAATAAGTATAACCATGACTGAGTATAAATTTTATATCGAAAACAATGAAAGGATAGTAAGAAAAGGCCCCTAAGGGTCGAAAGAACACTAGCACAAGGCCCAAACATGGCATTCAGCCCAATTTACAGAAACTCTTTCTAAAACATATAAGTATCATATAGTTTCAACAAAGTATGCAATTTTACAGTTGCTACGGGACGGACCAAGTCACAATCCCCAACAGTGCACACCCACACGCCCGTCACCTAGCATGTGCATCACAGAAAAATAGTAGAATGATACAAAATTCGGGGTTTCATACCCTCAGGACAAGATTTACAATCGTTACTTACTTCGAACCGATCAAATCTCCACATCGCAATGCTCTTGCCTCTATACTCGGACTCCAAATGCTCCGAATCTATTCACAATCAGTACAATACCATCAATGCGTGCTAATGGAATGAATTTCACAAGAAAAACTACAAAATTAGACCAAAACCCAAAATTGGCGCAAACCCGACCCCCGGGCCCATGTCTCGAAATCCGACAAAATTCATAAAACTAGAAATCTCCAAAAATCCAAGCCCTAACCCCTCATTTTCACTAATTACTATGATTAAACAATGGAAAATCACAATATATACAACTATTAGGGCTCAAGTAACTTACCTCAATGCAAACCCCCTTGATTCTCTCTTCAAATCTCTCCCAAAAGCTCCAAAACAGAATAGAAATGGTGAAGAATGCACCAAAATTCGCGAAGTGTGAAATATGTACCATCTGCCCAGGCTTCTAGCACATGTGGCCTTTTACTTGCACCCGCGCGACCGCACCTGCTGTCCAAGGAGACGTACCTGCGCAACTCACTTATCCGCCAAGACTCCGCATCTGCGGTAACCACGTCACACATGTGCTTGAGCACCTGCTCGTGGCGCACCGCATCTGCGAAGCCAACCTTCTTCCTTCCTTCCACATCTACGCCCCAGGTCTTGCACGTGCGGGCTCGCAGATGCGATAGCCTTCTCGCACTTGTGCATGCTGCCTAGCCCAGCATTGCCTGTACCTGCGAACTCCCCACGCGCACCAGCGGCCGCCTCAACTGCATTTTCTAACTTTGACAATTCCGTTAACCACCCGCATTCACCCCGAGGCCCTCGGGACCTTAACCAAAAATACCAACAAGTCATATATCAACATACCAACTTAGTCAAACCTTCAAATCACTCAAAACAACATCAAATCATCAAATTGCACTCGGATTCAAGCCTAAGAACTTCTAAATTTCCAAATTCGGCAACCGATGCCGAACCAACCAAACCATGTCCAAATGACCTCAAATTTTGCACACACATCAAACAATGATACTACGAACCTACTCCAACTTCCAGAATTCCATTCCAACCCTGATATCAAATTTTCCATTGCCGACCGAAATCGCCAAATTTCCAATTTTGCCAATTCAAGCCTAATTCTACCAAGGACCTCCAAATCACATTTCGGACGCACTCCGAAGTCTAAAATCACCTAACAGAGCTAATGGAACCATCAAAATTGAAATCCGAGATTGTTTACACATAGGTAAACATCCGGTTAACTTTTCCAACTTAAGTTTCTACTTAAGAGACTAAGTATCTCAATTCACTCTGAAACCACTCTGGTCTCAAACCAACTAACCCGATATAACATAATATGGCTGAATAACACAAAAAGAAGTAGAAATTGGGAAAACGGGGCTATAACTCTCGAAACGACCGGTCGGGTCGTTACATCCTCCCCCTTTTAAACATCCGTTCATCCTCGAACGAGTCTAGAAACATACCTGGAGTCTCGAATAGGCATGGATATCTGCTCCGCATCTCCCGCTCAGCCTCCCAGGTGGCCTCTTCCACAGGATGACCTCTCCATTGCATCTTCACTGAAGTTATATCCTTTGACCTCAACCTTCGAACCTGCCGATCCAAAATAGCCACCGGCTCCACATCATAAGTCATATCACCCTCCAACTGAACCGTGCTGAAATCCTAAACATGGGACGGATCTCCAATATATCTCCGGAGCATGGAAACATGAAACAGTGGGTGCACACTCAACAAGTTGGGTGGCAAGGCAAGCTTATAAGCCACATCCCCTATCCTCTGAAGCACCTCAAAAGGCCCAATGAACCGGGGGCTCAACTTGACCCTCTTCCCAAACCTTATAACACCCTTCATGGGTGATACCTACAGCAAAACCTTCTTCCCAACCATGAAAGATCATCACAGACTTTCCTATCTGCATAACGCTTCTGCCTAGACTGCGCCATGCGAAGCCGCTCCTGAATTAATTTTACCTTATCTAATGCATCCTGGACCAAGTCTGTACCCAAGAGCCTATCCTCACTCAGCTCAAACCATCCAACCAGAGATCTACACCTCCTTCCATAAAAAGCCTCGTACGGAACTATCTAAATACTCGACTGATAACTGTTGTTATATGCAAACTCCGCGAGTGGAAGAAATTGGTCCCATGAACCCCCAAAGTCAATGACACAAGCACGCAACATGTCCTCTAATATCTGAATAGTGCACTCAGACTGCCCATCCTTGTGAGGGTGAAAAGTTGTGCTCAACTCAACCTGAGTACCCAACTCTTGCTTCACGGCCCTCCAAAACTGCGATGTAAACTGAGTAACCCTATCTGAAATGATGGAAACTGGGACACCATACAGGCGAACGATCTCTCGGATGTAAATCTCAGCCAACCGCTCTGAAGAGTAAGTAGTACCAATTGGAATGAAGTGCGTGAACTTAGTCAGCCAGTCCACAATAACACAAATAGCATCAAACTTCCTCAAAGTCCGTGGGAGCCCAACTACTTCCACTTTGGTATCTCTAATCTCTGAAGCAAGCCACCCGGTCTCTGATGCTCATACTTAACCTATTGACAGTTGAGACATCGAGCCACAAACCCAACTATATCCTTCTTCATCCGCCTCCACCAATAGTGCTGCCTCAAATCTTGATACATCTTCGCGGCACCCGGATGGATGGAATACCGCGAGCTGTGGGCCTCCTCAAGAATCAACTCTCGAAGCCCATCTACATTAGGCACACATATCCGGCCCTGCATTCTCAGCAAGTCGTCATCACCAATAGTCACATCCCTAGCATCACCTCTCCAAACCCTGTCCTGAAGAACAAGCAAGTGGGGGTCAACATATTGACGCTCCCTGATACGGTCATAAAGAGAAGATCTGGAGACCACACAAGCCAATACCCGACTAGGCTCCAAAATATCCAATCTGAGAAGTTGGCCCGCTAAGGCCTGAACATCTAATGCCAAAGGTCTCTCTGCTGTTGGAAGATATGCTAAACTCCACAAACTCTCTGCCCGACGACTCAAAGCATCGGCCACCACATTGGCCTTCCCTGGATGGTACAAAATAGTGATATCATAGTCCTTAAGAAGCTCCAACCATCTCCGCTGACGAAAATTAAGATCCTTCTGCTTGAACAGATGCTGCAGACTCCGGTGATCAGTATAGATCTCACAATGAACCCCATACAAATAATGATGCCAAATCTTCAAGGAGTGAACAATGGTTGTTAACTCAAGATCATGGACAAGATAGTTCTTCTCATGGGTCTTCAACTGGCACGAGGAATAGGCAATCACCCTACCCTCCTGCATTAAAACACAACCAATGCCTATCCTCGAGGCATCACAATACACAGTGTAAGAACCTGAATCTGATGGCAGAACTAGTATTGGAGCGGTGGTCAATGCAGTCTTGAGCTTCTGAAAGCTCTCCTCACATTCATCCGACCACCTGAATGGAGCACCAATTTCTGTCAATTTGGTCAAGGGCTATGCAATAGATGAAAATCCTTCCACAAAGCAACGGTAATACCCCACCAAACTAAGGAAGCTCCTAATCTCCGTGGTTGAGGACAGTCTAGGCCAACTCTTCACCACCTCTATCTTCTTCGGATCCACCTGAATACCCTCACTGGACACCACGTGTCCCAAGAATGCTACTGAACTGAGCCAAAACTCACACTTGGAGAACTTTGCATAAAGTTTCTCCTCCCACAATCTTTGTAATACAATCCTCAAATATTGAGCGTGCTCCTCCTGGCTACGAGAGTACACCAGGATGTCATCAATGAATAAAATGATGAATGAGTCTAAATAGGGTTGGAATACAATGTTCATCAAATGCATGAACACTGCTGGGGCATTGGTCAGCCCAAAAGACATCACCAAGAACTCATAATGGTCATATCGGGTCCTGAAAGCTGTCTTAAGAATATCTGAATCCCGAATCTTCAGCTGGTGATAACCGGACCTCAAATCAATCTTGGAGAACACCCTCGCTCCCTGTAGCTGGTTAAATAAATCATCAATACGAGGCAAAGGATACTTGTTCTTGACTGTGACCTTGTTCAACTGCCTGTAATCAATACACATTCTCATGGAACCAACCTTCTTCTTCACAAATAGAACCGGTGCACCCTAAGGTGACACACTAGGCCAAATAAACCCCTTATCAAGGAGTTCCTGAAATTGTTCTTTCAATTTCTTCAATTCCGCCGGTGCCATACGATACGGTGGAATAGAAATGGGTTGAGTTCCCGGCACCAAATCAATACCAAAGTCAGTATCCCTATCAGGCGGCATGCCTGCCAGGTCTATAGGAAACACATTCAAAAAATCACGTACCACTGAAACAGAATCAATGACAAGAGTCTATGCACTAATATCCCTCACAAAATCCAAATAAGATAGGCAACCCTTCTCAACCATGCGCTGAGCCTTCAAATATGAAATCACCCTACTTGGTACATAATCTACAGAATCGCTTCACTCAACCCTCAGAATTCCCATCATAGCCAGCATAACCGTCTTGGCGTGACATTCTAGAACATCATGACATGGAGATAACAAATCCATACTTAATATCGCATCAAAGTCGACCATACTGAGTAGTAAAAGGTCCACTTGGGTCTCCAGACCCCCAATAGTCACCACACATGACCGATATACGTGGTCTACAATAATAGTATTGCCCACAGGAGTAGATACATGAACAGAAGAAACTAGAGACTCACGGGGCATATCCAGAAAATGGGTGAAATACGAGGAAACATATGAATACATGGAACCAGGGTCAAATAATACTGAGGCATCTCGATGACAAACTGAGACAATACCTGTAATAACAGCTTCTAAAGCAATAGTGTCTGGTGTAGCAGGGAGGGCATAGAAACGGGCCTGGCCACCCCCTGATCTACCTCCCCCTCTAGGGCGACCCCTAGCTGACTGACCTCCACCCCGAGCTAACTGGGCGGGTGGTGAGGTAACTGGTGCTGAATTTGGAGGCTGACTCCTCTACTGAGATAGACCTCCATGACTATGAGGACAATGCCTCCACATATGCCCAAGCTCCCCACACTCAAAACAACTTCCTGGTGCTGGTGGCAGAAACTGAAGGAAACCCCTACCACGGGGATGATGGGTAAAATAACCTGGCATGGAAGAGCCCTGAACAGGTGGAGCATGGGACGAACTCTGAGCTGGAAGGGCACTAAGTGATGAGTGGCCCAGATGAGAACTATGAGAACCATGGCCAGATGATGCACCCCGATAAAATGGCTGAGTTGATTGAGCCTATCTGAAATGACGACCTCTACCGTGCTGGAACTGACCCCAAAAAAGAGCACCGCTGAATCCACCCTAACCACGACTCCTCTTGGCCTCCCTCTCAACCCTCTCTAGATCGCAAACCATCTCAATCCGCCGAGCAATGTAGACAATATCATCAAAAGTAGTACCCAAAACCCTCTCTCTGGTCACGAGCAACTGTAGCTGATAAGTGAGACCATCAATAAACCTCATGATTCTCTCCCTATCCATGGGAACCAACTAGATAGCATGACGGGAAAACTCACATAACTACATCTCATATTGTGTCACATATATATCACTCTGGCGAAGCCACTCAAACTTTCTGCGCAGCTCCTCTCTGCGGGATATAGGCATGAACTTCTCCAAAAAGACCATAGAGAACTGCTGCCAAGTAAAGGGGTGCTGCGCAAATAGGCCTACGCCTCTCGTAAGTCTCCCAATATCTGAGTGCAGCCCCAGAAAACTAAAAGGTAGTGAATGAGACCCCACAAGTCTCCAAAATACCAGCAGTATGGAGTATTCTCTGACATCTGTCCAAGAAGTCCTGAGCATCCTCTATCTCTCTGTGACACTGAAAGGTGGTGGCTGGAGTCTCCCAAACCTCTCCAACCTACGCTGATCATCCTCAACCATAGCAAGAACCATATAATCTTGAGCAACTGCAATCGGTTAGGCTGGTGGTGCCTCCGGTGTCTGAAGTCCCTGAATAAACTGCTCGGGTATGCGAGCGACGGGAGTTTGAGTGCCTCCCCTGGCCTAAGAAGTGGTTGCGGCCATCGCGATAGAGACCGCCTGAGCAAGGCCGGTACACGCTGTCAGAATTTGAGCTAGGGCTTCTTGAAGGCCTGGAATCACAATAGGCACAGGTGGTGCCTGAGCTAGTGCATCAATAGCTGGAACCGAGTCCTGATCTGGGACAATCGGTGGATCTTCACGTATTGCCCCAACTGCTGTACGGGATGCACCTCTGCCCCTACCACAACCTCTACCGCGATCTCGGCCTCTCGCGTCCCTGGACCGATAACAGATTTGCACGACAAGAATTCATGAGTGTAGAGTTTCCTAAAGGTTCTGCAGCCTCTCGAAGATAAGTAAAAATGTCTCCATACCGATCCACAAGACTCTACTAAACCCGTTTATGACTCGTGAGACCTATGTAACCTAGTCTCTGATATTAATCTGTCATGACCCAAACTAACCTCTGTCGTGATGGCGCCTATCGTGGAACTAGGACAGCCGACTCATTTCCAAAACAAACCGATATTTTCATTTCAAAGATAATTTCAATGTTATTTAACACAAAAACCTTCGTAAAGGAGTTCCAATCAAAATAAAAGTGCGGAAGGAAAAGCCCGACATCGGGGTGTCACTAGTCATGAGCATCTACTACAATCTGTCTAACAATATCAAGGCTAACTCAGCCTGAAAAATAGCTAAATATATCTAGAGGGAGATAAGAGGAAGGAGAGCAGGGGCTGCGATCGCCAGGCAGCTACCTTGCTATCCCCGGGAAAATCTTGAATCAGAACAATCAACAACCGCTACCGTGTCCAGCTACACCTGGATCTGCACACAAGGTGCAGGGAGTAACGTGAGTACGCCAACTCAGTAAGTAACAACAATAAATAAAGACTGAGCAGTAGTGACGAGCAATAAAGCATATAACATTCATATCAGGAAATCTCAGTAAAATACCACGTGCTTTCAAAATCAGGATTTGAATCAAAACATCTCGTTTAAATCCAGTTCCAGTAAAAATCGTTTAAAGATAATTTTCAACAGTTTTCTAATAGAGGAAAAATGCAAAGGTGAGAAAAAATGATGAAATCATAAACAGCCCCTCGGGCAAAACATCAATCATATACAGCCCCTCGGGCAGACCTCACAGTCACTCGTGCCACTCGGGCATACCTCATAATCACTCTTGACACTCGGGCATACCTCACAATCACTCATGCCTCCCAGTCACTCAGCACTCGTCACTCGCACTCAGTAGGTACCTGCGCTCACTGGGGGTATGTACAGACTCCAGAGGGGCTCCTTCAGCCCAAGCGCTATATCAAGCCAAATCATGGCATAAATCACTCAGGCCCTCGGCCAATTTCAAACATGTTATGGCGTGCAACCCGATCCCATAAATATACAACATGCTACAGCGTGCAGCCCGATCCCATAAATATCCTCACAAATCAGGCCCTCGACCGCACTCAGTCATAAACCTCTCAAGCCACTCGGGCATTTCATTAAAAATATGGCATTCGGCCTAAAATAACATTTATATGCATCGCAATAGAGTTATAAAAATGAGTTATGCAGTAAACAAGTATAACCATGACTGAGTATAGATTTTCAATTGAAAACAATGAGAGGATAGTAAGAAAAGGCCCCTAAGGGTCCAAACAACACTGGCACAAGGCGCAAATATGGCATTTAGCCCAATTTACAGAAACACTTTCTAAAAAACATATAAGTATCATATAGTTTCAACAATGTATGCAACTTTACAGTTGCTATGGGATGGACCAAGTCATAATCCACAACAGTACACGCCCACACACCTGTCACCTAGCATTTGCGTCACAAAAAAAATAGTAGAATGATATAAAATCTAGGGTTTCATACCCTCAGGACTAGATTTACAATCGTTAGTTACCTCCAACCGATCAAATCTCTACCCCGCAATGCTCTTGCCTCTATACTCGGCCTCCAAATGCTCCGAATCTATTCACAATCAGTACAATACCATCAATGCGCGCTAATGGAATGAATTCCACAAGAAAAGCTACAAAATTAGACCAAAACCCGAAATTGGCTCAAACCCGGCCCCCGGGCCCACGTCTTGAAATCCAACAAAATTCATAAAACTAGAAAGCTCATTCACTCACGAATCTAACCATACCAAATTCATCAAAATCCGACATCGTTTGGTCCTTCAAATCCTTAAATTACTCTCCAACAATCCAAGCCCTAACCCCTCATTTTCACTAATTACAATGATTAACTAACGAAAAATCATCATATATACAAGTATTAGGGCTCAAGTAACTTACCTCAATGAAAACCCCCTTGATTCCCTCTTCAAATCTCTCCCAAAAGCTCTAAAATCGAATAGCAATGGTGAAGAATGCACCAAAATTTGCGAAGTGTGCAATATGTAGCATCTGCCCAGGCTTCTCGCACCTGCGGCCTTTTACCCGCACCCGTGCAACCGCACATGCGGTCCAAGGAGCCGCACCTCCAAAACTCACTTATCCTCCCAGACTCTGCATCGGCGGTAACCACGTCGCACCTGCACGTGGTGCGCCGCATCTGCGAAGCCAGCCTTCTTCCTTCCATCTGCACCCCAGGTCTTGCACCTGTGCATGCTACCTAGCCCAGCATTTCCCGAACCTGTGAACTCCCCACGTGCACCAGCGGCCTCGCACCTGCGATTCTTTCTTCCGCAGATGCGAAAATAGCAGTAGCAGCAGATTCAGTTGCATTTTCCAACTTCGATAAATCTGTTAACCACCCGGAATTACCCCAAGGCCCTCAGAACCTGAACCAAAAATACCAACAAGTCATATATCAACATACCAACTTAATCGAACCTTCGAATCACACAAAACAACATCAAATCATCATATTACTCTCGGATTCAAGCCTAAGAACTTCTAAATTTTCAAATTCGGCAACCAATGCCGAACCAAACCAAACCACGTCCGAATGACCTCAAATTTAGCACACACATCACAAATGAAACTACGAACCTACTCCAACATCCGATATCAAATTTTCCATTGCCGACCGAAATCGCCAAATTTCCAATTTCGTCAATTCAAGCCTAATTCTACCACGAACCTCCAAATCACATTCCGGGCGCACTCCTAAGTCCAAAATCACCTAACGGAGCTAACGAAACCATCAGAATTCAAATTCGAGATCGTTTACATATAGGTCAACATCCGATTGACTTTTCCAACTTAAGTGTTTACTTAAGAGACTAAGTGTCTCAATTCACTCTGAAACCACTCTGGTCCCGAACCAACTAACCAGATATAACATAATATAGCTGAATAACATAAAAAGAAGTAGAAATGGGGAAAATGGGGCTATCACTCTCGAAACGACCGACCGAGACATTACAAATACCGGCTTCACCTTCCAAAATATTCAACAATAATTAAATGAATAACAATTTCACGAATAATGATAAAATAATCAATAATAAACTTAAGAAGGAATATCTTAATTAAACAAGCAATTTTTCACAATAAACAAATTCCACCCGCATGCTTTTACTCAACCACAATGCATAAGTACTCGTCACCTCACATATATGTTGTACCCCGCATATTAAATCACGTAGCAAATAGACAAATAAGTCTTATTCCCTCAAGTCAAGGTTAACCACGACACTTACTTTGCTTGCAACCAAATTCAAGAATCCAATAAACTTTGCCTCGCGAATTTGTGTCTGAAATCTTCAATTCTAGTCATAAACAATTCACTATACTCAATACAAATCATATGAATTAATTCTATATGAAGTTACTAATTTTTCGGATTAAAATCCGAAATTCATCACAAAATTCACAAGTAGGGACCACCTCTATAATCTTGGAAAACCTTACAAAATCTGAACACTCGTTCCGAGACGAGTCCAACCATACAAAAATTACCAAATTCCGATGTCAAATGGACCTTCAAATCTTAATTTTTCATTTTTGGAAAGTTTTACAAAAATTCCAATTTCTTTTATCTAAATCTGAAATAAATGATGAATATAGACATAGATTTATGAAATATAATCACTTTTGGTTATATAACACTTACCCAATTCATAGTTGTGAAAACCCCCTTTGAAATCGCTTAAATCCGTGCTTGAATTGTCTAAAAGTAAGAAAAATCTAGGACTCATCGATTTATACACTGCCCAGGGATTTTTGCTTCTGCGGTGGACTTGACTATGCCTGCAGTCTGGCTTCTGCGAAACCAATTGCGCATATGCGCTGCCTTCCGCTTATGCGATCGAAGGGTCCACTTCTGCGGATGCGCGAGTGCGTTAAAGGTCCCGCACATGTGGCTCTTTGCTCAGCATGCCCAGGATGCTTCTACGAGGGATTGCTTGCTTCTGCGGAGCCACTTCTGCAGCCAAGGCTTCGCAGAAGCGAAGGCACCAGAAGCAGCAAAATTCCAGATTTTGCTTAAGTCCAATTTTTGTTTCGATTTCGATTCGAATCACACTCGGGGTACTCGGGACCCTGTCTGAAGATACCAACAAGTCTCATAACATAATACAGACTTACTCGGGGTCTCATATCATGTCAAACAACTTTGAAATTTCGATTCATACCTCGATTTGAAATTTTGAGTTTTAAACTTTTCAATTTACAAAACATGTGCCGAAACATGTTAAATGAATCCGAAATGACTTCAAATTCGGCATATAAGTGATAAATGACATAACTGAGCTATTCCAATTTCCAGAATTAGAATCCGGCCCCGATATCAAAATGTCAACTCCGTGGTCAAACTTGAAAATCTTTAGTCTTTAAATTTCTAGTTTCCGTTAAATGGCTATAACTTGAGCTAGGGGCCTCCAATTTAAATATCGGGAATATGCCAAAGTCACAAATCACGAGACGACCCTTCTGGAATTATCAAAACATTGATCCGAGTCCATTTTCTAAAAAATTTAACCAAAGTCAACTTAATTGAGTTTTAAGACTCTATTTTATATTTTAATCAAATTTTCACAAAACAAACTTTCCGAATAGTGCTATTTGAGGTCTCAGAACACAGAAAGAATTATTAAATTTAAAGATAATCTTTTGGGTAATCACAATATGATGAACAGTTATCAATCGAGAATGTAGGAAGCAAGAAAGGTACAGATGATAAAGTTGTCGGTACTGAAGAACATGTACCGACTTATGCTTTGGGTAGTCATATTGCTAAAGGCAATGTGTTTGCGAATGCAGATCATAAACCTGTTGGCACTGAAGAACACGCATCAAGTGATATAAGTACTCCTATTGGGAAAGGCAATGTGTTTGCGGAAGCATTAGCTATTTGCCAAGAACTTTTAGGTGCAGAGACACAAGAAGTTGTCACTACAGGTATAAATGCCCCCCCCCCCCCCCATGAATATGCAGTGGAAGTTGAAAATAGTGGTTCTTCAATTGATACGATTTAAAAACTCTCCTATGATGGTGCATTGCATGAAGTAGAGTCGAGAAAATCCGTATGCAGAATACTCCAAGGCTCCCCGACGATGCAGCACCATTGAATGAAGCTGAAGCTACTGAGATCGACAAAGGTATGCAGTCTGCGATAACGCAGTGGAAGGCGAACGTTAAGGTATTCTATACATCATGAATTTATTACATTTGATCCAAGTATTTATTTTCAATTTGAAATTTTACGTACTTTCTTTTCTTTTTTGTGCTTTTTGATGATTATTCAAAAAGACTCGATGCAGCCGAAAAAGAAATTGGTGACCTCATTCTGCTATATGAAAAAGGAAAAATACATCTCCTCACACTTATTGGCTCATAGACAGGTGTGAATTGTCTGTATAGTATTTTCAAAATTTAGTCAGTATTATTTATTTTTTTATATTTTTTTTCATGAAGATATAGGCATATCTGAGGGTAATGTAAGCGGATCAGTTGGTAGCAAACACTATCTGTGTTGCAACACTTAGACCAGGTAGTTATTTGCTACAATTCGATTACAATGTATTTTTTTGCCTAATATGTATTTGTATCAGTTGTATTTATGTATGTATTTTCCTTGTTTTATTGCAGATCTCATCTGATGCATCACAACTTCTTCCAAATCCTAAGAGAAGGAAAGTGTCCAGTTCTCCTAATATTTTGTGTGACACCAGTGATATCCCCAACTTCAATTTATGTTCATTTTCGCTGGGTAGTACATAAGAGACTAGTTAGGAAGGTAATTCCATTGTCGTTGTTGATTGTAAAGAGAGAAAAGAACATCATGAACAACACGGATTTGGTCAAGTATTTGCCCTTATGGCTGTGGAATTTTCCCCTACTGATGAACCGCAGCAGTTAGTTGCGACTGAGCAGCAGGAACAACAAGCAAAAAGAAAACCAGCTAAATTTGGGAAAATGATTCGTATGGAGAGCATTTGGTTGAAATCTCCTTATGTCATTCCTAAACAAAAGGCAAGATTGGAAAGCAGTAAAGACTACATGAAAGTGTCCCTTACATTATGTCAATCAAGACAGTGGATTGATGCACAAATTTACTGACTTGTTGAAGGCGGATGCCGGGGAATATGATTCTAAGCCATTCAAATTATCTGGAATCGATATTCCAAAGTCATTCTTTACCGAGCTTGTCGACCCTACCTCTGATCTTGTAGATGAAGTAAGTTATTAAATTTGTTTTTTTAAATGGTTTTGAATTGTATTTCCTAAAGTTTCAGCCTTATGTTTGTTTTAAAGCTTTTGTACTGTAATTTGGTAAACTTCAGACTTATGCATGATTAAGTTTTTTAGTTCATTTGCTAAAACATCATACTAAAAGATGTTGTATTTTTTCTCTTGCAGTCTGTAGTTTAGCAACGAGTTTTTTCCTAAAGACTTTATACTAAAAATGCTGAAGTTATTTAGTTCATTTACTAAAACTTCAGACTAAACATGCTGAAGTTTTTGTCATGGAGTATCTAGTTTTGTAATGATTTTTTTTATGTCAAACATGCTGAAGCATTTTAGTTTATTTCCTAACACTTCATACTGAACATGCTTAAGATTTTGTCATCCAGTTTGTAGTTTTGTAATGAGTTTTTTTCTAAACTTCATACTTATGCATGGTGAAATATTTTAGTTCATTACCTAAACTTATTTTTTACTCAGAATTATATTTTGGTTAAGTTCACATATTTTCTTTTGTTGTTGTTCATTTGCAGCATATTGAAGTGGGTGTATATTTCTTGCGCAAAATATATTGCTATCACCTTCCAAGTTATCCAAATTTACGTTTTGATCAGTATATGACTAAGTTGGCTAGTGTTCATCCTTCAGATGAATAGAAGGAGAAAATTAGAATAAGGAAGGAAAAAAGAATGGAGAAGAAAAGAAAAATGGAAGAGAAAAAGAGCAAATCAAAGAGAAAGCGGGCTGTCAAAAAATAAGTGATTGAGGAAGCTGTGGATTATGAAGAAGAAGTGGAGATTGAGGAACTTACCGAGTTTACCTGGTTTATTAAAGAATCAACTACTGAAAAGGTCACCAACTACGTAAGAGGCATTGACCTTTCATGTGGTATCTCATGGGCATCTGCCGAAAAAGTATTATTTCTATTTCGACTTAAGCCAAGTGTTGGCCAGTCATCTATGCACTACTTTCTTGGAATTCTGCACTTTCAAACTAAAACTATATATGTGTATGATTCCTTGAGCAATTCACCATATGAGTGTGCAGTTGAACATCTCCAAAATTATGCCCGATTGATCCCATACTTGCTCAAATGCTTGAATTTTTCCACACACAATAAAACTTATCGGGAAAATTCCGTGTAAAGTTTTACGATTAAGTGGATGAACACACACCTACAGGAGAACAAGTACATGTTTGGCATATGTTTACCATGCATCTTATCTTTATCGTTTTTTCTTTTGTGTTATTGTGTTAACTAATCTACAATTTTTTTAATGTTTTTTTGTAGTGTTGATTGTGGTATGTTTGCTCTTAAGTTCCTTGAGATACGGTTGAAGCAAGATGATGTCTTCAAATTCAAACAAAGTGATGCGTTAAAATTCAGGAGAGAATTGGCTACGAATCTTTGGGTCATGGAAAGTGGAAAGAAGATAGCGGTTATGAAAATACAGAAGAGAAACTAGGACATGACTATGGAGAATATGAAGACACTCTATGTGAATTTTTACGATAGAGAATAAATTGTAAATGAAAAATAATTTTTTTTGTTATTTTTTCAATGATGTAAGTGAAAACCAAATAGGATTTGTGAATATACATTTTTTTTTGTGAATTATGTGATGTCTATCTTTTAAATTTTTGTTCTCTTCGCGTTAAGTAGTCTGAAGTTGTCCTGGATTTTATCGAATACTTTTGTCTCTTTTATCATGAACTTCAGCATGTTTTGTGAAACTTCAGCATGTTTAGTGCGAAGTTTTAGCAAATGAACTAAATAACTTCAGCACGCATTAGCAAAAACTCATTAGAAAATTACATACTGCAGGACAAAAACTTAAGAATGTTTAGTCTGATATTTTAGCAAATAAACTAAAAAACTTTTACTTGTTTAGACTGAAGTTTCAGATAAAACTCATGACAAAACTGTTGACTGTAGGACAAAACTTCAGCAAGTTTTGGTATGAAGTTTTAGCAAATGAACTAAATAACTTCAGCATCCACTACCATGAAGTTTTAGCTTCAGCATGTTTAGTGTGAAGTGTTAAACAATGACAAAAAAACATTAGCATGGATAAGTTTGAAGTTAAGCAAAAACTCAATAGAAAATTAGGTACTGTAGAAGAAAACTTCAACTTGTTCAGTCTGAAGTTTTAGCAAATGAACTAAATAACTTCAGCATGTTTAGTCTGAAGTTTTAAGGGAAAACTCATTGTTAAACTGCACACTACACGACAAAACTTCAGCATGTTTTGGTATTTTTTTAACTTGAAACTTATCTTTTTAATATTTACCAGCTACTTTTTGTCTTTTACCACCTACTTCATCTTACATTTAATTTGTCTGACCATATAGTAAATGACATGAAAAGTTACTTTTGCATTTGCAAATAGTAAATGAAGTTTTTCAGTTTGATTATGTGAAAACTTTGGCTTTTCACGCTGAAGTTAGTTTTTTACTATAGAAAACTTGTGAACTTTGGCTTTTCGGACTCTTCGATTTATACACTGCCTAGGAATTTTCTCTTCTGTGGTGGACTTGACCGTGCCTGTGGTCTCGCTTCTCAAGAAGAAAATGCGCATCTGCATTGCCTTCCGCTTCTGCGATCGAAGGGTTCGCTTCTGCGGACGCGCAGGTGCGTTTGAGGTCCCGCACCTGCGGATCTTTGCCCAGCTTGTCCAGGACGCTTCTTTGAGGGATTGCTCACTTCTGCGGAGCGACTTCTACGGCCAAGGATTTGCAGAAGTGAAGGCACCAGAAATAGCAAAATTCGAAATTTTGCTTAAGTTCAATTTTTGTTCCGATTTCAATTCGAATCACACACGGAGTACTCGGGACCCCATACGAATATAACAACAAGTCCCAAAATATAATATGGACTTACTCGGGGTCTCATATCATATCAAACAATGTTGAAATTATAATTCGTACCTCGATTTGAACTTTTGAGTTTTAAACTTTTCAATTTACAAAACTTGTGTTGAAACATGTTAAATGAATCCGAAATTACTTCAAATTTTCACACAAGTCATAAATGACATAACAGAGCTATTTCAATTTCTAGAATTGGATTCCGGCCCCGATATCAAAATGTGAAATCTGTGGTCAAACTTGAAAATCTTTAGCCTTTAAATTTCTAGTTTTCGTTAAATGGCCATAACTTGAGCTAGGGGCCTCCAATTTAAATTTTGGGAATATGCCCAAGTCCCAAATCATGAGACAGACCTTCCAGATCTGTCAAAACACTTATTCGGGTATGTTTGCTAAAACTATTGACCAAAGTTAACTTAATAGAGTTTTAAGACTCTATTTTATATTTTAATCAAATTTTCACATAAAACTTTCTGAAAAAATATACGGATTGTGCACGCAAATTGAGGAATGATGAATAGTGTTATCAATCGAGAATATAGAAATCAAGAAAGGTACAGATGATGCAGGTGTCGGTACTGAAGAATATATACCGACTTGTGCTTTGGTTAGTCATATTGCCAAAGGCAATGTGTTTGCGGATGCAGATCATGAACTTGTTGGTACTGAAGAACACGCACCGAGTGATGTGGGTACTCCTATTGGAAAAGGCAATGCATTAGCAGAAGCATTAGCTATTTGCCAAGAAATTTTAGGTGCATAGATACAGGAAGTTGTCACTGCAGGTATTTCTCTTTTTATGTCATTATTATTATTTTATATATATATATATATATATATATAGGTCATTGATCCCCCCCCCCTCTTTATGAATATGTAGTGGAAGTTGAAAATAGTGGTGCTTCAATTGATACGATTTAAAAACTCTCCTATGATGGTGCATTGCATGAAGTAGAGTCGAGAAAATCTTTCTGCAGAATACTCCAAGGCTCCGCGACGATGCTGCACCATTGAATGAAGCTGGAGCTGCTGCGATCGACAAGGGTATGCAATCTGCGATAACGCAGTGGAAGGCAAACGTTAAGGTATTCTATACATCAGGAATTTATTACATTTGATCCAAGTATTTATTTTCAGCTTGAAATTTTACATACTTTCTTTTTTTTTTGTGCTTTTTGATGATTATTAAGAAAGACTCGATGCAGCCGAAAAAGAAATTGGTGAGCTCATTCGGCTATATGAAAAATGAGAAATACATCTTTTCACATATGTCGGCTCATAGACATGTGTCTTTGTAGTATTTTCAAAATTTAGTCAGTATTATTTATTTATTTATTTATTTTTGCATGAAGATATAGGCATATCTGAGGGTAATGCAAGAGGATCCGTTGGTAGCAAACACCATATGTGTCGATTACAAGGTATTTTTTTGCCTAATGTGTGTTTATATCAGTTGTATTTATGTATATATTTTCCTTATTTTTTGCAGACCTCATCTAATGCATTACAGCTTCTTCCAAATCCTAAGAGAAGGAAGGTGTCCCGTTCTCCTAATATTTTGTGTGACACCAGTGATATCCCCAACTTTAATTTATGTTCATTTTTGTTGGGTAATCCATAAGAGACTGGTTCAGAAGGTAATTCTGTTGCCATCGTTGTTCGTGAAGAGAGACAAGAACATCATGAACAACAGGGAGTTGGTAAAGTATCTACCCTTATGGCTGTGGATGTTTCCCCTGCTGATGAACCACAGCAGTTAGTTGCGACTAAGCAGCAGGAACAACAAGCAAAAATAAAACCAGCTAAAGTATGGGAAATGATTCGAATGGAGAGCATTTGGTTGAAATCTCCTTACGTCATTCCTAAACAAAAGGCAAGGGGGCAAGATTGGAAAGCAGGAAAGACTTCACGAAAGTGTCCCTTCAATTATGTCAATCAAGATAGTGGATTGATGCACAGATTTACAAGATGGTTGAAGACGGAAACCGGGGAATATGATTCTAAGCCATTCAAATTAGCTGGAATCGATATTCCAAAGTCATTCTTTACGGATCTTGTGGACCCTACCTCTGATCTTGCGGATGAAGTAAGATATTAATTTTGTTTTTTGAAATGGTTTTGAATTGTATTTTCTAAAGTTTCAGCCTTATGTTTGTTTTAAATCTTTTGTACTATAATTTGGTAAACTTCAGACTTAAGCATGATTAAGTTTTTTTTAGTTCATTTGATAAAACTTCATACTACAATAAGCTGAATGTTTTGTCCTTCAGTCTGTAGTTTAGCAATGGGTGTTTTCCTAAAAACTTCAGACTAAAAATATTGAAGTTGTTTGGTTCATTTACTAAAATTTCAGACTAAACATGCTGAACTTTTTGTCATGCAGTCTCTAGTTTTGTAATGATTTTTTTTATATATCAAACATGCTGAAGCAGTTTAGTTTATTTCCTAACACTTCATACTGAACATGCTTAAGTTTGTGTCAGGCAGTTTGTAGTTTTGTAATGAGTTTTTTTTCTAAACTTTATATTTATGCATTCTGAAATTTTTTAGTTCATTACCTAAACTTATTTTTTACTCAGAATTATATTTTGGTTAAGTTCACATATTTTATTTTGTTGTTGTTCATTTGCAGCATATTGAAGTGGGCATATATTTCTTGCGCAAAATATATTGATATCACCTTCCAAGTTATCCAAATTTACTTTTTGATCAGTATATGACTAAGTTGGCTAGTGTTCATCCTTCAGATGAACAGAAGGAGAAAATTAGAATAAGGAAGGAAAAGAGAATGGAGGAGAAAAGAAAAATGGAAGAGAAAAAGAGCAAATCAAAGAGAAAGCGGGCTGTCAAAAAATAAGTGATTGAGGAAGTTGTGCATGATGAAGAAGAAGTGGAGATTGAGAAACTTACCGAGTTTACCTGGTTTATTGAAGAATCAACTACTAAAAAGGTGGCCAACTATGTAACAGACATTGACCTTTCATGTGGTATCTCATGGGTATCTGCCGAAAAAATATTCTTTCTATTTCAACTTAAGCCAAGTGTTGGCCAGTCATCTATGCACTACTTTCTTGGAATTCTGCACTTTCAAACCAAAACTATATATGTGTATGATTCCTTGAGCAATTCACCATATGAGCGTGCGGTTGAACATGTCCAAAATTATGCCCGGGTGATCCCACACTTGCTCAAATTCTTGAATTTTTCGACACACAATAAAACTTATCGGGAAATTCCTATGGAAAGTTTTACGATTAAGTGGATGAACATACACCTACAGGAGAACAATTACGTGTTTGGCATATGTTTACCATGCATCTTGTCTTTATCATTTTTTTTTGTGTAATTGTGTTAACTAATCTTTAATTTTTTTTATGTTCTTTTTGTAGTGTTGATTGTGGTATATTTTCTCTTAAGTTCCTTGAGATGCGGTTGAAGCAAGATCATATTTTCAAATTCAAACAAAGTGATGCGTTAAAATTCAGGAGAGAATTGGCTGTGAATCTTTGGATCATGGAAAGTGGAAAGAAGATAGCGGTTACAGAAGAGAAACTGGGACATGACTATGGAGAATATGAAGACACTCTACGTGAATTATTTTTATAGAGAATAAATTGTAAATGAAAAATAATTTTTTTTGTTATTTTTTCAATGATGTAAGTGAAAACCAAATTGGATTTGTGAATATACATTATTTTCTGTGAACTATGTGATGTCTATATTTTAAATTTTTGTTCTCTTCGTGTTAATTAGTCTGAAGTTGTCCTAGATTGTATCGAATACCTTTGTCTCTTTTATCATCAACTTAAGCATATTTTGTGAAACTTCAGCATGTTTAGTGCGAAGTTTTAGCAAATGAACTAAATAACTTCAGTACGCATTTGCAAAAACTCATTAGAAAATTACATACTGCAGGACAAAAACTTAAGAATGTTTAGTTTGATGTTTTAGCAAATGAACAAAAAAACTTCTGCTTGTTTAGACTGAAGTTTTGAATAAAACTCATGACAAAACTGTTGATTGTAGGACAAAACTTCAGCATGGTTTGGTATGAAGTTTTAGCAAATGAACTAAATAACTTCAGCATCCATTAGCATGAAGTTTTAGCTTTAACATGTTTAGTGTGAAGTGTTAAACAATGACAAAAAAACTTTAGCATGGATAAATTTGAAGTTAAGCAAAAACTCAATATAAAACTAGGTACTGTAGGAGAAAACTTTAACTTGTTCATTATGAAATTTTAGCAAATGAACTAAATAACTTCAGCATATGTTGTCTGAAGTTTTAAGGGAAAAACTCATTGTTAAACTGTAGATTGTAGGACAAAACTTCAGCATGTTTTGGTATTTTTTTAACTTGAAACTTATGTTTTTTGTATTTACCAGCTACTTTTTGTCTTTTACCACCTACTTCATCTTACATTTAATTTGTCTGACCATATCGTAATGACCTGAAAAGTTACTTTTGCATTTACAAATAGTAAATAAAGTCTTTTAATTTGATTATGTGAAAACTTTGGCTTTTCAGGCTGAAGTTAGTTTTTTACTATAGAAAACCTGTGGACTTATTAGGCCGAAGTTACATTTATTTTTGCATTTACCAACTACTTTTTGTCTTTTACCACCCACTTATCTAGTTAAATTCAATTTCTCTAAACATAAAATGTCACGACCCAATTCCTCATATAGGCCGTGATGGCGCCCAACGTCGCCGCTAGGCAAGCCAATAGTGAATTGACCAAGTGATTTCTCTTTTTAATAAGTTACGAAGTAATTAAATTCTATTTATTAAGAAATTAAGGAGTAAAAAATTAAATGAAATAAAACGAAAGCCACTGAGTGGGCAATCATAGCGATATAAATACTCCAAAACCATCGGTCTACTTGTATGTGTGCCAAGACCTGGTGTCACAAGTGTATGAGTAACTAGTAGAATATACAAAACTCTAATTGTTATCTGAAATAAAGTAGACAGAAAATAGATACAAAAGAGAGACTCTAGGTGCTGCAGAACGGCTCAGGAAGCAGCTCACTACTAGGCATCGGGGTAACATGGGTGCGTGCCGGTATGACTGGCAGATGCACCTGCCTCAAATCTTGCACAGTTAGTGCAGAAGCGTAGCGTGAATACATAAACAACATGTACCTAGTAAGTATCTAGTCTAACCTCGAAGAAGTAGTGACAAGGGGTCAACTTTGACACTTATTATGGGCTAACAATAAAGTACAGAAAATTCTAAATAAGCATGGATTATGTAAATAATAATAACTCAATAACAAGCAGTGAATATGTCACGATCCGAATTTCCCACCTTCGGACCGTGATGGCGCCTAATATTTCACTTGCTAGGCAAGTCAACGTTAGAATAATATTAGCTATTTTTTAAAAAAAAAATTATTTATAACAAAGAAATAAGTGCGGAAGTAAAGTCTAAAATATAATGATTAATCCATAAAACAACGGTGTCTAAATACCATCCCAGAATTTGTGTCACAAGTGTACGAGCTTGTAGAATAATATAAATAAAGGCCAAAATAAAATAAAGCTATCTAGAAACAAAAACACAGCTAAAGTAAATTAGACGGGGACTTCAGAACTGCGAACGTCGTGCAGTTATACCTTAAGTCTCCTCTGAGTAGCTGAAATCCGAGCAAGTCTATGGTATGCCGCTGGGATCAACTCCGAAATCTGTACAAGAAGTGCAGAGTGTAGTATCAGTACAACCGACCCCATGTGCTGGTAAGTGCTGAGCCTAACCTCGACGAAGTAGTGACGAGGCTAAGGCGGTTCACTTACATTAACTTGTACGCAATATTAATAACAACAATAAATAATAGAAATAAATCGGATAACTCATTTATAATAATTGAAGCTAACTCAGCAGTCATAATCCATTATTATTTTAACTAATTCTATTGCAGCGTGCAACCCGCTCTCATAATATATTCACATTCAATTATGTTGCAGCGTGCAACCCGCTCTCCCAATATATTCCTTTTAATCAAGTTTGTTATATATTTATTTCAATCAAGTATATATATAGACTTTTAAATAAGTCTGTTGCGGCGTGTAATCCGATCCCCCAATATTGACTTTTAAATAAGTATATTGCGGCGTGCAATCCGATCCCCCAATATACATATATTTAATTTCATTTCCGTTTCGGCGTGCAACCCGTTCCCCCAATATATATAACTTTAAATAGCTCATAATGTAAATAAATATTACTCCAAAAACTACCACGTCTAATGAGAAACTATTACGCATCAAGGCACACAATAATTATAATTTATTTATGAACAAACAATGGCAATAACAATTTATTTTGGAAATCAGGGAGAAAATAGACAATTTAATATTTAATATGCTAAATATCAAGTAGCAATTAGTGCACATAATTCAAATAAGCATGTAGTAATTATTACAGGAATTTAAGAATTAATATTTGGCAAAAAATAGGATAGAAACGATTATTATAACAACTAATACATGTAAAAAAACAAATTTAGGATTTTCAAATAATTATGCAAACAATTAATTTGACGACGTATAGGCACTCGTCACCTCGCATATACATCGTTCATATGCATTTCACATAACATATAATTTAAGGGTTCTATTCTCTCAAGTCAAGGTTAACCACGATACTTACCTCGCTTTGCAATTTCAATCCATTACTCGACCACAGCTTTTCCTTTTAAATTTATCTCGAAAAGCTTCAAATCTATGCACAAACAAGTCGATATACTCAATACAAATCGTAGGAATTAATTCCATATGAATTTACTAATTTTTTGGATAAAAATCTGAAATTCATTTAATATTCGATAGTGGGACCCACATCTCAAATCCCGAAAAAACTCACAAAATCGGAACACTCGTTCCGCTACGAGTTCAACCATACAAAAATTATCCAATTCCGATATCAAATGGACATTCAAATCTAAATTTCTCATTTTTGGAAGATTTTAGAAAAATCTGATTTTTCTTCCATAAATTTATCGATTCATGATATTAACGAGTATGGAATCATGAAATATAATCAATACAGGATAAGGAACACTTACCCCAATGTTTCCCGTGAAAATCGCCCAAATATTCGCTTTAACCGTGCTCAAAATGACCAAAATGTGAAAATAATATAGGACTCTTCGATATATACACTTCCCAGGCATTTCCGCACCTGCGGTGCCTAGGCTCGCACATGCGAGCTTGCATCTGCGAGAAAAATCTCGCATTTGCGAAATGGGACTGCCAGGCGAGGCCTCGCACCTGCGGAGGCAAAATGTGCACATGCGCTGACCTCCGCTTCTGCGATTATTGTGTCCGCTTCTGCGGACGCGCGGGTGCGTGCAGGTTTTTTCACCTGCAGACTTTTGCCCAGCCACGCCCGGGTGCATTTGAGATCGAAGGCTCGCTTCTGCGAGCTCGCACCTGCGGTCAAAAATCCGCAGGTGTGATTACGCCAAAAGGCCAAATTTCAGATTTTGCTTAAGTCCAATTCTTGTTCCGATTTCGATTTGAATCACGCTCGGGGTACTCGGGATCCCGTCCGAATATACTAACAAGTCCAGAAACATAATACGTACTTACTCGGGGTTTCAATTCATGCCAAACAACATCAAAATTTCAATTCACACCTCGATTCGATCTTTTAAGTTTTAAACTTTTCAATTTGAAAAGTTTATGCCAAAACATATTAAATGAATCCGGAATGACTTCCAATTTGGCACACAAATCATAAATGACATAACGAAGCTATTCAAATTTCCAAAATCGGATTCCAACTCCGATATCAAAAAGTCAACCCCGTGGTCAAACTTGGAAGTCTTTAGCCTTTAAATTGCTAGTTCCGTTAAATGGGCATAACTTGAGCTAGGGACCTCCAAATTACATTCCGGGCATATACCCAAGTCCCAAATCACAATACGGAGCTACCAAACTGTCAAAACACTGATCCGGGTCTATTTGCTAAATATATTGACCAAAGTCAACTCAGTTGAGTTTCAAAGCTCTATTTCACATTTTAATCCATTTTTTTACATGAAAACTTTTCGAAAACTTTTTCAGACTGTGCACGCAAGTCGAGGAATGATAAATGGTATTTTTCGTGGTCTTAGAAAATAGAAGTACTTATTAAATTTGACCTAAGAAACCATAGTCACCGCGTGGGTGCACACAAAAATATGGGAATTGGGCGGAATTCTAGTTTTTTGGCCGAAAAACTCAAAAAATGAGGAACGATCATGGCGGTTTACCCAACCCAAATTGGAAGATTCCTAAAATTTACCCCCGGGCTCACATGCCCGGATTCCAAAACATTTCGAAGATAAATGTTACCCATAACCTCACGAACTCAAATATAAAATTTTCACCCAATTCCATAATCATTTTCGTGGTTAAATCCCATTTTTATCAAAATGTAGGTTTTTCAACTAAGCCCATAATTTTCACAATTTTTTATTTTAAAATATACCTATAATTTATGTATTTAATTTACATTGGATAGAAATTACTTATCTTCAATAGCTAGGTGAAATCCCCTATTTAAGAGCTCCAAAAATTGCCCAAGGAATGAAATAAATGAACCCAAAATGGTCTAAGTCTCGACTTAAATGAAGCTTCTACCTCCAGCGATTTCCGCTTCTGCAGCACCGCACCTGCAGAAAATCCATCCCAGGTGCAGTATTAGCCCAGGCCTCTTGGTCTTGCTTTTGCGGATGGGCTCCCGCTGCTGTGGATGATGCGTCGTATCTGCGGTCCACGCCTGGCCAGCCTCATCTCGCATATGCGGCCCTTTCATCGCAAAAACGAGGCCGCTTCTACGGTCTTTCCTCCGCTTTTGCGGGCCACTGACCACTCGCCCATAACCACATTTGCGGCCAAAAGCTCGCACCTATGAGCGCTTACTTGCGGCCCAAATCTCGCAGGAGCGGACGTACCAGAATTGGTGCACCAGCAACCCCTTTCAAGTTCAAACTTGATTCGCACATCGCCGAATAGCACTCAAGGCCCTGGGGCCTCACCCAAGCATACCAACAAGTTTGTAAACATAAAACAAACTCGCTCGCACCCTCAGAATCACAACCCAAAACCAAATAGAATCGACTTATGAACTTCAAGTTCTTCCAGATTACTTCGAACGCGTCGAATCATACTTAAACTACTCGGATTTACACCAAATTTTGCGTGCAAGTCTTAAATCACCATACAGAGCTATTCTATGGCTCGTAATTCCAAAAAGACCTCGATCACTCCAAAACCTACTCCAAAATGTTTTTAAAGAACTTAAAAACCTTTAATGTACCACTTTTCAACTTTATGCACCGGAACACTCCCGGGGTCATCCAAAACCAGATCCGAACATACGCCCAAGTCCAAAATCAACATACGAACCTATTGGGATCATCAAATCCCGGTTTCGAGGTCGTTTACTAGAAATGTTGATCCAAGTCAAACATAACCTTTTAAAGTCAATATTAAGGAACTAAGTGATTTGATTTCAACACGAACCCTTCCAAACCCGAACTAACCATTCCCGCAAGTCATAAAACAGTAAAGGCACATGTGAGGAGTCTTATTTAGGGGAACGGGGATCTAGAAAGAAAAAATGACTGGTCAGGTCATTACATTCTCCACATCTTAAACAAATGTTCATTCTCGAACGGGTCTAGACCGGTTGGCCCTTCCACTGAACGTTTACCACGGAAATCTTCTTGGACCTCAACTGACAAACCTGCCTTTCAACAATGGAAACTGGCTCCTCCTCATAACCCAGGTTCTCATCTAATTAAACTGTGTTGTAGTCTAACACATGTGACCTATCGGCATGATATTTTTGGAGCATAGACACGTGGAAAACTGGATGAACTCTTGATAGACTGGGAGGCAAATCAAGCTCATAAGCAACCTCCCTAACCTGTCTCAACACCTCAAATGGACCTATAAACCTTGGGCTCAACTTTCCCTTCTTCTTGAACCTCATGATTCCATTCAGTGGAGAGACTTTCAAGAGAACCTTCTCGCCCACCATAAATGATAAATCATGCGCCTTCTGATCTGCATAACTCTTCTGTCTGGAATGTGCTATGCGAAGTTTCTCCTGAATCAACTTTACCTTTTCCAAGGAATCCTTCACTAAATCAGTACCATATAACTTAGCCTCACAGACTCAAACCATTCGATAGGAGAACAACATTGTCGACCATATAAAGCCTCAAATAGAGCCATCTCGATGTTGGACTGATAATTATTGTTGTAAGCAAACTCGGCAAAGGCAAGAATCGAGCCCACTGCCTCGAAATCAATAACACATGCTCTGAGCACATCCTCCAAGATCTGTATTGTCCACTCCGACTGCCCGTTAGTCAGTGAATGAAAGGTTGTGTTGAGCTCTACCCAGGTCCCTAACTCACTCTGTACTTCCCTCTATAAATGCAAAGTAAACTGAGGGCCTCTATCTGATATGATGCTAATAGGCACACCATGCAACCGAACAATCTCCTGAATGTAAATCTGGGCCAACCTCTTAGAAGAATACGTGGTCACAACCGGAATGAAGTGTGCCGATTTGGTCAACCTGTCGATAATGACCCAAACTGCATCAAACTTCTCCAAGGTCCGTGGCAACCCAACTACAAAGTCCATAGTAATTCGCTCCCATTTCCACTCAAGTATAGTCATCTGCTAGTGTAGGCCACCTGGTCTCTAGTGCTCATACTTAACCTACTAGAAATTTAGACATCTCGCCATATACTCAACTATGTCCTTCTTCATCAGCCGCCACCAAGAATGCTGCCTCAGGTTGCGATACATCTTCATAGCACCTGGATGAATAGAGTACCGAGAAATGTGTGCCTCTTCTAGGATCTTCTCCCTCAAGCTATCAACATTAGGAATACATAGGCGACCCTGGAGTTGCAGAATACCATCCTCACCGATAGTGACCTATTTGACACCACCTTGCAGTACCATCTCCCTAAGAACCAACAAGTGCGGATCATTAAACTGACAATCCTTGATCTGCTCGAATAATAAAGACTGAGCGATGATGCATACAAGAACTCAGCCGGGCTCTGAAATATCCAACCTCATAAGTCTGCTAGCCAAGGACTGAATGTCTAAAGCTAATGGCCTCTCCTCTGCTGAAATGAATGCCAAGCTACCCATAGTCTCCGCCTTTCTCTTCAAAGCATCCGCAACTACATTCCCCTTGCCCGGATGATACAGGATGGTAATATCATAATCTTTTAGTAACTCAAGCTACCAGCGCTGCCTCAAATTGAGATCCCTCTGCTTGAACAAGTGTTGCAAGCTGCGATGATCGGTGTAAACCTCACAGGATACCCCATAAAGATAATGCCTCCGGATCTTAAGAGCATGAATAATTGCGGCCAACTCCAAATCGTGTAAATGGTAATTCTTCTCGTGGGGCTTCAGCTGTCATGAAGCATATGCAATAACTCGCCCCCTTCTGCATCAATACGCAACCCAGGTCAATGCGTGAAGCGTCTCAATACAGAGTATACATCCTTGAACTGAAAGGCACCACTAACACCGGTGCTGAAGTCAATACGGTCTTAAGCTTCTAAAAGCTCACCTCACAATTATCGGGCCATCAAAATGGATAACCCTTCTGGGTCAATCTAGTCAAAGGTGCTACAATAGATGAGAAGCCCTTCACAAATCGGCAATAATAACCTGCTAACCCCATGATGCTCCTAATCTCAGTCACCGTGGTAGGATGAGGCCAACTCTGAACTGCCTCGATCTTCTTGGGATCTACCTTAATACCCTCGCCTTATACAACATGCCCCAAGAATGCCACAGAATCCAACCAGAACTCACACTTGGAGAACTTAGCATATAGCTTCTATTTGCGCTAGGTCTGAAGCACAACTCTCAAATGCTGCTCGTACTCCTCCATGCTACGCGAGTTGATCAAAATGTCATCAATGAAGAAAATGACAAATGAATCAAAATATGGGCTGAACACCCGGTTCATTAAATTCATAAACGTCATTGAGGCATTAGTCAAACCGAAGGACATCACTAGAAACTCATAATGGCCATATCTAGTCCGAAAAGTCATTTTCGAAACATTCGAATCCCGAAACTTCAACTGATGGAACCCAGATCTCAAGTCGATCTTAGAGAACACCCTGGCACTGTCACAACCCAAACCGAAGGGTCATGATGGGCACCCGATTCCTTACTCAACCGAGTACCAACGTAATATATCTTTCTTACCATACTATTATTGGCAACTTGGCCACAACTCGTAATATATAACTATAAGTGGGAAAGCACTGTATCAATGAACCATCTTTATTAAAACATGAATACATATGGGCAATCAAGGCCTCTGACATACTGTACAAAATGAAACTCTATATACAAAGCCTCTAAGAGTATTTGACATCAAATGGGATAGGGTATCGGCCTACCCATAAGCCTGTAGCAAAATTTTGACATGATGACTCATAGACTCGACTGCACTCCGAATGAGGTGGAGCCTTACCGATCTTTCGTTGAATGCTAACCTCGTCTACTATGAGGGATCGTCAAACTAATTATCTATACCTACAGGTATGAATGCATTGTCCCCAACAAAAGGATGTCAGTACGAATAATGTACCGAGTATATGAGGCACATAAATAAGTATATAAAAGACATGGAATCAACATGGAGTAAATGACTCAACCTGTAAGTTTGGATAACTTTTTAAATCATGAAATACTTATAGTGTTATGCATATGCGTATAAATGTCATGTTGTGCATATGTACATGTGTTCATAACATCACCTAGCCTCTGAGGGCATCCCATCGTATCATCTTGGCCACTATGGGCAAAATCATCAACGTTTACCAACTGATCAGTTGGTGGTGGGTATATAATGCCGTAACCTTTTCCCATATCCCATATACATATATACGCGAATATAACTCCATCTGGTCATGGGTCAATGTACATGTATAAATGAATGCAATACATGAGAAGTACATCAATAAAATCTTTCGAAATGTCAAAGGACTATTATGCCTTTGATTAATATCATGAAATATACATTATCAACTTACGTATTTTCTCAGACCCATGAAAAGACGATAGAATAATAAAACATATAGGGAGTCAAGAATATAGGACCTCTAGTAATTCTATGAATAGAGTCATTTATGGAAGTTGTGTATTTGCTCTTTTCGTTTGTATCGTATGGATCATGCCAAAAAGAAAGAAGGGACAGCCTTAACATACCTGAGTCAATTCTCTTGATAATACCTCTAATACACGACAATCGCGACAAATCATGTGATGGAAAGATCGGAGTATGGAAAAATTCGTATGATATTCTTGAGAAAGATTGCATTGTACTCCCTTAGAATCGCAATTCTCACGTTGCTAAGCATTGTAAGGGATCATATAAATCCTTGAATTCCATCCATTACTTTGTAGTCTTGTATGAATTTGATGAAGTAACTCACATTACTATTGAAAATTTTGATCTTTTCTTGAAGCCTTTCCTCCATTACTTAGCACCATAATCTCTCATTTTAATGATGTAGGGAGATGTATCATTTTTGTGAATTAAAAGAGATTTTTAACCCTTGGTGGTGTGGGGACCACTTTGTAAGATTACTATGTCACCAATCTCTCTTAATGTGCCATCTTACTACATGGAGTAAGAGTCACAATTTGATTTTTGAGCCTTTATCACTTGCTGCCATGAGGGGCTCTTTAAACTTATCCAAAGATCTTGATTAATTAGTTAATCTCCCACTAAAAATCAATAATTACCCAATTATCCATTTAATTAAGAATCATCTCAAATTACTTAAAATACTACTTACTTTTAACACACTTTAGACACCTTACTATCATGATCATGTGGTATCTTGTATGGCACTAGTCCATAAATATGGGGTATTGTAGCTTGGACCGTATTTTATCTCAAAATGTCAAGCTTCGACGAAATTTATTTTCTTCGATTTTCTTACCCTCGCACCTTCACGAATTTACTCATCACTTGTTTGAAATAGCATAATGCTTATAATCTCAAATTAATCTCATTCCTGAACTTACGTCGATTAACTTACGATAAAACTTTAACATACGAAAATGCGGGATGTAACCTCTCATTTCCGAGCTTCCATTAATTTACTTATGGCGTACGTTCATGTACGAAAACATGGGGTGTAACATTATTCCCCCCTTTTGAACATCCGTCCTTGAATGTTGACTGATGCACTTATCATTTTCATAACTTATGTCTTTCGAATACTTTAGTACTCTCCTTTCCATATAGGCAACTGCTTTGTGAATAAATACAAAGGCCAGGGCATTCCCTCCTTTAGGCCTCTTTCTCACACCATAACATGTGGTCGGAATCCTTCCAATCTCATAATTGTTGCTACCTTCTATCACACAGCCTGTATGACTTTGACCTTATAAGTGCGCCTATGCGATTCTTCTTTCCTTTTTCCTCCAATTTTTTTAGCCAATCTCTATGCCTCACTTTGTAAACATATACAGAACTTGACAAGATATCCATGTGGGCATCTATAGGTATACTGAAGTTCTTTGCTCGGTACTTTGTTGAACTTACAAATATTGCTATATCTTGTTTCATAGACCCGGTTATGTATCCGCATGATTTTACTACATCTAGGTAGGTTAAGGGTATTCTAATCCTGTATCATTCGTAAAATCTTTCTCTCTTTTTTTCAAGTCATTTCTCAATCGAAGGCCCAAACGTCATCATTTATCTGTCACAATTACACCGTCATTTTATTACCAGGGCAACATTCCATCTCTTCTAAATGCTACTAGTCTTAGACTCTTTTGAGTTCATTCAGGCTATACTGAGCTTTCTATAATTTAGAGAAACCATCAGCTCTCTCGATTTCGTGGGCTTAATCCTGAGGACTTATTCATTCTCGTTACCTTCTTACTCTCCCTTTCTTATCCTTACTTATGTCTTCCCAAAACCTTGTCGCTCTACCATACTTTAGCTTTTGATTTACACATATTCATTTATACTACTTGCAGCCTTCTTTCAACTTGCTTCCACCATAGATTTCCTTATGTTATTCTGGAACATCAAGCAGGACATCACATCATCTCAAACTCTTCTTTACTCCCTTAACTAGACCTTTCGTTACCTAGAAACCATAGGCTGGAAGATATACCACTGGCGATGCCGCTATCATTCCTGGGTAGTGAATCCCCGCGCTTCTAGCCGTTTATCCAAAGTATGGACCATTCACAACCTTATGTATTTGAGTATCTCGTACGTTGTCCAGCTTTACCTTACTTACCTTAAAGTCTCGTATCACATCTTCTATCTTTTTCATGACCTCCCTTCCACATAGGTATCATTCACATCCATAATTTGAAGCTCTATTATAATACTTGCACCTCTGGTGCATACACAATCTGGAAGGAGCTTTATACTAACCTCTTATAAGGTTGGTACTCTTCTAACTGGCTTTATCGTAGAGCCATTATAGAATATGGCTACTGTAATATTTCTCTTGTACCTCTGATAGCTAAGAGTAATCCTGCAATGTTCTCAACCACGAGGTCTATAATTGTTTGGGTCCAATAATCAGATTCCTGATTTACTTTGTTGGTGTAACTCTTTAGTTTCCTCCTCTTTCTAATCATCCTTTACGTAGACTTAAGCTATCTTCTGATCTGTGGCTCATGGTATTAGTTATTACTTTTAGCCTTTCATGGGCGCTATGGAATATCCATGATACAATATTTTAACAATTTAATCCTTTGTCTATGACCTGGGCTCAATTCCTTATTTTAACTTATATCGGAATCTTCTATGGTTGTATGATTGTCAACTAACTCTGGATCATTGATCGAATAATTTCTTTTGTTCCTTCTCAACTTTATTTAAATGTAAGCAATTACTTTTCCTGGTCTTTCTGCTCCCTTGTTACGTGCATACTTAGCTCATCTTAGCTCTCACGCATGCTGGAATTTTGTGCCACTCATATGGTCTCGAATATTACTTTTGGTTTCATTTCCCTCTCATTAGCCACGATAGGTGACTTTTTCTTATGGAGTGCATACAATGTTGTTGTGAGATCATTGTTACAAGACCATTTCCTTTTTAGGTCATTATGCTTAGGTTGAAGCCTTCGACCTTATTTCCTCGCCTAGTCTTTCATTATAGTACTTAAGGACCCTCCTACTCTTGTAAAGCTGCGAGCTTATTAAATTGAATACTTGATGCAATTTTTGATGTTCTTCCCCGCCTATAATTATCCGTAGTTACTTATTTCCACACCCTTGTTCTTATAGGGTTGCTTCTGAACTAATATTTTGACGGTCTTCCTAGTAGCGTTCTCTTTTATTCCCGTAACACTCATACGGTACCTTTAACTACCCCAACTCTTATCTAAATATTTCTCAAGGGCCACGATGTCATATATGCGAGACTAAATTCCCCATGTTGGGGTTTACTCTATTTATCTTGCACGATCTATTGATTTGTCTTTATCCTCTTATCTAGCCATAACTAGGCTCTTCCTGAATCAACTACTAACTACTCGTTGGCCCATTCTCATATCAATATTCCGAGTAATCTTTCTTGGGTTATTCTTGTTGTCTTAACTTACCTCTCACACTGGCTACTTATTTATCAAAAACATACCGGGCTGAAACCCTTACTTCCTTTCCTTGATGTCGTGCTTGCATAATGTTCTGGAATCGTAGAATATCTGTAGGATTTGAATAATTGCAATCTCATCCCTTTCTCATTTTTATCGCATTCTTCCTTTACCATTCCATAGTTACTAGAACCACTTAATTCTTACTTAATGCCACCTTACTCCATATCCCCCCCTTTAGGGGAGAACTAAGATTTATAGCTACGACGATCTACCTATAGATGTTTTACCTCTTCAACTTTGGCATCTTTTTACATCATCGATGACCCTTACTCACCTTGCGGAAATCCTTTTGTATCAAGGATAACAAAACTCCTTACTCATGAGGGAGACACCTAATGTAACTGGCACACACAGCCCCTTAAGCTTAACTTTGCTCACATTTCTTGCTTTAGGAAAGCGTCTTCCTGAATGACCTTTAAAAGTTATTCTTCTATCGTCCATTCTATTATCGCTGAAATGCAGTCTGAAATTCTCATGATGCCGACTACTATCAAATCATTCAATCCCTAATTCATGTTTAGTTTATCTTGTTCAGCAGCCCATACTGATTTATATTACTCTGGGTGTAACCTTTCCTACTGGAAGTCACGTTGGAGTCACAAACTTATTTCTCTAAAGGAGGATATGACTTTATGGCCTATACTCTTTAGTTGTCTCAAGTCCTGTCACTTCTCGTCTTTTCCTTCACTTGACTATAGACTTTGTAATACTTTCATCTTTTTGATCTACCGTTGTCATCCATATATCATATCTTACTTATAATGCTTCATTAATTCTCTTCTTATTTCCCACTAATATTTATATCTATCATTTTATTCTAAAAACTCGAACAAGACATTATTTTGCTTTTAGAGCCCCTTGATCCATCCATTGGCTCTTCGGGTTGCCTAACATTCTCTCTATACTATGGATGGGAGCCATACTAAGGTAATATTTATCCCTTCCAGGATTCCAGTGACTATTTTTGTAATTGTTTTTTTGAACACACTAGTATTCATATCTAGCTGTACTATTCTAGAGCGCACCATCTGGGTGTCTCACAAGGAGATCTATTAGCACATTTGCAATGTCCTTTGGAAATGTTAACTATCGCAAACAATCCATCCACCATTTTGGGTCACTCTAACCCCAGCCGGATTTTGATATTCGTCCTTCTCTTAACTATTTCGGTTAGCCCCCATAGGGCATAACTAAGATGGATGTGGCCATTTGTACATATGTCTGTTACAGTTGAAGGTAACTCAAAATGCTTATATTTCTCTGCCTGAATTGTAATACTGATAATCTTCATTAACTGGGTATTCTTCACCTTGCTTCTTTTACTTGCTAAAACTTGTATCTACCTTCCAAATCTCTTATTCCTTTTTACCGTAAGAGTGCATAGACATTCTTTCCTTAGGGATCCTTATCAAGAAACTTACACATCTTAGTACATACATGATTTGCTGAATACCTCATATTTATCCATCATAAGCATGATGCAAAAATCGAGTTCCTCTGACTCAACTCTTCCACAACTATATCTCTTACTAGCCGTCTTTCTAGATATAGGCATCATCGTATTATGAATAAGATAGAGTTTAAGAAATTGAGTTCTTACAACTGAGCTCTACCACACGATCTAGATTAATAATAAAGAGTGACAATCTTAAATGTCTTGTAGCCTCCTGATTATTAGTGTGGTGCACAACACACCCATAAACAAGACTCTACCAGACACGACTTGTAGACTCCCTAGGACAGAACTGCTCTGATACCACTTTTGTCACAACCCAAACCGAAGGGTCATGATAGGCACACGGTTCCTTACTCAACCTAGTACCAACGTAACATATCTTTATTATCATAATATAATTGGTAACTGGGCCAACATGGCCACAACTCGTAATGTATAACTAAAAGTGGGAAAACACTGTATCAATGAACCATCTTTCTTAAAACATGAATACATATGGGCCGTCAAGGCCTCTGACATACTGTACAAAATGAACCTCTGTCTACAAAGTCTCTAAGAGTATTTGACATCAAATGGGATAGGGTACCGGCCTACCCATAAGTCTGTAGCAAAATTCTGACACGATGACTCAGAGACTCGGCTGCACTCCGAATGAGGTGGAGTCTTACCAATCCTTCGCTAAATGCTAACCTTGTCTACTATGATGGATCGTCAAACTGATTATCTATACCTGTAGGCATGAATGCAGCATCCCCAACAAAAGGACATCAGTATGAATAATGTACCGAGTATGTGAGGCACATAAATAAGTATATAAAAGACATGGAATCAACATGGAGTAAATAACTCAACCTGTAAGTTTGGATAACTCTGTAAATCATGAAATACTTATAGTGTTATGCATATGCGCATGAATGTCATGTCGCGCATAGGTACATGTGTTTATAACACCATCAAACCTCTAAGGGCATCCCATCATATCATCTCGGCAATTGTGGGCAAAATTATCAACGTATACCATCTCATCAGGTGGTGGTGCGAATATAACTCCGTAACCTTTTCCCATATACCATATACATATATATACATATATACGCATATATAATGCCATCTGGTCATGTGTCAATGTACATGTATAAATGAATCTAATGCATGAAAAGTACGTCAATAAAATCTTTCGGAATGTCATAGGACCATTATGCCTTTGATGAATATCATGAAATATACTTTATCAACTTATGTATTTTCTCAAACCCATGAACAGACGATAGAATAATAAAACATATGGGGAGTCAATAATATAGGACCTCTAGTATTTCTATGAATAGAGTTATTTATGAAAGTTGTGCATTTGCTCTTTTTCGTTTGTATCGTATGGATCATGCCAAAAATAAAGAAGGGATAGCCTTAACATACCTGAGTCGACTCTCTTGACAATCCCTCTAACACACGACAATCGTGACAAAACACGTGACGGCAAAATCGGACTAGGCAAAAATCCGTATGATATTCTTGAGAAAGATTGCACTGTAATCCCTTAAAATTGAAATTCTCACGTTGCTAGGCATTGTAAGGGATCATATAAATCCTTGAATTCCATCCGTTACTTTGTAGTCTTGTATGAATTTGATGAAGTAATTCACATTACTATTGAAAAATATGATTTTTGCTTGATGCATTTCCTCCATTACTTAGCACCATAATCTCTCAGTTTAATGATGTAGGGAGACGTATCATTTTTGTGAATTAAAAGAGATTTTTAACCCTTGGTGGTGTGGGCCCCACTTTGTAAGATGACTAACCCACCAATCTCTCTTAATGTGCCATTTTACTACATGGAGTAAGAGTCACAATTTGATTTTTGAGCCTTTATCACTTGCTACCATGTGGGGCTCTTTAAACTTATCCAAAGATCTTGATTAATTAGTTAATCTTCCACTAAAAAATAACAATTATCCATATAATTAAGAATTATCTCAAATTACTTAAAATACTACTTACTTTTAACACACTTTAGATACCTTACTATCATAGTCATGTGGTACCTTGTATAGCACTAGTCCATAAATATGGGGTATTGTAGCTTGGACCGTATTTTATCTCAAAATGTCAAACTTCGACGAAGTTTATTTTCTTCGATTTTCTTACCCTCGCACCTTCATGAATTTACTCATCACTTGTTTGAAATAGCATAATGCTTATAATCTCAAAATAATCTCATTCCCGAACTTACGTCGATTAACTTACGATAAAACTTTAACATACGAAAATGCGGGATGTAACCTCTCATTTCCGAGCTTCCATCAATTTACTTATGGCGTACTTTCACGTACGAAAACATGGGATGTAACATGCACCCTGAAAATGGTCAAACAAACCATTAATATGTGGAAATGGGTACTTGTTCTTAATGGTAACTTTATTCAACGGGCGGTAATCAGTGCACATCCGCATAGTTCCATCTTTCTTCTTCACAAATAACACTGGTGCACCCCAAGGCGACACGTTTGGTCTGTTGAACCCCTTTGCTAGTAACTCCTCAAGTTGTTCCTTAAATTCCTTCAATTCCTTCATCTCCTTAGGAGACGTAATGTACAGTGGAATAGAGATAGGTTGGGTACCTGGAGCCAAATCAATACAAAAAACGATATCATGATCTGGTGGCATGCCTGGAAGATCAGAAGGAAATACATTGGAGAACTCCTAGACCACGGGCACTGAATCAATCGCCAATGTCTCTGCAGTAGTATCCCGAACATAGGCTAGATAAACCAAACAACCCTTCTCGACCATGTGTCGAGCCTTCAGAAAAGAAATAACCTGACTAGATATACTGACAGACGAACCCTTTCACTCTAATCTAGGCAACTCTGGCATCGCCAAGGTAACAGTCTTGGCATGGTAATCAAGGATGGCGTGATATGGAGACAACCAATCCATGCCTAGGATGACCTCAAGGTCAATCATATCAAGTAATATAAGATCCTCTCTAGTCTCATAACCACAAAAGGTCACGATACGGGACCGATAGACCCGGTCCACAACAATAGAGTCACCCACTGGAGTGAACACATAAATAGGAGTACCCAAGAACTCACGAGGAACACCAGGAAATGAGCAAACAAAGATGAAACATACAAATATGTAGACCCTGGATCAAATAGTACTGAAGCATCCCTACCGCAGACAGAAATAATACATGTTATCACGGCATCTGAGGCCATTGCATCTCGTCTGGCTGGAAAGGCATAGAACCTAGCTAGCCTCTACCTCTAGAACAGCCCCTACCCACCTTCCCTCCGCCTCTAGGTGGCCGGACGGCTGGTGTGGCAGTTGGTGCTGTAATCATAGGTGGATTGCTAACTTGAAGTCTGACCCTACTGCACTGCCTTGCCCCGAAGCCTGGGGCAGAACCTCCACACATGACTAAGATCCCCACACTCAAAAAACAGTGGACTACTGACCTGAAGTGTGACCCTGATGGCCTAAATACCCACTGGAGGAACCCTGAATAGCTGGTAGGTGGTAGGAACTCTCTGACATGGCACTGAAATAAGGTCGCACTGGAGCCCCCGAGGAGGTGGTGGTACTGGATATGTGGTCCTGCTAGACTGACCCCTCACAAACTGACCCCTACCCCCAGTCGGGGAACTACTGAACTCTCCAAAATATCATAACCGTTTATCCCTCATTGCCTGCTCTCGTCTCAACTGACAGACACCTTCGATCCTCTGAGCTATCTCTATAACTAGCTCGTACAAAGTCCCCATCTCCACCTCTCGGGCCATAGTGGCCTGAATACTAGAGTGCAAAACTACAACAAACCTCCGCACTCTCTCTGTATCGGTAGGAAGTATCAAAAGTGCATGGCGAGACAACTCAGAGAATCTCGCCTCATAGCCGTTCTGGAGTTGCTCGAACTGAAATCACAACTTTTCCCTCTGAGAGGGTGGAATATATCTGTCCGAGAAGAGACGTGTGAATTGATCGCAAGTCATAGGAGGAGAACCTGCTGGTCCGCTAAGAAAATAGGACTGCCAGCATCTACGGGCCCTGCCCTCCAGCTAAAAGGTGGTAAAGTCCATCCCGTGAGACTCCAATATCCTAATGTTGTGCAGTTTGTCCCTGTACCGGTCAATGAAGTCCTGGGGTCCTTATGTCACTCACCTCCAAAGGCAAGAAGGTGTAGTTTGGTCCATCTATCCAATAGCTTTTGCGGCTCGCCGACCGCAGCAGGTCTAGGCTCAGGTATAGCTACTGCAACTGGATGATCTCCCTCTACGGGTAGTGGGCCCGGGGTGTGATATACGGCAACTGCATGCCATGGAGCCTGAGTGGTAGGGGTATGCGCTCCCCCTCCCGCCTGAGATGTGGTTGGGTGTCACGACCCACAATCCTAGCCTAGCATGATGGCACCTATCATAGTACTAGGAAAGCTAGCATTTATGAAATAATTCCAACACTTAAGTAAAACGGATTTAAAATTTTTTAAATGATAACAACTTCTCATAAACAGGATAGAAATCAAAAATACAACACGAAAATTCCCAACATCGGGGTGTCACTAAGTGCATGAGCATCTATACATCACAAGTCTCGAAAACACTATCTAATATAGTCTGAACCCAAATACAATAAGTGGAAAGATAAGGAAAGAGAAACAAGGTCTGTGAAACGCCGACAGCTACCTTGAAATCTCTAGAAGACCAACTGTGCGCGAAAATCAACACCCACTGTGTCCGAAAACACCTGGATATTCACATGAAGTGCAGGGGGGTAGTATGAGTACAACCAACTCAGCAAGTAACAATACTAAATAAAGAACTGAAAGTAGTGACGAGCTTTACAGTTATAGTTCAATTACAGTGATTTTTAATGTGGAAGGTAGGCATGCTTTCAAGTTCGACACTTAAGGCCAAACATTAATCTCATGTCAAGTTCAACTAAAACAGAGAGCAATATCTTTCAGAAATTATCAAGATAGTGATAAATGGAAGCTAAGTGCAACAAATATGAAATCAAATGAATCCTCTCAGGGCCACAGTCACTCAGCCCTCCCATCCTCTCAGCACTCAGCACTCGCACTCAATAGGTACCTGATCTCACTGGGGGTGTGTGCAGACTCTGGAGGGGCTCCTTCAGCCCAAGCACTATAATCCACACTCACGTGTTGCACGGACAACTCACGTGCTATAGTGTAACATCTGGATCCACACGGACAACTCACGTGTTGCATAGACAATGCACGTGCTATAGTATAATACCTCACAATCAGGCCCTCGGCCTCACTCAGTCATCAACCTCTCCAGTCTCTCGGGCTATCAGAAATCATAATAAGCAACCAAGATAGCAATGATATGATGCATCAAAATGAACAATAGAGATTAAGATGTAATATACAAATAGACTGTGACTGAGTACAAGACAGCAATTTAGTAGATAATTCAACATGTACATGACCTTTGTGGATCCCTACAATGCACCCATATAGTCTAAACATGATTTGTGGTTCAATTTCTCTAATACGTTGAGAATAAACAGATAACAATAGATTATTCACTACACAGCCCCATAAAATTTTACTAAATCACAATTCCTACGGTGCACGCCTACACACCCGTCACCTAGCATGTGCGTCACCTCAACACCAAACACATGACACATAATACGGGATTTCATACCATCAAAACCAAGTTTAGAATTGTTACTTACCTCAATCCGAGCAAATCTCTACTCCAATATACCTTTGACTCGCGAAACGGCCTCTGAATGCCTCGAATCTAGCCACGAACAATGTGATATAATCAATACGGGCTAAGGAAATCAACTCTCTAAGAAGATGCTAAGTTATTAATCAAAATCGGCTCTAAAGCCGGCCCCCGGGCCCACGTCTTGAAATTCGATAAAAGTCACAAAACTTGAAATCCCTCTCAACCACGAGTCTAACCATACAAAATCTATCAAAATCCGACACTAAATCCTACCCCAAATCTCCAAATCAAACTCTCTAAATCCCTAGCCTCAAACTCCCAATTTACACCTTAAATACATACCAACTAGGTGGTAAAATCAATGGGGAAGCAATATTATTGATCAAAAATAAGCACAAGGGACTAACCTCAAGAATCCCTCCGAAGACCCTCTCAAAAAATGCCTAAAATGTGCTCGTAATGCTTGAAATGAAGCCAAAATCGCGAACCTTTGTTTTAATAATCTTCCCAGGCTTTTCGCACTTGTGGCCCTATATCCGCACCTGCAGAACCGCTTCTACGGTCAATTCCTCTGCTTCAGCAGAAATCACTTAAGTCTGCCAGACCCGTATCTGCACTCCAGATTCCGCACCTACGGAGGCGCTTCTGCGGCCTTCTACCCGCGTCTACGAAAACAAGCCCCTCTCTCAATTCCACATCTGCAGAGCCTTGCTCGCACCAGCGATCTAGCAGATGCGGTTAGACCCTCGCACCTGCGCCCTGCCCAGGCCAGGCCAGCTCCGCTTCTGCGTAAACCCAACCGCATCTACGGCATCGCAGGTACGGAAATGACCTTGCACCTGCGACCTCTGCTCACCTCCTTCCTAGCCGCTTCTGCGGTTCACCCCTTGATTCTGCGAGATCACACCTTCGATCCTAACTCCGCAGGTGTGATTACACCAGAAGATGGTGAGCTTCAGCATTTCCCTCAAACTTCAGATCAATCTGTTATACATCCGAAATCAACATGAGGCCCCCGGGACCTCAACCAAACATATCAATGGGTCTTAACACCTAATACAAACTTAGTTGAGCCTTCAAACCACCTCGAACAACATCAAAAACACAAATCGCACATAGATTCAAGCCTAATGAACTTTGAACTCCCAATTTCCACAAATGATGTCGGAACCTATCAAATCAACATCTGATTGACCCCAAATTTTGCACACAAGTCATAAATGACACCACAGACCTACTCTAACTTTCAGAATTAGAATCCGACCCTGATATCAAAAGGTCCACTATAGGTCAAACATTTCCAAAATTCAACTTTCATCATTTCAAACCTAATTCCACTATGGACCTCCAAATCACAATCCATACATAGTCCTAAGTCCAAAATCACCTAACAGAGCTAACGGAAACATCAAAACTCAATTACGGAGTCATTTACTCAAAGATCAACATCCGGCCAATCATTTCAACTTAAGCTTTCAAATTTGAGACTAAGTATTTCATTTCATCCTGAAAATTACACCGAACCCGAATCGACTACCCCGACAAGTAATATAATAGCTATAAGGTACAAGATGAGCGGTAAATGGGGGAAACAAGGCTACAACTCTCAAAATAACTGGCCGGCTCGTTACAACCTCCCCCTTTAAAGAAATGTTTGTCCTCGAACAAGTTTAGAAACATACCTGGAGTCTCAAATAGGTGTGGATATCTTCTCCTCATCTCTCGCTCGGTCTCCTAGGTAGCCTCTTCAACTGGTTCGCCTCTCAACTGCACCTTTACTGAAGCTATGTCCTTTGACCTCAACTTTCAAACCTACCGATCCAAAATGGCCACCGGCTCCACATCATAAGTCAGATCACCATCCAACTAAACTGTGCTGAAATCCAAAACATGAGATAGATCGCCGACATACTTCTGGAGCATATGAAACATGAAATACTAGATGCACACTCGACAAAATAAATGGTAAGGCAATCTTGTAAGCCACCTTCCCATCCTCTGAAGTACCTCAAATGGCCCAATATACCGAGGGCTCAACTTACCCTTCTTCCCGTACCTCATAACACCCTTCATGGGTGAAACCTTGAGCAGTACCTTCTCCCCAACCATGTAAGCAACATCACAGACCTTTCTGTCGGCATAACTCTTCTGTCTAGAGTACGCCGTAGGAAACCGCTCATGAATCATCTTAACCTTGTCCAAAGCATCCTGGACCAAGTCAATACCTAATAGCCTAGCCTCCCCGTGCTCAAACCAACCCACAGAAGATCTACATCATCTCTCATACAAAGCCTTATACGGAGCCATCTGAATGCTTGACTGGTAGCTGTTGTTGTAGGGAAACTCCATGAGTGGCAGAAACTGATCCCAAGAACCCCCAAAATCAATGACACAAGCACGTAGCATATCCTCCAATATTTGAATAGTGCGCTCGGATTGTCCGTTCATCAGAGGGTGAAACGATATGCTTAACTCAACCTAGGTACCCAACTCTCGCTGCACGGCTCTCCAAAACTGTGATGGACACTGGCACGTAGTGGAGGCGAATAATCTCTCAGATGTAAATCTCAGCCAATCGCTCTGATGTATAAGTAGTCCCAACTGGAATGAAGTACGTTGACTTGGTCAGTCGATCCACAATCACCTAAATAGCATCGAACTTCCTAGAAGTCCGTGGGAGTCCAACTAAAAATTCCATGGCAATCCGCTCCCATTTCCACTCTGGAACCTCTAGCCTCTGAAGCAATCCGCCGGTCTCTGTTGCTCATACTTTACCTGCTTATAGTTGAGGAACCGAGCCACAAACCCTACTTTATCCTCAAGTCCTGGTACATCTTCGTGGCACCCGGATGAATGGAATATCACGAATTGTGGGCCTCCTCAAGAATCAACTCACGTAGCCCATCCATATTAGGCATACAAATCTGACCCTGCATCCTCAATACCCCACCATACCCAATAGTAGCATCTCTAGAATCACCGTGTTGAACCGTATCCTTAAGGACAAGCAAATGGGGGTCATCATACTTGCGCTCTCTGATACGATCATATAAAGAAGACCGCAAAACCACACAAGCCAAAACTCTGCTCGGCTCAGAAACATCCAATCTGACAAACTAGTTGGCCAAGGCCTGAACATCCAAGACTAAAGTCCTCTACGCTGCTGGTAGATATGCTAAACTCCCCAAACTCTTCGCCTTGCGACTCAAGGCATCAGCCACCACATTGGCCTTTTTGGGATGATAGAGGATGGTGATGTCATAATCTTTAAGCAGATCCAACCATCTCCACTGCCGCAAGTTAAGATCCTTCTATTTAAACAAATGTTGTAGACTCCGGTGATCGATAAAAACCTCACAAGGAACACCATATAAATAGTGCCGCCAGATCTTCAAGGCATGAACAATAGCTGCTAACTCGAGGTCGTGGATAGGATAGTTCTTCTCATGCACCTTCGGCTGTCTAGACGTGTAGGCAATCACCCTACCGTCCTACATCAACACTGTGTCATGACCAATGCGCAACACATCACAATATACGGTATAGGACCCCGAACCGGTAGGCAAAACCAACACTGGGGCTGTAGTCAAAGCAGTCTTGAGCTTTTGAAAGCTCTCCTCACAATCTTCAGTCCACCTGAACGGAGCACCCTTTTGCATTAATCTGGTCATAGGTGCTGCAACAGACAAGAAACACTCTATAAATCGATGGTAATACCCCACCAAGCTAAGAAAACTCCAGATCTCCATAGCTAAGGATGATCTGGACAAACTCTGAACCGCCTCTATATTCTTCGGATCTACCTTGATCCCCCCACTAGATACCACATGGCCCAAAAATGCCACTAAATCTAGCCAAAAATCACACTTCGAAAATTTGGCATACAACTTCTTTTCTCTCATGGTTAGGAGCACAGTACACAGGTGTTGCTCACGATCCTCCCGGCTCCGGGAGTACACCAGAATGTCGTCAATAAACACAGTGACTAAAGAGTCAAGATTGGGCCGAAATACATAGTTCATCAAGTGCATGAATGTTGTTGTGGTGTTGGTCAGCCAAAAACATCACAAGCTACTCGTAATTACCGTACCAAGTCCTGAAAGCAGTTTACGGGATATCTAGCTCCCGAATCTTCAACTGATGATAGCCTGAACGAAAGTCGATCTTATAGAACATCTTGTAACCCTGAAGCTGATCAAATATGTCATCAATATGTGGCAATGGATACCTATTCTTCACTGTAACCTTGTTCAGCTGGTGATAATTAATACACATTCGCATAGAACCATCCTTTTTATTTACAAACAAGACCGGAGCACCCTAAGGCAACACACTAGGCCTAATAAACCCCTTATCAAGGAGTTCCTCAAGTTGCTCCTTAAATTCCTTCAACTCAGCTGGTACCATACGATATGGTGGAATAGAAATGGATTGAGTGTCCGGCGCCAAGTCAATACCAAAATCAATATCCCTGTCGGGCGGCATGCCCGGCAGGTCTACAAGAAACACATCCAAAAAATCTCTCACCACCGGGAGAGAATCAATAACAGGAGTATCAGCTCCAACATCCCTCACAAAGGCCAAATAAGATAAACAACCTTTCTCAACCATCCGTTGAGCCTTCTAATACGAAATCACTCTGTTAGGAACATACTCTGGAGAACCTCTCCACTCGATCCTTAGAAACCCCAGCATCGCCAACGTCACGGTCTTAACGTGAAAATCTAGAACAACATTACATGAAGACAACCAATACATACCCAAGATCACATACCAATACATAATAAGAGGTCAGCTCTAGTCTCCAATCCCCCAATAGTCACTACACACGACTCATATACACGGTCCACAACAATAGTTACGAACAAATGAAACTAAGGACTCATGGTGAATATCGAGATAATGAGCAAAATACGATGATACATATAAATAAGTGGAACTAGGGTCAAATAATGCAGAGGTATCCCTGTGGCATACTGAGACAGTACATGTGATCACTACATGGGAGGCAACAACATTTGGCCTGGTAGGGATGGAATAGAATCTGGCCTGACCGCCCTCTACTCGGCCTCTCCCTCTAGGTCTACCTCTAGCTGCCTGGGCCCCACCCCGAGCTGGCTGAGTAGGTGGCGTAACTGCTGGTGCTAGTTCCATCGGCCAAAAACTCTATTGGAGAGCCCCACTCAACAACCTAGGGCAATCTCTATTGATATGACCAAAGTCTCTGCAGTCGAAACAACCCCTTATATGGCAGAACAACTACTCTAGATAACCCGAGGAACTACCTGTTGAAGCCTGAGCGGACAAGGCATGGTGAGAACTATGCATTGTTAGTGCACTGAATGAAGACTGGCTTGAATGAGCACTGTAAGCACCGTGGCTAGCTGATGCGCCACAATGAGATGGATTAGTCGTCCGAGCGGGCCTATAAGGATGACCCCTGTGGTGGTAGGACTGCCCCCCAAAAGGTACACCACCGAAACCTCCCGAACCTTGAGGCCTCTTGGCCTCCCTCTCACCCCGCTCGTGGTTATGCACCATATCTATCTGTCAAGAAATGTCAACCACCTCATCAAAAGTGGCACCAGATACCCTCTCTCCAGTCATAAGAAATCGCAGTAGATACATGAGGCCATCAATGAACCTCATGATCCTCTCCCGATCAGTGGGAACCAACCAAACTGCGTGACGAGCTAACTCCGAAAACTTCATCTCATACTGGGTCACAGATATGCCATCATGCCGAAGCTACTCAAACTGTATGTGCAGCTCCTCCCTATGAGACTGCGGCACGAACTTCTCCAAGAAGAGAACAGAGAACTCCCCATTTAAGTGGTGTTGCACAGACCGGCTTGCGCCTCTCATATGCCTCCCACCATCTGAAGGCAGCCCCAGAAAACTAAAAAGTAGTGAACGAGACCCCACAGGTCTCCAGAATACCTGTTGTACAAAGCATCCGCTGACAGTTTTCTAAGAAGCCCTGGGCATCCTCCGACTAAGCTCTGCTAAATGATGAAGGCCGAAGCCTCTCAAATCTCTCCAGTCTCCTCTGCTCATCATCAGTCATAAATGGGACCACCAGAACCTGAGCAACTGCAACCGGCTGAGCTAGTGGTGCCTCCGGTGTCTAAAGTCCCTGCATCGCCAGCTCTAGAGTATGGGAAGTGGGGGTATAAGTACCTGCCCCATTCTGAGAAGTGGCTGGTGCGGCCTGAGCCTAAATCACCTGAGCAAGACCAGTGCAAACTGTTAATATTTGGGAAGAAGTCTCTTGGAGGCCTGGAATCATAATGGGCACAGCTGGTTCCTGAGCTTGCCCCACTGGCTCAACTACATCTAGAACCTGCTCCTGAGCTGGAGCAACTGGTGGATCTACAGGTGCTACACTAGCTGTCATACGAGTTGCACCTCTACCCCTACTGCGGCCCCTACCATGACCTCGGCCTCTTGTGGCCCTAGTTGGTGGTACCAGTGGCTGTCCATCCTGTCCGGTAGCATGTGTCCTTACCATTTGTGAGAGAATAGAATACAAAAGTTTAGTCTCCGAAAACAACAAACCCACACGTTAAGAATACAAGAATATGAAATTTCCTAAGGGTTCGGAAGCCTCTCGAAGATAAGTACATACATCTCTGTACTAATCTGCAAGACTCTACTAAACTTGCTCATGACTCCTGAGACCTATGTAACCTAGGCTCTGATACCAATTTGTCACGACTCAAAATCCAAACATGTCATGATGGCGCCTATCGTGGTAATAGGAAATCTAGCATTTATGAAATAACTCCAACACTTAACAAAAACGGATTTAAAAATGTTTAAATGATAACAACTTCTCATAAAAAGAATAAAAATTCAAAATACAACACGGAAATTCCCAACATCGGGGTGTCACTGAGTGCATGAGCATCTATACATCACAAGTCTGGAAAATACTGTCTAAAATAGTCTGAACCCAAATACAATAAGTGGAAAGATAGGGAAAGAGAAACAAGGTCTGCGAAACGCCGGCAGCTACCTTGAAATCTCCAGAAGACCAACTGTGCGCGAAAATCAACACCCACTGTGTCCGGGAATACCTGGATATTCACATGAAGTGCAGGGGGGTAGTATGAGTACAACCAACTCAGCAAGTAATAATACTAAATAAAGAACTTAAAGTAGTGACGAGTTTTACACTTATAGTTCAATTACAATGATTTTTAATGTGGAAGGTAGGCATGTTTTCAAGTTCGACACTTAAGGCCAAACATTAATTTCATGTCAAGTTCAACTGAAATAGAGAGCAATATCTTTCAGAAATTATCAAGACAGTGATAAATGGCAGCTAAGTGCAACAAATATGAAATCAAATGCATCCTCTCAGGGCCACAGTCACTCAGCCCTCCCATCCATTCAGTACTCGCACTCAATAGGTACCTGCGCTCACTAGGGGTGTGTGCAGACTCCGGAGGGGCTCCTTCAGCCCAAGTGCTATAATTCGCACAGATAACTCACGTGCTGCACGGACAACTCACGTGCTATAATATAATATCTGGATCTGTACGTATAACTCACGTGTTGCACGGACAACTCACGTGCATAGTATAATATCTAGATCCATACGGATAATGCACGTGATGCACAGACAACTCACGTGATGCACGTACAACTCACGTGTTGTAGTATAATACTTCACAATCAAGCCCTCGACCTCACTCAGTCATCAACCTCTCCAGTCTCTCGGACTCTCAGAAATCATAATAAGCAACCCAGACAATAATGATATGATGCATAAAAAATGAACAATAGAGACTGAGATGTAATATACAAATAGACTGTGACTGAGTACAAGACAGCAATTTAGCAGATAATTCAACATGTACACGACCTCTGTGGGTCCCTATAATGCACACACATAGTCAAAACATGATTTATGGTTCAATTTCACTAATATGTGGAGAATAAACAGATAACAACATATTATTCACTACACATTCCCATGGAATTTTACCAAACCCCAATTCATACGGTACACGCCCGCACGCACGTCACCTAGCATGCACATCACCTCAACACCAAATACATGACACGTAATACAGGGTTTCGTACCCTCAGAACCAAATCTAGAACTGTTACTTACCTCAATCCAACTAAATCTCTACTCCAATATAACCTTGCCTCGCGAAACGGCCTCTGAATGCCTCGAATCTAGCCATGAACAATGTGATATAATCAATACGATCTAAGGTAATCAACTCCATAATAAAATGCTAAGTTATTAATCAAAATCAAAATCGGCTCAAAAGTCGTCCCCCGGGCCCACATCTTAAAATTTGATAAAAGTCACAAAACCCGAAAGCCCTCTCAACCACGAGTCTAACCATACCAAATCTATCAAAATCCGACACCAAATCATCCCTCAAATCCCTAAATCAAACTCTCCAAATCCCTAGCCTCAAACTCCCAATTTACACCTTAAATACACACCAATTAGGATGGAAAATCAATGTGGAAGCAATATTATTGATAAAAAATAAGCACAAGGGACTTACCTCAAGAATTCCCTCGAAAACCCTCTCAAAAATTGCCTAAACCGTGCTTGAAATGAAGCCAAAATCACAAACCCTTGTTTTAATAATCTGCAAAGGCTTTTTGCACCTGCGGCCCTATATTCGCACCTGCGGCCCTATATTCGCACCTGCAGAATCGCTTCTCCGGAAATGACTTAAGTCCCTCATGCCCGCATCTGCACTCCAAATTCCGCACCTACGGAGGTGCTTCTGCGGCCTTCTACTCACTTCTGCGGCCTTCTACCCGCTTCTGCGGAAACAAGACCCTCTCTCAATTCCGCATCTGTGGATCCTTGCTCGTTTTTGCGGGCTCGCAGATACAGTTAGACCCTCGCACCTGCACCCTGCCCAGGCCAGGACAAGCCAGCTCTACTTCTGTGTAAACCCAGTCGCATCTGCGGCATTGCAGGTGCAAAAATGACCTTGCATCTGCGACCTATGCTCACCTCCTCCCTGGTCGCTTCTGCGGTTCACCCCTAACTTCTACGAGATCTTACCTACGATCCCCACTCCGTAGGTGCGATTACACCAGAAGCTGGCGAGCTTCAGCACTTCCCTCAAACTTCAAATCGATCCATTAACCATCTGAAATCAACCCGAGGCCCCCGGGACATCAACCAAATATACCAACGGGTCTTAACACCTCATATGAACTTAGTCGAGCCTTCAAACCACCTCAAACAACATCAAAAACACGAAACGCCCATAGATTCAAGCCTAATGAACTTTGAACTCCCAATTTCTAACAACGATGTCGGAACCTATCAAATCACATCCGATTGACCCCAAATTTAGAACACAAGTCACAAATGACACCACGGACCTACTCCAACTTCCAAAATCAGAATTTGACCCCGATATCAAAAAGTCCACCCTCAGTCAAATATTTTCAAAATTACAATTTCGTCATTTCAAGCCTAATTCCACTACGGACCTCTAAATCACAATTCGGACATGCTCCTAAGTCCAAAATTACCTAACAGAGCAAACGGAAACATCAAAACTCTATTCTGGAGTCATTTACTCAAAGATCAACATATGGTCAATCATTTCAACTTAAGTTTGTAACCTTGAGACTAAGTTTCTCATTTCATCCTAAAATTATACCGGACCCGAACCGAATACCCTGGCAAGTTATATAACAGCTATAAGGTACAAGATGAGTAGTAAATACGGGAAACAAGGCTACAACTCTCAAAATGATCGATCGGGTCATTACATCCTTCCCTTTCTAAGAAAACGTTCTTCCTCGAATGGGTCTAGAAACATACCTGGAGTCTCAAATAGGTGTGGATATCTGCTCTGCGTCTCCTATTCGGTCTCCCAAGTAACCTCCTCAATTGGCTGACCTCTCCACTACACCTTTACTAAAGGTATGTCCTTTGACCTCAACTTTTGAACCTGCAGATCCAAAACAGCCACTAGCTCCACATCATAAGTTAGATCACCATCCAACTAAAATGTGTTGAAATCCAAAACATAAGATGGATCGTCGACATACTTCTGGAGCATAGAAACATGAAATACTGGATGCACACTCGACAAACTAGGTTACAAGGAAAGCTTGTAAGCCACCTCCCCAATCCTCTGAAGTACCTTAAATGGCCCAATATTGTAACACCCCATGTTTTGGTACGTGAAAGTATGTCGTAAGTCAATTGATGTAAGCTTGAAAATGAGATCCTCTTTAAAAGTATATAATGTGATTTAATAATGTTAAGCCCCATTTTCGCAAGCCTTTAAGAGTAATAATTTGGGGACAAATGTTACTAATGGGACCTGTTTATACACCCCATACTTCTAACATCATTGTCATTATAGGATTATCTAATGTAAGCTCAAAAATGACGAAATCCTTCTACAAGGATAAGAAAGGTTTGCCGAAGTCTTAAGTAAGTTAAGATAAATATGAGACTTTTTAATCATGATTTAAATATTTTTAAAGTCATTATATAACTATATATGATATTTGTATATGAAATATAAAGTTTGGGAAAATCAGATTTAAGTTGCGGAAACACTGACTAAGGATTTACCTTGTAATGATGCCTTTTGAGCAATACATTTCATAAGTTTTATGATGTCGTATTGGGACATATTATATACCACATTGAAGGTCTTTGAGTCTAAATTCTAACGCATTTAACCGTTTATCAATATAATATCGAAGTAGAGAGATATTTACATTTTCGCAAGACTGCGCTAGCAGCACCCATGGGACCCACAAAGTCGGGGGAAATTCCAGCTTGTATTTAAGTCAACTCTCCGTCGTTTTAACTCATTTTTCTTGCCCAAAACAGTTTCTAAATCCTCCTAAATGCTCTACAATGGTTTCTCCATGATTCTAGGGTGAGAACCTAAGATGAAAACATGGATCCAATGCTAGAAATCCCGTGGTGCTTGCTAGATCGTAGTTCTTCGTCTTGTGGCTGTTTTGGAGGGTTCTTCAAAGGTAAGTAACCTCAAATTTCGTGTTTTTATTGTTTATTAAGGTAATAATCAGTCACTCCTTCAAGGCGAACTACAAGTGTTTACACACTAACTTGAACACCAAAAGTTGATTCAAGAAGAGAATACAATACCTATAGTGTTGTGGTGTCATTAGGAATAGTTGTGGGCTGTGCTTGGCTGAAATTTCATGGTTGTTCTACTATTTAAGGTGAGTATAAAATCCTACTACATGTACTTGAAGTTGTTTGCATTATTTGAGCAAAATACTATAAGAAAAGACTTGAAATAGTTTGAGATATTATGGGCTTTAATGGACTGTTTTGGAAAGGTTGTTTCCATGAACTATAAATTGCTGTAAAATGGGGTAAATAACTTGATTATGATATGGTTTCTGTTTTTATGCATGACTATGTTTATCAAGTGAATTGGTGAAAGAAGCATACGAAAGTTGAGATTGGAAGTGAAGATTAGCTTAAGTCACTTCTATGGTGTTGTATTGCCATTCAGGGTTGTTGTAAGCTAAATATAACTTAGATTTCAACTTAAAGATATTGTAGGAGGTATGTATATTGTGTTATTGCATGTGCTTAAGGTTATCTTGACATTGATTAAGTTAAATGGATGGACTAGACATGAACTAGTGAATAAAGTTGCTAATTGAGGATAATTAGAGTTGTGGATTATTGTTTTTGTTATAAATATATTGTATAAGGCTGGAATCATTGATTAATGACTTCATTATCATGTCAATGATACTGATAAGTTAAATTAAGAAGTCTATAAGGGGTGATAAGGGGTATACAGAATCCAATTAGGCTTATAGCTCGTCGTGAAGTAGTTGTGACTTGTTGTTGTTATATAGTGTCTTGTTATTGATAATTATGTATTGCTGGATTTCTCTGGTCATTGTTATTGATACATTATAATTGAGGAGGCTCTTGTTATAGGGGAGATGCTGCCCAAATTTACATAAATGAGCTATTAGTTTAAGTTGCGGTCTTAGCCTTTACTCAACACTGATTTTGAATCTCCTTATGCTATGGTAGATTGAGTTGAGTTGTTTGAAAAAATGCTTAGAAGGTATTAAGGACTCAATGGAGTTAAGGTATGTTAAGGCTATCCATTCTTTCCTTTTGGCATGATCCATATGATACAAACGAAACGTGCAAACGCGGAACTTTCATAAATCACTCTATTCATAGAAGTACTAGGGGTGCCTATGTTCTTGATTCCCCATATGTTCTATTATTCTATCTTTTGTTCATGGGTATCAGAAAAATACGTAAGTTGCTAAAGTTTATCCAAAGGCATATTGATCTTATGACTTTCCAAGAAATCTTACTGACTTACTTCATTATGCATTGCATTTATTTATACATGTATATTGACCCATGACCATATGACGTTATATACGCATATATTATATGTATATGGGATATGGAAAAAGATTATGGCGTTATATGAGATGATATGATGGGATGCCCTTATAGGCTTGATGATGTTATGTACGCATATACCTATGCATGGTATGGCATTTATACGCACATGCATGACATTATAAATTTTTCATGATTCATAGAGCTATTCAGAATTACAGGTTGAGTTCTTTACACCATGTTTCTTTTATGTCATTTATATACTACTGCCATGCCTTACATACTCTGTACTTTAATTGTATTGACATCCCTTTTGCCTGGGTCACTGCATTTCATGCCCACATGTTCCGATAGACAGGTTGAGAGTCCTCCTAGTAGGCTATCAGCTCAACGGAAGGTGTTGGTGCGCTCCACTTGCTCCGTAGTTGCCTATTTGGTCAGTATGATTTGGATATGTATTGATTGGTATTACGGGGCCATATCTCAAACTTTATGACATTTATGTACTCGTAGAGTCTTGTAGACAGATGTCATGAATATAGATACTTGTATGGCCTTGTCGGCCTATGTTTTGAGTATACAAATGATCATGTAGGCCTTATAGGACCGCATGTCGCATGCATAAGCTTATATATCATGTTGGGTCATCCCATGTCGAGTATTCTCTTATGTTTAACTCTAGTTATCTCATGATGGCCTTTCCTATTCATTTACCCATGATAGTATGATAAGAAGGATAAGTTACGTTGGTACTCGGTTGAGTTAGGCACCGGGTGCCCATCGCGGCCCTAGGGCTTGGGTCGTGACAAAGGTGGTATCAGAGTTGTTCTATACTAGGGAGTCTACAAGCCGTGTCTAGTAGAGTCTTGTTTATGGGTGTGTTGTGCACCACACTTATAAGCATGAGGCTACAGGGCATTTAGGACTCTCACTCTTTCTTTTTACTCTAGATCATGTGGTAAAGCTCAGTTGTAAGAATTCAAACTCCTAAATTTTATTTTATTCGTAATACAATGATACCTACATCCAGAAAGATAGTTGTTAAGAGATTGAATGTGGCTGTGGAAGAGTTGAGTCAGAGGAACTCGATTTTGCATCATGCTTATGATGACTAAATGTGAGGTCTTCAGCAGATCATGTGTGTACTAAGATGTGTAAGCTTCTTCATAAGGAGCCCTAAGGCAAGAATATCTATCCACCCATATGGTAAAAAGAAGTAAGAGAATCAGAAGGTAGATACAAGTTTTGGCAAGTAAAAGAAGCAAGATGGAGAAGGGCACGAGGTACCTAGTTAACGAAGATTATCAGTAATTGCAATTCAGACAGATAAATACAAGCATTATGAGTTACTTTCAACAGTAATAGAGTTATATACAATAGGCCACACTCATCTTAATTATGCCCTATGAGAGCCAGTAGATATAGTTTAAGAGAAGGATATGATATCAGGATCCAGCTGGGGTTAGAGTAACCAAAAAATGGTGGATGGATTGTTATCATTAGCTAACATTTCCAAAGATAGTGCAAATGTGGTAATAGATCTCCTTGTGAGACACCCAAATGGTGAACTCTAGAATAGTACAGTCAGATATAAATACTAGAATATTCAGAAATTTCAGAAGATAGGCAGTGGAATCCTAGAAGGGATAAATATTTACCTTAGTCTGACTCCAGCCCCAAGTAAAAAAAAAGAGAATGTTAGGCATTCCGAAGAGCCAGTAAGATGAAGCAAGGGGAGCTAAATGTGAAAGAACATTTTGTTTAACTTTTCAAAATAAAGTGATGGACGAAAATATTATCCGGAGAATAATAAGAGAGTAAATGAAGCATCATGAGTAATATGTGATATATGGGTGATAACGGTAAATCAAAATATGACACGATGAAAGAGTATATAGTCAAGTGAAGGAAAAGACAAGATGAGACATGCCTTGAAACAATAGAAGAGTATAATCCATAAAGTCATATCTTTCTTTCGAGAAATAAGTTGGTGACTCCAACGTGAATACAAGAAGGAAACGTTGGACCCCGAAGTAATAGAAATTAGTATGAGCTAGTGAACAAGATAAAATGAATATGAATTAGGGACAAAATGATTTGACAATAGCCGGCATCATGAGAATTTTAGAGATCATGTTCCGACGATAATAGAATGGACAACAGAAGAATAACCGTTAAAGCTCACTCAGGAAGACGCTGCCCTAAAGCAAGCACGGTGAGAAAAGTTAAACTTAAGGGACTAAGTGTGCCGGTTACACTAGGTGTCACCTTCGTGCGTAAGAACTTTAGTTATCCTTGGTATATAAGAGTTACCGCAAGGCGGTTAAGATGTCAGTAAATATGTGAAAAGATGCCAAACATGAAGAGGTAACTAGGGAATAGTAAAGAAAGAATGTGGTAAAAAGGTCAAAGGAATGAGATTACACTTATTCAGATCCTACAGATATGATAAGACTCCGAAACATTATGCAAGCATGACGTCGGGGAGAGGCAGTAAGGGTTCTGCACCAGATGATACTGATAAATAAGTGGGAATGAACAATTGATACATAAGGAGCCAGTACGAGAGGTATGTTAAGACAAAGGACATAACCTAAGAAGGGTTATGCAGAATATAGATATGAGAATGGACCAACGAGTTGTCTGTAGTGAATTCAGGAAGAGTCTAGTTATGGATAGACAGGAGGATACAAATAAATCAACAGATCATGCAAGATAAACATAGTGAACCCCAACATAAGGAATCCAGTCTCGTAGATACGAGATCACAATTGTTGAAAAAATTTCAGGTAGGAGTTGGGGTATTTAAAGGAACTGTATAAGTGTTCCAAAAATAAAAGAGAGTGCCACTAGGGAGACATTCAAAATTTCAATTCAGAAGCAACCCTATAGTGCTAGCAATTTAAAGGAAGATTGTGAATAGTATAAATAGATATGTGTAGGTCACAAGATAAAGTGTGATAGCGCGACAAGGTTTTAGGTAGACAAGAGTAAGGTTATGAAAAGGTGAGTGAGAAGGTGACGAGAACAGGTAAGGCCTCGAGATTAAGCCTATCAAAACAAGAGAGCTGATGGTTTCCATAAGTTATAGAAATCTCGGTACAGTCTAAAGGAACTTAGAGGAGTCTAAAAGTATGAGCAATTAGAATAGATGAAATGCTGCCCTAGTAGTAGAATAAAGGTGTAATGGTGATAGATAAGAAGATGACATTTAGGCTTTTGAATAAGTAATGATTTTAAGAAAAGGGATTTCATGAATTGCATGGGATTAGAATACCCATATAAGATGAATCACGCTGGGATGCTATGAAATACGATTATTGAAGTATAGTATCACCCCTGAGTGGATCAGGAAAATCACTTCAGATGTTCCCCGATGAGACGTGAGCCCTAGTGACAATGTATTACGTAAGAGGTCTCAAGTTATGAGCGGTAGATATAGATCAACATTAAGGTGAATCAACAATAGATGGATAAAAATTCCAAAGTATAAAAGGAGGTTATGATGCCATTCTTTAGATGAACAGTAATAAGGAAGCATTAAAGGACATAGATTTATACATATGGTATAAGCAGTGAGAGAGTAACCTGGAGTTGGGTAGCAGATCTCAGTAATAATAAACCAAAGTAAGTGTTATAGCACGGTATGACCTACCTAGATGCACTAAAGACATAAGGACAGATACTCAAGGCTAGGAAACAAAATATAGCAATAGTGGTGCATTCAACAAAGTACCAAGTGAAGAACTTCAGTATACTTAAAGATGCCCAGAAGGATAGCTTGCCGTAGTCCTGTATATGTTCACAAAGTGAGGCCTGGAGATTGGTTAAAAGCTGGAGAAAAATGAGAGAAGAGTCGCATAGTCACACATACAAGGACAAATTCGTACAGACTGCATGATAGAAGGTAGCAATAGTTACAGGATTGGAAGAATTCTGACCACGAGTCGTGGTGTGAGAAAGAGGCCTAAAGGGACGAATGCCCTGGTCTTTGGATTTATTCATAGAACAGTTGCCTAGATGACAAAGGACAATATTAAAGTATTCATAAGAGCCATAGGTTATGAGAATGAGAAGCGCATCAGTCAACATTCGGGGACGAATGTTCCCAAGAGGGGAATGATGTAACAACCCATATTTTTGTACATGAAAGTACGTCGTAAGTCAATTAATGTAATATTAAAAATTATATACTCTTTGAAAGTACATAAAGTTATTTAATGTTGTTACGTCCTATTTTCGCAAGCCTTTAAGAGTTATCATTCGGGGACAAATGTTTCTAAGAAAGGTTTACCGAAGTCTTAAGTAGGTTAAGATGAATATGAGACTTGTTAATCATGATATAAATGAGTTTAAAGTCATGATATGACTATATATGATGGTTTTATATGAAATATAAAGTTTGGGAAAATCGGATTTAAGTTGCGGAAAACCGACTAAGGATTTGCTCTGTAATGAAACTTATTGAGCAATACATTTCATAAGTTTATCATGTCTTTTTGGGACATATTATATACCAAATTGAAGTTAGTTGAGTCTAGTTTCTAACGCACTTAACCGTTTTTCGATACAATATCGGAGTAGAGAGATATTTGCATTTTTGGGAGACTGTGCAAGCAGCACCCATGGGCCCCACAAAGTCGGGGGGAAATTCCAGCTTGTATTTAAGTCAATTCTCCGTCGTTTTAACTCATTTTTATTGTCCAAAACAGTTCCTAAATTCTCTCCAATAGTTGATCCATGATTCTAGGGTGAGAACCTAAGATGAAAACATGGATCCAACGCTAGAAATCCCGTGGAGCTTGCTAGATCGTAGTTCTTCGTCTTGTGGTTATTTTGGAGAGTTCTTCAAAGGTAAGTAACCTCCAATTTTGTATTGTTCTTGTTTATTAAGGTAATAACCAGTCCCACCTTCATATATATTAGATTTTCAAGGCGAAATACAAGTGTTTACACACTAACTTGAACACCAAAATTGATTCAAGAAGAGAATACAACACCTATAGTGTTGTGGTGTCATTGGGAATAGTTGTGGGTTGTGCTTGGATAAAATTTCATGGTTTTTCTACTATTTAAGGTGAGTATAAAATCCTACTACATGTACTTGAAGTTGTTTGCATTATTTGAGAAAAATACTACAAGAAAAGACTTGAAATAGTTTGAGATATTATGGGCTTTAATGGACTGTTTTGGAAAGGTTGTTTCCATGAACTATAAATTGCTGTAAAATGGGGAAAATAACTTGATTATGATATGGTTTCTGTTGTTATGCATGACTATGTTTATCAAGTGAATTGGTGAAAGAAGCATACGAAAGTTGAGATTGGAAGTGAAGATTAACTTAAGTCACTTCTATGGTGTTGTATTGCCATTGAGGGTTGTTGTAAGCTAAACGTAACATGGATTTAGACTTGAAGCTATTGTAGGAGATATGTATATTATGTTATTGCATGTGCTTAAGGTTATCTTGATATTGATTAAGTTAAATGGATGGACTAGACATGAACTAGTGAATAAAGTTTCTAATTGAAGATAATTGGAGTTGTGGATTGTTTTCTTTGTTATAAATATATGGTATAAGGATGGAATCATTGATGAATGACTTCATTATCATATTAATGATACTATTAAGTTAAAGTAAGAAGTCTATAAGGTGTAATATGGGGTATACGAATTCCAATTGGGCTTGTAGCTCGTCGTCAAGTAGTTGTGACTTATTGTTGTTATATAGTGTCTTGTTATTGATAATTATGTATTGCTGGATTTCTCTAGTCATTATTGTTGATATATTGTAATTTATGAGGCTCTTGTTATAGGGGAGATGCGGCCCAAATTACATAAATGAGCTACTAGTTTAAGTTGCGGACTTAGCCTTTACTCAACACTGATTTTGAATCTCCTTATGCTATGGTAGATTGAGTTGAGTTGTTTGACAAAATGCTTAGAAGTTATTAAGGACTCAATGGAGTTAAGTGTTACACCCTATATTTTCGTACATAAAAATGCTTCGTAAGCAAACTAATGTAGGACCAAAAATGAGATAATATTTAAAAGTATATAAAGTAAGTTAATAATGTTACCTCTGAGGTTACAAATATTGAAGATCATGAACAACAAGTACAAAGAGGGTTGGACAGTTCAGAAGCTAAAGCAATTGAATAAAACAATGTTTCGTCGAAAGTCGACAAGTTGGGAATGTTATAACATGTACCTTTGGGGTGAGACTAGGGTGATTAACATGATAAGGAGATTATGTTATGATTTATATTAGTCGTATGACATCCGTTTGTTATGTTTTGAAGTCAAGAGAGTTGTGGAACAAAAGTCGATGAAAGTCATCACAAGTTACATTCATAAGTTTTACTGAAACTTTGGGTCAAATGTAACTGCGATTTTCTCCTAATGTACTTAGGGTTATGGGGTGTTCCACCCATAAAATTAAAGATCTATGAGTCTAGTTTCCAACGCATTAAACCATTTGTCAATACGACATCGGAGTAGAGAGATATGGGCATATTTGCAACACTGCACAAGCTGCTAGGTGACAAGTAGGTGTGTCACCTACTTGCTTAAATGAAAGCCCAAAAATGGGCCATTTCGGGTCGTCCAAAGAGGCCTTTTAAGGGCCTATTTTCTTCATATATTAGACTTAAAATAGAGCATAATAACCAGACATAAGCTCTGCAAAGAATCCTCCCAAAAATTTCCCACAAACCCTAATTGATTTTCTCTCCCTTTCAAGTTCCAATTGGAGGTAAAACTTGGAGTTTGAAGAACCAAGATAGGAGCTGAGTAATCCAACAAATAAGGTGAGTTTACTGCTCTCTTTTATCCATTTTTTCTGCTGTAAATTCATGGTGAGTCGTTCTATACTTGTAAGAACTCACGGGACGGTGATCGGAAGCCGTGAGTTCGAGTTATTCACTTGTAGCGGACTGTGTTGTGGACTGTTTTGTGTTGCTGTTGGGCTGCGTGTTTTACTACTATTTTGTGGAGTTTTGGAGGAGGAAGGGGGTTTATAAACACCATATAAATGTAGGGTGGTTGGCTGGTCGTTCGTCATAACATTTTCGGGTCGTTTGACACTACTACGGTGGTCGTTTTGTGTACGAAGAGATTGGGGTGTGTTGGGCTGTTTTGTAGTATTTGATGGTGTATATAGGGCTGGAAAATGATGTATATATGTTGTTATTGTTCTGTTCTTGTATTGTTGGTGTTATCTTCAATTTGGAGAAAGGGCATATTATAGGGGAGATGCTGCCCGTTTTAATACAAAATAGGTTTGTCGTTCGTTGTGCGATAGTTGTACCTTTCGTAACTTAACGATAGTATTATTATCATTCTTGTAGATTAAGGTGTGAAGAGGTGAGTTCAACTTGGTGATTGGAAAGATTGTGATAAGGTATGTTAAGTCTAAGCCTTCCTTCATTTTGGCATGATCTCGTAGCTACATGTGTTAGTAATGAGACAAAAAGAGAAGTTCATATTCATGAATTTATTCACACTATTCTAGTCTCATAAGTTACAATATTATTCCTTATCGAGACTCTATATTCAATTTTAGTATTGTCTTCTTCCAGTCAAGAGAGCAGCAAGCCTATATATACAGTATTACAGTATTTTCATTACCACCGAGTTATAATCGATGGGCAGGCCCCTATTGGGCAACCTCTGATCAGATGGAAAGTTATATACCGAGCCTACTGTGGCCGAGCGCCTATGAGCGAGCCCAGCATGGTCGAGATACATAGCCTAGTATGGCCGAGCGCCTATGAGCGAGCCTACTATGGCAGAGCAGTTATATATACCGAGCCTTATAAGGCCGTACAATTATTTTACTTACTATATTGAAGGAGTTGAGTCAGTATCAGCAGGTAAGTATATCTCCAGATCATCTTTGACTCCCAGTTAATTTCAGTTATCATATTATCAGTTCAGTTTCAGATTTCAGTTGTTTTATTGCCTTACATACTCGGTACATTATTTCGTACTGACGTCCCTTTTTTGGGGACGCTGCATTTCATGCGTGCAGGTTCAGACAGACAGACGGGTAGACCTCCTCAGTAGGTGTTTCCCGAGTTCCGCCTGGTTGGTAAGCTCCACGTTTTTCGGAGTTGCCAGGTCTAGAGTTTTGTGTACATCTTATGTATATCTGTATATATGTTATGGGTAGGTTGGGGCCCTGTTCCGATCACAGTACATCTATCAGTAGAGGCTTGTAGGCATATCCTGTTGGTTAGTGCAGTATGTTGGGTTTGTATAAATTGGTGTTTGTCAGCTGTAGTAGCTATGACGGCCTTGTCGGCCTAGCTTTATATTGATATTTAGTTAGCGCTAGTTTCCATTCAGTTTTATATTTTGCTTCGCAAATTGTCTTGCAAGGTGGCCCCATGGCCAAAGTATGACATTATGTGTTCAGAGTCCCTTAGTCGCAATTTGGTACGCCAGGTTAGGCGAGGCACGGGGTGCTTGTCTCGCTCCTAGGTTCGGGGCGTGACAAACTTGGTATCAGAGCAGTTCTGTCCTAGGGAGTCTACAAGCCGTGTCTAGTAGGGTCTTGTTTATAGATGTGTTGTGCACCACATTATATAAGCAAGGAACTACAGGGCATTTAGGAGTTGGTTACACTTCTTTGAAATCTAAATCGTGCTATAGAACTGAGTTATAGGAAATTTGAATTAAACTTATGTGTTGGTGTTTGCATGCACAGATGACGGTGACTAGGAAGACTACGGCTAGCCAGAGGAGAGATACAGTAGTAGGTGAGGGGACCAGCAGGGTACCCCTTGTAGATGGGGCCCAGTCTGAGGCTCAAGGGGAGACCCCTACTCAGCCATTACCGGCTCCTCCACCAACTACGGAGATTCCTAGGGAAACCGCACATCCAGTTCCCCCTCCACTTCCATCAGATCAGGACTTAAGGAGTGCGGTACATTTGTTGACACAGTTGGTAGCTACCCAGCAGCATGCTAGGGCATCAGCTAGTGCAGGAACTTCTGAGGGGTCTGGGAGTTCAAGGGTCCGAGAGTTTATTGCTTTGAGTCCCCCAGAGTTCACGGGGACAGATCAGAGGGAGGACCCGCAGGATTTCATAGATCAGCTTCACAGGATCTTTCGTGTTATGCATGCCACGGAGAAAGAGGCAGTTGAGCTAGCAGCTTTTCGACTCCGAGATATAGCCATCCTTTGGTATGAGGGATGGGAGAGGTCTAGGGGACGTGATACACCTCCAGCTATTTGGGAGAATTTTTCAGATGCTTTCCTTGACCAGTACTTACCGCGGGAGATCCGACAGGCTCGAGTCGATCAGTTTCTAGCCCTCAAGCAGGGTAATATGAGTGTTTGAGAGTATAGTCTCCGTTTTGACTCATTGGCCAGATATGCACCATCCATAGTTTCTACTATGCGGGACAGGATTCACAGGTTTATAGCAGGGTTAGCCCCAGAGTTAACCGAGGCATGTGCCACCGCTGCATTGCAGGATAGTATGGATATCTCCCGGATTCAGGCATTCGCCCAGAATATAGAAAGGGGTAGGCGTCGGCAGCAGGGTACAGAGAGGGCTGAGCAAGGGCAACGTAAGAGGATGAGATTTCCCAGGTCTCAGGAGCAATCTCAGGGTAGTTATAGGACCCAGTACTTCGGACGGCCACCTAGGCCTCCGCCACCTCGGTTACAGGGTTACAGGTATGACCGCTATACTCAGTCAGGACCAGGTGAGAGCTCACGGGTATCGGGTTTGCAGCGACAGCGAGGATCTGCGCAGACATGGTCATTTCCTCCACGGTGTGACATCTGTGGTAGAGGACACTTGGGCCAATGCCGAGCAGGTTCTGATGCTTGTTATATATGTGGGCGTCCGGAGCATATGATGCGAGATTGCCCAAATAGAGATTCGGGCGGAATGGCACAACTAGCGAGTTCAGCAACAGGATCATCTATGTCTGGGCATCCTTCAAGGCGCGAGTCTCAGTCTTCGGCTGGTAGAGGTCTAGGTAGAGGTAGAGGTTCCAGTTCAGGTGGTAATCAGAACCGTATCTATGCTTTAGCGGGTCGACAGGACCAGGAGTCTTCACCAGACGTTGTGACAAGTATATTAACCATTTGCTCTCACGATGATTATGCTTTGATAGACCCAGGATCTACTTTATCGTATATTACCCCATTTGTCGCGAGGAAGTTTGGTATAGTGCCTGAAATACTAAGTGATCCTTTTGCGGTATCTACACCGGTCGGAGAATCGATTATTGCTAGACGGGTTTACCGAGGTTGTACGGTGACAATTTGTAGTCGTCAGACCTCAGCTGACCTAGTTGAGCTAGAGATGATGGATTTTGATGCTATCATGGGCATGGACTGGTTGGCAGCTTGCTATGCCACAGTTGATTGCCGAGCAAAGGCAGCCAAATTTCATTTTCCGGGTGAGCCAGTCCTTGAATGGGTAGGTAATACACCAACACCCAGAGGTAGGTTTATTTCCTATCTGAAGGCGAGGAAAATGATCGCAAAAGGGTGCATTTATCATATTGTGCGAGTTAGAGATGCAGATGCTGAGATACCTACACTTCAGTCTATTCCCATAGTCAAAGAGTATGCAGATGTGTTTCCAGATGAGCTTCCAGGTATTCCTCCAGAGCGAGAGATTGATTTTAGCATCGATTTGATTCCAGGAACTCAACCAATATCTGTCCCTCCGTATAGAATGGCACCTGCCGAATTGAAGAAGTTGAAGGAGCAGTTAAAAGATTTGATGGAGAAAGGTTACATTAGGCCCAGTACCTCACCTTGGGGTGCACCAGTACTATTTGTGCGGAAGAAAGACGGCTCACTGAGGATGTGTATCGATTATAGGCAGCTGAACAAGGTAACTATTAAGAATAAGTATCCACTTCCAAGGATCGATGACTTGTTTGATCAGTTGCAGGGGGCTAGATGCTTTTCAAAGATAGATTTGAGGTCGGGGTACCACCAAGTCAGAGTTCGGGAAAAAGATATTCCGAAGACAGCCTTCAGGACCCGATATGGCCACTTCGAGTTCCTTGTCATGTCCTTCGGGTTGACTAATGCACCCGCTGTATTTATGGACTTGATGAATAGCCTATTCCGACCATTTTTAGATCTGTTCTTGATAGTATTTATTGATGATATTTTGGTTTATTCCCGTTCAGAGGATGAGCATGCGGACCACCTACGAGCGGTACTCCAAACCCTCCGTGATCGTAAGTTGTATGCTAAGTTTTCTAAATGTGAGTTCTGGTTGAAGTTTGTAGCATTCTTGGGGCATATTGTATCAGATGAAGGGATAAAGGTGGACACTCAAAATATTGAGGCCGTGAAATCTTGGCCTAGACCTACCACTCCGACAGAGGTTCGTAGCTTTCTAGGCTTAGCAGGATACTATCGGAGGTTCGTAGAGGGTTTTTCTTCCCTTTCGGCACCATTGACGAAGTTGACACAGAAAGAAACTAAGTTTCAATGGACAGAGGCTTGTGAGCGGAGTTTCCAAGAGCTTAAGAACAGGTTGACCTCAGCTCCAGTTCTAACACTTCCATAGGGTCTAGAGGGTTATGCCGTGTATTGTGATGCATCAGGTGTCGGGTTAGGATGTGTCCTGATGCAACATGGGAAGGTAATTGCGTATGCTTCAAGGCAGTTGAGGAAGCACGAGAGGAATTATCCGACCCACGACCTCGAGTTAGCTGCGGTTGTCCATGCACTTAAGATATGGCGGCATTATTTATATGGTGTTCATGTTGATGTATTTACTGATCATAAAAGCCTACAATATATTTTCAAGCAGAAAGAGTTGAATTTGTGACAGAGGCGATGGCTTGAGTTATTGAAAGATTACGATGTTAACATTCTCTACCATCCAGGGAAAGCTAATGTTGTAGCAGATGCCTTAAGTCGCCGATCTATGGGTAGCTTAGCACATGTAGAGCCCGGGAAAAGACAATTAGCTAGAGAGATTAATCAATTGACTTCGTTGGGGGTTCGGTTAGTAGATTCTGAGGATGGTGGAGTTGTAATCCAAAACACTGCAAAATCATCCCTCATAGCTGAAGTCAAGGAAAGGCAGTACGAGGACCCAGAGTTGGTCGAGTTGAGAGAGCGAGTTCCGCAGCAGAAGAAGCCATTGTTAGAGCTCAAGGGAGATGGGGTTCTTAGATACAGGGGTCGTTTGTGTGTTCCAGATGTAGCAGGGCTACGAGACAAGATTATGTCAGAGGCACATTATTCATGGTATTCCATCCATCCTGGATCGACGAAGATGTATCATGACATTAAGGATGTGTACTGGTGGAATGATATGAAGAAGAACATTGCTGAGTTTGTCGCCCAATGTACTAGTTGCCAGCAAGTGAAGATAGAGCACCAGAAGCCTGGAGGGCTAATGCAGACTATAGAGATCCCGACATGGAAATGGGAGGCGATAAACATGGACTTTATCACGGGTTTACCTCGTTCTAATCATAAGTTCGATTCCATATGGGTGATAGTCGATAGGCTCACGAAATCAGCTCACTTCCTACCGGTTAGATCTACATATACAGCAGAAGATTATGCAAAGTTATATATTAAGGAGATAGTGCGGCTACACGGAGTACCAGTTTCTATTATATCTGACTGTGGGGCTCAGTTTACAGCACATTTTTGGAGGTCATTTCAGAGAGGTCTAGGGACTCAGGTGAATCTCAGCACAGCTTTTCATCCACAGACTGATGGACAAGTCGAGCGCACAATTCAGACGCTCGAGGATATGTTACGAGTATGTGTGTTGGATTTTAAAAGAAGTTGGGATGAACATCTACCTCTTATCGAGTTTGCATATAATAACAGTTACCACTCCAGTATCCAGATGGCTCCGTACGAGGCTTTGTATGGGCGTAAGTGCAGATCTCCTATAGGGTGGTTTGATGTTGGAGAATCTGGGTTACATGGGCCAGACCTAGTTCAGCAGGCCATAGAGAAAGTAAAGCTCATCCGGGAGCGACTGTTAACAGCTCAGAGTCGTCAGAAATCATATTCTGACATGCGGCGACGAGACTTAGAGTTCAGGATTAATGACTGGGTATTCTTAAAGGTTTCACCTATGAAGGGCGTGATGAGATTTGGCAAGAAAGGCAAGCTTAGCCCACGGTATATTGGGCCTTATAGGATCATTCGGAGAGTGGGCCAAGTAGCTTATGAGTTAGAGTTGCCCTCAGAATTGGAGTCTGTCCATCCGGTTTTTCACGTATCTATGCTACGGAAGTGCATTGGCGATCCTACCCGAGTGGTGCCCACGGATGATGTACAGATTACAGAGGACTTGTCATACGAGGAAATTCCAGTTGCCATCCTAGACCGACAAATCCACAATCTACGAAATAAGGAGGTAGCTTCCATAAAGGTTTTATGGAGGAGCAAGAATGTAGAAGAGATGACATGGGAATCAGAGGAAGAAATGAAGTCTAAATACCCCCACCTATTTCAAACTGAAGATATGGTTCGAGATGGGACGCTACAACATAGCTCTATGTAGGCTAGCAGGTCATCAGGTAAGCTTTTATTTTTCACTTTCAATATTTATGATTTACGGTCGGTGAGGCAAATTGCTGCTATTTATAAAGATTGGCCATGTGTAGCATGCATAGTATGTTTCTGGCTACGTGCAGGTTGGTTTTAACCTAGTGTACGAAGGATACTCTGGCAAAAGTTTCCAAAGTCTCTAAGAGTAAACATTCGAGGACGAATGTTTCCAAGGGGGGAATGATGTTACACCCTATATTTTCGTACATAAAAATGCATCGTAAGAAAACTAATGTAGGACCAAAAATGAGATAATATTTAAAAGTATATAAAGTAAGTTAATAATGTTACCTATGAGGTTACAAATATTGAAGATCATGAACAACAAGTACAAAGAGGGTTGGACAGTTCAGAAGCTAAAGCAATTGAATAAAACAATGTTTCGTCGAAAGTCGACAAGTTGGGAATGTTATAACATGTACCTTTGGGGTGAGACTAGGGTGATTAACATGATAAGGAGATTATGTTATGATTTATATTAGTCGTATGACATCCGTTTGTTATGTTTTGAAGTCAAGAGAGTTGTGGAACAAAAGTCGATGAAAGTCATCACAAGTTACATTCATAAGTTTTACTGAAACTTTGGGTCAAATGTAACTGCGATTTTCTCCCAATATACTTAGGGTTATGGGGTGTTCCACCCATAAAATTAAAGATCTATGAGTCTAGTTTCCAACTCATTAAACCATTTGTCAATACGACATCGGAGTAGAGAGATATGGGCATATTTGCAACACTGCGCAAGCTGCTAGGTGACAAGTAGGTGTGTCACCTACTTGCTTAAATGAAAGCCCAAAAATGGGCCATTTCGGGTCGTCCAAAGAGGCCTTTTAAGGGCCTATTTTCTTCATATATTAGACTTAAAATAGAGCATAATAACCAGACATAAGCTCTGCAAAGAATCCTCCCAAAAATTTCCCACAAACCCTAATTGATTTTCTCTCCCTTTCAAGTTCCAATTGGAGGTAAAACTTGGAGTTTGAAGAACCAAGATAGGAGCTGAGTAATCCAACAAATAAGGTGAGTTTACTGCTCTCTTTTATCTATTTTTTCTGCTGTAAATTCATTGTGAGTCGTTCTATACTTGTAAGAACTCACGGGACGGTGATCGGAAGCCGTGAGTTCGAGTTATTCACTTGTAGCGGACTGTTTTGTGGACTGTTTTGTGTTGCTGTTGGGCTGCGTGTTTTACTACTATTTTGTGGAGTTTTGGAGGAGGAAGGGGATTTATAAACACCATATAAATGTAGGGTGGTTGTCTGGTCGTTCGTCATAACATTTTCGGGTCGTTTGACACTACTACGGTGGTCGTTTTGTGTACGAAGAGATTGGGGTGTGTTGGGCTGTTTTGTAGTATTTGATGGTGTATATAGGGCTGGAAAATGATGTATATATGTTGTTATTGTTCTGTTCTTGTATTGTTGGTGTTATCTTCAATTTGGAGAAAGGGCATATTATAGGGGAGATGCTGCCCGTTTTAATACAAAATAGGTTTGTCGTTCGTTGTGCGATAGTTGTACCTTTCGTAACTTAACGATAGTATTATTATCATTCTTGTAGATTAAGGTGTGAAGAGGTGAGTTCAACTTGGTGATTGGAAAGATTGTGATAAGGTATGTTAAGTCTAAGCCTTCCTTCATTTTGGCATGATCTCGTAGCTACATGTGTTAGTAATGAGACAAAAAGAGAAGTTCATATTCATGAATTTATTCACACTATTCTAGTCTCATAAGTTACAATATTATTCCTTATCGAGACTCTATATTCAATTTTAGTATTGTCTTCTTCCAGTCAAGAGAGCAGCAAGCCTATATATACAGTATTACAGTATTTTCATTACCACCGAGTTATAATCGATGGGCAGGCCCCTATTGGGCAACCTCTGATCAGATGGAAAGTTATATACCGAGCCTACTGTGGCCGAGCGCCTATGAGCGAGCCCAGCATGGTCGAGATACATAGCCTAGTATGGCCGAGCGCCTATGAGCGAGCCTACTATGGCAGAGCAGTTATATATACCGAGCCTTATAAGGCCGTACAATTATTTTACTTACTATATTGAAGGAGTTGAGTCAGTATCAGTAGGTAAGTATATCTCCAGATCATCTTTGACTCCCAGTTAATTTCAGTTATCATATTATCAGTTCAGTTTCAGATTTCAGTTGTTTTATTGCCTTACATACTCGGTACATTATTTCGTACTGACGTCCCTTTTTTGGGGACGCTGCATTTCATGCGTGCAGGTTCAGACAGACAGACGGGTAGACCTCCTCAGTAGGTGTTTCCCGAGTTCTGCCTGGTCGGTAAGCTCCACGTTTTTCGAAGTTGCCAGGTCTAGAGTTTTGTGTACATCTTATGTATATCTGTATATATGTTATGGGTAGGTTGGGGCCCTGTTCCGATCACAGTACATCTATCAGTAGAGGCTTGTAGGCATATCCTGTTGGTTAGTGCAGTATGTTGGGTTTGTATAAATTGGTGTTTGTCAGCTGTAGTAGCTATGACGGCCTTGTCGGCCTAGCTTTATATTGATATTTAGTTAGCGCTAGTTTCCATTCAGTTTTATATTTTGCTTCGCAAATTGTCTTGCAAGGTGGCCCCATGGCCAAAGTATGACATTATGTGTTCAGAGTACCGTAGTCGCAATTTGGTGCGATGAAGGAAACCAGATGGTGCATCAGAAAAATTCCATCAGAGTTCCAAGTCCAAAATCCAACCCGTTAACCATCTGAAACTCACCCGAGCCCCTTGGGACCTCAACCAAATATACCAACAAGTCCTAAAACATCATACGAACTTAGTCAAACCCTCAAATCACCTCAAACAATGCTAAAATCATGAATTACACCCCAATTCAAGCCTAATGAACATTTGAAATTTCTATTTTCGACAAACGACTCCGGAACCTATCAAATAATGTCCGATTGACCTCAAATTTTGACATAACAGAGGTATCCTAATTTCCAGAATCGGATTCTGACCCTGATATCAAAAAGTCAACCCCCCGGTCAAACTTCTCAAAAATTAAACTTTCGGCATTTCAAGCCTAATTCCTCTATGGACTTCCAAATAATATTCCGGTCACGCTCCTAAGCCCAAAATCACCATACAGGGCTATTGGAATCATCAAAATTCAAATCCGAGGTCGTTTACACATAGGTCCATATCCGATCCACTTTTCTAACTTAAATTTTCAATTATGAGACTAAGTATCTCATTTCACTCTGAGCTCCTTCCGGACCCGAACCAACTAACCTGATAAGTCATAAATCAATTACAAGACATAAATTGAGCAGTAAATGGGGGAACGGAATTATAATATTCAAAATGACCGGCCGGTTCGTTACAGGTTCCTAATTCCCTCAAATCAGGGTTAGACATAATACTTACCTCGCTCCGAAGGCCACTTAATTCTCAATCACAGCTTTTCCTTTGGAATTCACCTCCAAATCACTCGTATCTATTCAAAAATGACTCAATAATATCAAATATTACTAAAGGAATCAATTATATTGCATAAATTAAATTTCTCAAATTTTCTTCCAAAAAGTCAAAAAATCGACCCCGGGCCTGCTTGGTCAAAACCCGAGGTTCGGACCAAAATTCATTTACCCATTCATCCCCGAGCCCGAATATATAATTGGTTTTGGAATCCGACCTCAAATTGAGGTCTAAATCCCCAAATTTCCGAAATCCCTAGTTTCTACCCTAACCCCTAATTCTACCATGAAAACTCTAGATTTTAGGTTAAAAATTCAAGAAATATAATGGGTAATTGAAAGAAAATGGTTTAGAATCACTTACCAACACTTTGGGGAAGAAATGACTCTTGAAAAATCGCCTCACACCGTTTGGTTTTTGAGAAAAATGAATTTTTGGCTAAATCCCGTGTTTGGATTCTGTTAAGTGCTGGGCGACAGTGTTCATCGCGTTCGCGAGAGAACTGTCACGTTCGCGAAGAGTATAGGCTGCCAAGCCTTTGTGTTCGCGAGATAGTGCTCGTGTTCGCGTAGGCTACCCTTCCCTGGTCTTCGCGTTCGCGAGACAGTGTTCACGTTCGCGATGAAGAAAAGGCTGACTCCCCCTTCCCAGTGCCTAACACTACGCGTTCGCGATGGGCTTGTCGCATTCGTGAAGGGTAACGCCCACATCGCTTTGCATTCGCGACCAAGCCTTCGCGTTCGCGAAGAAGAAATCCTTGCCTCATCAGTTTACTCTTCGCGTTCGCGAGAGGACCTTCGCGAACGCGAAGAAGGACATGCCAGAACCGAGACTCTACAGAAAAAATTAGATTTTTCCAAAGTCCAAAATATCCCGTGGCCTATCCGAAACTCACCCGAGCCCTTGAGGCTCCAAACAAAATATGCACACAAGTCTAAAAATATCATACGGACCTGCTCGCGCGCTCAAATCGCCAAAATAACACGTAGAATTCTAAATTGAGCACCAAATCAAATGAAATTCTCAAGAACACTTTAAAGTTCATATCTTCTCAACTAGACGTCTGAATCACGTCAAATCAACTCCGTTTCTCATCAAATTTCACAGACAAGTCTTAAATATCATAATGAACCTGTACCGGGTTTCGAAACCAAAATACAGACCCGGTACTAACAATTCCAAACATCAATCAATTCTTAAAAATAAATAATTTTCATCAAAAATTCATAACTTGAGCTAGGGACCTCCGAATTCGATTCCGGGCATACGCCCAGATCCCATAATTCGATACGGACCCACCGGAATCATCAAAATACGGATCCGGACTCGTTTACCAAAAATATTGACCGAAGTCAACTAAAATTAACTTTTAAGGCATAAATTCTTATTTTCATCAATTTTCAACATAAAAGCTTTCCAGAAACCTGTCCGGACTGCGCACGTAAATCGAGGAGGGAAAATGAGACTTTTAAGGCTTAAGAGCGCAAATTCGAGTTCTAAAACATAAGATGACCCTTTTGGGTCATCACACCCTTATACCTGCATAATATTAACAATGGAATGCCACCCTTATATGTCGTACAACAGTAACCCAAATCACACAACAATTTACACAAAAAATTATCACAACAACACCACATAATCATCTGGTAATTACAAATTGCCCGTAGGCTACAACCTTTCCAAGAGTACAACGTAATCAATTAAATTTCACAACAAATAGCCCCAAGGCTCACACAACGTATATAAAACCTCATAAACAATAACCAGGATGGAAAAATAGCTCAGCACAAGACAACGCCTTCTTAAATCCAAATTTCAGATAAATATACAAATGCCTCTTTTAAAACTTATTTTATTAATTATTTGTAGATAAAAAAATCCATAATGTAATTAATTCCAAGAAATATCAAATCAACAAACCTACGGAATTCACATCAAGTGGAAATCACCCCAAATTATCATATAAAATACAAACTCGACAAACAAGGAATGAGGCATGATAATTCAAGGATTTACTAAGTTCCAACAATTTATTAATTTAATACATAAGGGTGTCTAAAATTTTAACCAGTATAAATTGCACATATAAACTAAGTACGTACTCGTCACCTCGCGTACATGATTTTCAATCACACAATGTCCACATAAGACTCAATGCCTAGAGAAAATTCACACACACAAGGTTAGGCAAGATACTTACCTTTTAAGTTAGGCCGATATTCCAAAATAGCCTTCTTGCTTGAATTGACCCCCGGACAGCTCAAATATATCCAAATTAATTGTATAACTTCATTAAAACTCATTGAAAATAATTTCGGATAATAAAATATCGACTTAAAAATTCACATTAAAAAGTCAACCAAAAGCTAACGCGGGCCCGCCTCTCGGAACCCGGCAGAATTTTTACGAAATCTGAATACCCATTCTGATACGAGTTCAACCATACCAATTTTATCAAATTTCGATAACAACTCGACCTCCAAATCTTAAATTTTCGTTCTTGAAGAGTTTTACAAATTTCTCTAATTTCTTCCATTTGATTCACTAATAATTGATGAAAATAACCATGGAATCATGAAGTATAATCACTTTTGGATATAGAACACTTACCCCAATCCTTATGGTGAAAATCGCCTAAACAATCGCTTCAATCCGAGCTCCATAGCTCCCAATATGTTTAAATGGCTGAAACTCCCGTTTTAAGAATCTGTCGAGGCAAGCCTCATTTGAGACTTATAAATCGCATTTGACACCTGCGATTTGCCTCAGCCCCAGAAAAATTATAATTTTTTCCGATACGGAAATGAGCATAACTCTCTCATACGATGTCTGAATGATGAATGGTTTAACTTTCTGGAAACTAGACACCAAGGGATACGACTTTCATGTTTTTCTCATCTTTAAAATTCCTTATAGATGGTGAGATATAAGCTCCCAAAGTCAGCCATGCGCAGCAGAAATTTCTGCGATTCAAACTGCCAGTCAAAAAACAACTGCAGTACCAATTTTCAGTTAATTGATCATAACTTTCTGTACAAATGACCAAATGATGAATGGTTTACATTTCTTGAAACTAGACTCAAAGGGATATAACTTTTATTTTTGGATCATCTCCTAATTCCTTACATATTACGAGATATAAGTTTTCAAAGTCAGCCCTATGTAGTAGAAATTTCTGCGATGCACACTGCTGTAGCTAAAAACCGGCAGTTAAAAATGACCTAGAAATGGTCCGAAACCACTCCTAAACTCACCCGAGCCACTCGGGACCCCTTCCGAATATACCAACAAGTCTCATAACATAATACGGACTTAGTTGAGACATCAAATCACATCAAACAATACCGAAACAATGAATCTCACCTCGAATCGAACTTATGAGTTTATGAAATTTTCCAAATTCTATATCTTGTGCCGAAACATATCAAATCAATCCGGAATGACTTCAAATTTTGCATGCAAGTCATAAATGACATAATGGAGTTGTTCCAATTTTCAGAATTGAATTCCGACCCCTATATCAATAAAGTCAACTCACGGTCAAACTTTCTAAAAATCTTCCATTTTCCAACTTCCGCCAAAATGCGTCGAATTGTCCTACGGACTTCCAAATTCAAATTCGGACATACGCCTAAGTCCGAAATCACCATACGAAGCTATTGATATCATCAAATTTTCATTCTGGAGTCGTTTGCTCAAAAGTCAAACTCCGGTCAACTCTTTTCATTTAAATTTCGAAAATAAGAATTGTTCTATTAATTTACTTCCGAATCTTCCGAAAATCAAACACGATCACACACGCGGGTCATAATGCATATTACAAAATTGTTCGGGACTTTAAGTCGTTGAACGGGACATTAATTCATAAAACGACAAATTGGGTCGTTACAGGAAATGAGCCAAAAAGCTCTAGAAATTCCCCTCTGTTTGTGATATTATCAATATGTATGGTTTTACCGTTGATCTAGGTTACAAAGAATAGTAAGCTAAAGCTAAAATGCCGTCTGGCTCATATTTTTTCTTTTAAATATCTCTAGATCATAATAATTAGATCTATATTTCCCGCATACCTAACCCGAAAGTGCTTGTATAGTCTCAGGAACAGATGTTTCTTAGAATCTCGACAAGTCATACACCTCTGAAAGGAAAGGCCTACAACGTCCAAATGATGGAATGCGTGGGAATTACTAATGTATTTCTTTCTTATGTTACCTTTAAGACTTGGATCAATGCGGTAATGTTTTGTCTCTTCTTAATAGACTGCTCTTTTTATCTTATGCATCACCTTTTACATCATGTATTATTAACTTCTTCTTTTTCTGCTGCAAATAATGAAGTTGTTCAGCATTACTCTACATAGCTACCTGATGAAACAATTAAGAAGAAGCAAGAAAAAGTATTCCCTTTCAACTACATTTTCAAAGTCAGCCCTCTTAACAAGAATTACCTAATAAAGATGATTCCTAAAATATATAAAGGCAAACGAAATTTACAGCATGAAACAACCTTAACTCTCATGCTACACAATATAACATAACACTAAGATTAATGTTTACATTGTCATAGATACATAGATGAGGAGACAAGGAAGATAACTTCTGGTGTCTGCATCTTTTTCAAATGGAAATCCAGCTTCTTTCTCTGTTTCAAATACATTGCAGGTACAATTGAGTAGCCTCAATCGGAATACGTCTTACTATCATCTTCTGCTACACACAGGTCACTACAATATACTGTGGAAAGCCTGCCATTATAAATTAGTTTAGGGCAACTTATGTTTGAGTAGAAGGAACCAAGTATGAAGTCAATCACGTTAACAGAAGAAGATGGTGAACCGAATCTCCTACTGCTCTATTTCTCTACCTGAATTCTCACTTTCTGTGAGCTCGCTTACATTGCCGGTCCCCAAGCTCGGATAAAGGAGGAAGGTTGTGGTAGGCTGGCAGCCAGCGTAAAACCTGCCAATTCATATTTCGGAACTGAGGCGTAGTAATAGTAGTAGTTGTTGATGTATTGCAGCTCCCATTCTTTTCAGCGTGCTCTCTGTTCAAACTACGAGACTATCTACTCAGTACCAAAATGCTAACTGTGCCAACAACGGACAGGAGGTCCGGACAGTATTTTTCTACAAACACAGAGATAGGCATCTTCATCAAGGTATTGAATGAAAATTAAGAGCATAAGATTATCTTTCAATGCTAATTTAAGTACCTTATCTTTACTTCAGATGTTATTTTTACCTTGCTTGAGTATCACATTCACTCAAAAGGTAGGCATCTTTCAAAAGGGTCTATAGCTATGATCCTTCCATCCCAATTTAAGCACCTTATCCTGAGGTTATTTTTTCTTTCTTGAGTATCCCATATTATTTTAAATTATTCAGAGTCTGTTACAGTTATATAAGTTGTATAGCCCGTGTTACTACTATCTGGTATAAAAATCATCAGATATACCAAAAAACTACAGTACAACTGTACAAGTGAGTTAATTGCAACCTTAAAAGAACATTTTCATCACAAACAAAACTTAGGAGATATTAAATAGAGAAAAAGAGACATTGTCTACAAACACACGCATACACAAAATATCGACCAGATAGTTGTATATTTCTATTTGTAAAAGTACTAGAGGGTAAAGTATTTAGACAAGCTGAAAGAACGCAGAAAATAATAATGCTTCCAGTAGTCATTTGTACCCAGAAAAGAAATAGATAGTATAACATGACAACCAAAAGCACAAGGAAAACTACAATTTCTAAACGACAAATGTGTTTTCAACAAATGTAGCTTAAATTGCATGATAGAAGAGATGTAAAGTAAGAAAATAATTACTGTCGCTGATAAACTGCAACTCTGCAAGATGGAATATGAGAAAATCAAAGATAGAATTCAGAGATAACACTTCTTGGCTCGAGATTGCATTTGGCAACGAGGAAAAGAATTAGATAGCTACAGTTTGGAGTCCAAAGAATAGTTTTCACGCAACATTATATCTCATGACTTAACCTTTACCAATCCAAAGTAATAATCTCATGACTTAATAGTTCCCCCGATTGCACAAGTATATTTGTTTCGGAGGATAATATACCAAGATATGAAAAAGTTGGCATGAAATATACCTCGGAGAGAGAAGAATAGCCACTCAACCACAGTTTGATCTGTAGACATCCTTTTAAGTATGATTTTGTTCATGAATGATCCACTGTGTTGCAACTATTTCAACCAGAAGGAGAAGATTTCAATAGCAGTAATCTGTACATAGGAGCTCCACGGTCTATAACATGTTGCTCCCAATCCGATCGAATGCCAAAGGGATTTTCCTTCAACCACCTATCTTGATGACTGGTGCTATCTTCCAAATCATGCACTACTGTGAGCTTACCCTTACCATATTTCATAAATTCTTCTTTCATTCTCACTGCAACTTCTTTTACATCGGATTGGAGAAATACCTGTGCTTAAGAGAACAGATCTGGATTAGCACCCTTGGCTCATGAAATAATTTGTGCCTGTCTCACTCAAAACATATTAGCTATCCAAGCCACACTTTGTGTATCTAATGATGAATATGAATATTTGCACCATAGATTAAACCATTAAAGGACAAAAAAGGGAGAAAAAAAAAAGGTGAATTCAGGGAGTCGTTATTGATCGATTGCACCACCCTTCAAGTTCATATTTGTTAAGAAATGTAAGAGAACTTCTCGTTGACTTGATTCCTTTTTAACAATGCATAACCGGAGATTGTTATATGGGAGTCTTAGACTATGTATAATATGGTAGGTAATCACCACCGGCAAATGTGGTGGAGTGGATGAGATCACTCCACCCTTAACCAGAAGTCTCTTATATAATCTTGAGCAATCTTCACCATATGAGCTAACTTTTGGAGTTGAGTAAACCATGGTCCATCTTCTTAAGAATATCTATCATTTCTGTTACTACTTGAACATGTCAAAATTTGTTGCTTTTTCAATCACAGTTAATCACAATTCAATTAGAGACCCAATTGCATATCAGAGACACAGCACTGGAGAGCTGCAGTTTTACCTTTCCATCAGAAGCCAGTAAGTCTGCTATTGCTTCAACTAATGATCTTCGCACCATCCTCCATCGGTATTCTGTTTTATTGAAATCTGGATTTGGACACTGCAGTTGCGAGGAAATTTGATTGTTCCTTGTTATTAACATACAACTGATTACATGGCCAGCCTTGACCATGGAATTTTAATATGTATCTTAGATTCTATTCAAAAGAAGCAACAAAACGCCACCTACCTGTATTGACACAAGAACCAGATCACCAGGGTAACTGGAAACAATGGACTGAAATGTTGATGTGGCATTTGTCGCTATGAAGTATCTAAAAAGAAAACATGAAAGAAGAAAAGAAAAAATCAGAGCACATATAATAGATGATTATCTGCTGCTATATACAAGGGCAATGGTTAGTGCACACTTTCGAGGCAGATACTGATAACACTACTGCACGATGAAGTGTGAGATCATTCTAAAGCAATTAGAATTTAAAAGAAATAAGGAATATTGGTTGCTAACTCAGTTTTTAAACACAACACCGAGCTGAAGATATTGGAGAATGCCACTCCCTTTAAAAACATAACAATTTCAAAAAATGTTTATGCAGTTTTAAGCCAGAAATCAGCAAACTTATTCCAACCTTTGGCACCGCTAAATCATACCTATCTCTTGTTTACATCCTTATAAGTCATGATAACATGTTTTACTGACAAACTTCAAAGTTATTTGTGGCCTTTATAGTTCACATGCTTATCACCAATTAATTGAGGTAGTATAGTTCACATGCTTATCCCAAATGTATATATTTTTTACCCTAGCCTTAAACTGGGAAGAATTAGTGACACAAATTTCAGCTCCTTGACAAAATTCTATTTATGTGCATATCTTATAAAGCAATTACAAAGGGGAGGAGAATACATACCCATTTGTCATGCCAGATTGAGAAACATGATCAAGACAACGGCTCACCAACTGGAAACAGGGCAAAGCCAAATTATTAAGCTTAGAACAGAAAGCAGCAGAATAAACATTCTGCAGAAGACTAAACCTTTTCATTATTTTCCATGCCAAGAAAATTCCAATCCTTCCTCATCTTTGCCATTCTGAACAGAAATAAGCCGTTGCCTGTAATTTGGTTTTAACTGTGAGAACTAAGAACTAATAATGTCCTTTGGTGCTGCACAACAACATGGGTAATTTTGATATGCAGGCTAAAGCTAAGGAAATGGAAATATAAAAACTAAAAGTTTATCTTAGTAACACAGGTAGCAGTCTCCCTCTTACTATAAGTTGGATTTTTTTACCATACAAAATTCAATCAACCAAGAAAGGACTATATCTCTTTAAGGGCTATATGTCTATAACAAGTTTCAACATATACTCTCTACATTTCTCAAATCTCTTGTATGGGGACACACTGCAAGACGAGTGTTGTAGAAATGCAGATTTAAAATAAGCGCGGTCATACAAGATCATAAATGATCCCATCCGACAGAAAGTTCAAGTAGCAAGCATAGAGGAGAACATGAGATAAGGTCGTTTGAGATAGTTCAGTCATGTCCTACATAGACCTCCAACTTCACCAACCCGTAGTTGTGAAACCATGATGATTGAATGTGTTAAAAAGGAACAAATCAGACCTAAAATAAGGAAAAAAAGTTTCCTCTAAGGACCTACAATTTCTCGAAATAAGGAGATTATGAAAAATAAAACAAAGGAAGAATAAGATCCATATAAGCGATATCAACTAGTTATGATTAAGGCTTTGTCATATTAGTACGCTTACATTAAGTGCAATATTTGTTAAGAGTCTTCTTAGAGTGCTTAGAGGTTTGTATGTCAGTAGAAAATGTTAAACTTCTAGTGACAGAGAAACTCAAATTAATCAGAAGTAGAATGAAACAGTTCCAAACGGAGTGAAATGACCATTGAGGATTCACATAGCCAACACCACCTAGCTTAGCGTAGTTGTTTTTATTGTTGAAAGTGTAGCAAAAGCATTGACATATATATATATATATATATATATATATATATATATATATATATATATATATATATATATATATATACACACACACACACACACACACACACACACACACACACACACACACACTTTAACGGTATTATTCCAGGGATACAACCAATGTACGGGGAAACCTATGGATTCATTGCTCACATATACGAGGCTATAAGATTATGACTAAATTAGAGTCCCTCCAGACACTCCGGCAGTAAATTTTTTATGTTTCATTGTAAATATGGAGCTGTTACTGGTGTAATCAATGACTGCACACATTCAAACCCAAATAATACGATGGAATTAGAGAAAGATTGAGTCAGGGTAAAGAGAGATTTACCACTTCCTACGTCAACAACAAGAGGTAGTGTCGTATTGGCATATATAGCATCCCAGTTCAACTCAAATGGGTATGCCTGCACAGACGCCAAACACTCATTAGTTCTGAAGCTAATACACATCTATTTTTGTAAGCATACGTCATATATTAGTGGGCATGTTCAAAGTCAAGTTCCATGAGGAAAGGAGTCGGGGTGGGCGGCAAGTAGGTCTATAGTTCCTTCATGAGGAATTAAGGCTCTGATACCTTGCATTTACTACTCTAATAAATATTTCCGAACATATATGGTTCTGCGGCCCCAGCTAATATGCTCCACTTCACAGAAGAATAGTCATATTTTTTCAGTACATAACAATCATGTGGTCAGTGTTGCAAACGTTGGGCAAGAAGTGAATGGAAGGGGCTTTTGATGAGCTTGTTTATTCTTGTTTCATTTCCTATTGAGTGAAATCTTTGTCCTTATCCATGTATCTACCTTCTTTTCCCTATTAACACAATTTCAAAACCCTAAGACAAGAGGGATAGTTGTCAACAGATGAGATAGACTAATGTGTTTCAGCTTTTTGCAATTTGTGTAACACAGCATGTTGAGTTAGAAAAAAGCATACTCTATCTAGTGCCAAGAGGCCGTGAAGCTTTCTCCCTTTCAGAAACTCCCAGACAATGGAAGCGTTTTCAATCAAATCGGCCATTACATAGCTTGATTTCCCAACAAATGTCTCACATGCCTGTTTGCCAACCACAATAAGATCACAGTTCTTTTGACTAAGATTATAAAGTATTGCAGCCAATTTGGACGTTCCAGCAGATTCTTGATTTGATGCGCCGAACTTTATAGCTCCAATCCACAAAATTTTCTGAAAAACAATGAAAGCATGCTTCTCTGGGCATATATTGTTTTCACAAATAGATTGTACAAAAATAAAATTATATTCTCATTGAGCAAGAGCAACCCTGAATAAATGCTCGAGTTATATCATCATAAGATCACAGAAATTCTGTTACAGCTCCAAGTACTGCTGCCGAAGCGGTTAGTTTAATTAGTTTTGATACCATTTTCGTAGATGCAAATCTAAGGTCAGACCTACCTATGCGATCATGCACAAGAGATATCCTATGAACTCTCATAGAACTAGTCAAAGAACACCAAATGGTGACCTCAAAATTGAGCAAGTACATTTACTTTTTGGCCTTCAGCAGAAGGAACTTCAGGGATTACCTTGCATCTTGAAAGCACGGAAATCATTTCCTCCAACGTGTTGGGTCCAACATCAACAGGTTTCCAGCCTAAGGAACATATTTGAAAGCCAAAAATATCTTAAAAACTATCATTCCCAGTGGAAAATACTAGAGGGACATATTCTCAAAATTTCAGAAACGAAATTAGCTTGAGCTCGAACAAATTGAGTTTCCAAAATAAATGAAGTTCATTTATACTATTTTCACTTTTTTAAAATTGTTCAGTTCTTTTGTCCATTAGGTCCTTAATCTAGCATATAAATCAGTGCAGACCAGGGGCTCGGTTATAGATTAAGAAACTCAACTTTTACCATCCATGATATGATTAGCAGGAAAGGTCTTCATCTGCAGTGGATAATGATCATTGACGCACCAAAAGTCTTTTGGTAATACAATTTTTACTCCTCTTGCCTTTGCAGCCTCAAGTAGCATATCGGCTGCTTCTAGTGATTCTTGTTCCACCAATTCCATAGGCACAGGTAATCCAAAAGCATGCATGATTTGAAATGCAGCATCTCCAACAAAGATGAAACCATCACATCTAGATGCCAAAAATTGCAAGGCTGCTGCTTTCCCAGCGAGATTAGCTCCACCAATCTGCATTGCATCTCAAATTATCACTTGCATTTTGTGAACAAAAAGTTGTTTTTTCATTTGAAGCAAGAGCCTGAAAATGACTTCACGTTTAGGCAAAAGATTCTCAGATGCATACTATTGCATAATAGGGCCATTTGTTCATCTTGATTATCTTCTTCAGTTGAGACATTCCCTCGTCAAAGTGAAATCCGGCAATGGAGGAATAGCAGAAGCTGGTAATACCAACATTTGATGCAAGAATCTTATGTGATTGGAAAAATGCATCATTAACAAAGATATCGACCCCAGATGATAGGCGTCGTGCAAACTCTGAACAATTGGCTTGCTCCTGCTTAAACTGAGAAAGGTTCTCAAGCAGAAGGATGTCAGAATTATGTCCATCTTCCATCAGAGACTGCTCAAGTCCAGAACCAAGCTCCACTGGTATGACTTTTAGTTCAAGTTCTGACGATAGAAATTCTGAAGAACACATTATTCGGATCAATTGAACTCCATTTAAAACATGTTTAGTGAACATCAAATAAACACAGTTACTGTGTCCTGCATACAGTTTTTGATACTCTGGGAAGCTAAGCCTAAGTTCTCATATGGGGAGAAGCAGCATAAACAAAGTGAAAAGTAAGAAATTTGTAGACCTGCAACACGTTCCAATTTCAGAAGCTGTGAATCAGCTTTCGGACTCCAGCTACTTATTAGAACTAATTTTGCCCCAGCATTGTGTAGATACTTGATGGTTGAAATTACACGAGCTGCTGACGAATGCTTTTTCTTCTGCTCCCTTAGCAGGATGGTCAAATCCAATCTGACCATGACAACTTTTCCCATTAGTTCCTCCTCTGGGAAATTTCTAAGGGTTTGCACATGAGGTAAGATATCTGAATCTCTCCCGTCACAAGCTTCAGCCTAAAAGTGGATTCTTGTCTGGGTAAGAAGAACAAACAGCAGACTGAATAGCACATGAAAGAAACAATGTTGACTAGCTTGATTGTAGGAAACTTAATTTTAGGAGATTTGATTATGTTGACTAGCTTGATTGTACGAAACTTAATTTTAGGAGATTTGATTCTATTCTAGGAGATTTTATTCTAATTGATTTGTAAAATAACTTTAATTGATTTCCTTTCCTAAATTAGCCATAGGAACCTCTGTATAAATACTAGTGCTCATTGGATGTAAAAACATACTGAAATACAAGAAGTTTCATTCTTCTTCTTGAAATCTATATGGTATTAGAGCCAGGCCCATCTCAATTATTGTTACCGATGTTGGGCCCCCATTTATGTTGTCCACGCTTCAGTTTACAGGCCTGGGCGTGAGGGGGGTGTTGAGTTGTCCCACATCGGTGGGATTTGAGGTCTTTGGTCTCCTTATATGGTCTTGGCTCACCTCATAAGCTAGCTTTTGGGGTTGAGTTAGGTACAAGGTCCATTATCATGGTATCAGAGCTATTGCTGCCTTTTTGAGGTGAGTTATCTCCTTCGCAACACTAGAGTTCCGTTTTATCAAAGAGGGTTGAGTTTTCTCTCTCTTGGTGGTTGTCTGCAACACAAACTCCTTATGAGTTCCCGTGTGGCAGCTACTTTTCCAACGAGATCTGCAGCTTTCCAGTGAGTTTTTCCGGCAAGATCAGGCAGATTCTATCTCTAAAAGGTTATTTTTGTATTTCTGATTATCCCTATTTGATTTTTGACATTAAGAATTATTACTTGTTCAAACTATGGGTGATACAAAAACAGATAATAATTCTATGTCTCAAATTAGTGCTGTTAAATTGGATGGGACTAGTACATGTCTTGCTTGGTCAAGATCTTGTCTACTTTTTATTAAGTCTAGAAAGTTGCTTGGTTATATTACTAGAGAAAAGAAAGCACTTGCGGTGACTGACCCTAACTATAGTCAATGGGATTCTGATAATTCCCTTGTTATGAGATGGCTTTTGAACATTATGCACCCTCGAATCTCTAAGCAATATTTATTGCTTGATATTGCGGAAAAGATCTGGAATTCGGCTAGGCGCACTTACTATCATGGGCGGCTTTCCAGCCATGCCCCATGACCCTTTGGACGCGCCCCGTGGCGTCCTGGCAAGCTTCCCAACGCTCGTCGCCACGGTCGGCCTCGTGGTCTCGGCAGCTCCAAGTGACAAGCGCGCATGTGCCTCTGTCGCCCCACTAATAGCCATTGCCAGCACCCAGTCACAGGCAGATGCCAACAGCGCCCGCGCGCAGACCCCGATGCTAAAGACAAAGTTGCTGCCAACGGACTTGTTTCTGCTTTGTAGAAGACTAAGTCCTTTTCATTGTAAATATAGAGTAGTTTTACTGCATTTTCTTTAAGTGTGATTTTCCAGCTTTCATAGGTCTAGTCATGTAACTTTGGTTTTTTTTTTTTAAGCATTATTAAGGGGGACCAAGCAATCAAACTTTCAAGCAAGCAAACAATTCTCTGTACTGGTGTCTCTCCCCCCCGACACCGTATTGTTTTTCTGTAATAGCTTTCATTCAATGCAATCAAGCTTTCTTTCATTCTCAGTTCTCTTTTCTGCTCTCTCTTTCAATTGATCACGATATTGGTTTTCCCGTACGGCACTGACAATTTAGTCTAGCGTACGGAGGGGACCTCAGTTGGCGGACAGCAATCGCACTGACATCGGTTGCTTAGCCTTACGTTACCCTTCCAAGGAACTTCAGGAAGGCGCCGCGTAACAGTTGGTATCAGCGCCTAGGCTCGACATCGGACGAGGGATTCCATTGCAATTACCACCATTTCTGACCATGGTGAATTATGGGGATCGCATCGTGACCCTTGAGGGAACGGTTGACGCATTACGGCCCATCGTGGAAATGGTGCCTGACCTAAAGACCAGCCTAGTGCAAAGGTTGGACGACCTGGACCGTAGACTGATCCAGACCGAAGTTGACATAGAAAACATCAGTCGCGACTCTGAAGGAGACCGGCAAACGGCAGCCACAGAGGCAGCCGAAATATTTGGTAAATTCGAGGTCCTCCAACAGGAGCGCGCCGAGGATTTAGCCAACAGGGCACAAGAGGCAGACAGGGTGACTGCCATACAACAAACTATAGACAACTTGACAGGCCAGCTCAATGTTGTCAATGCTGCTTTACAAGGCCTGCTTCGAGGAGGTGGAAACCAAATCGGGGGTATTGTGAACCTCACCCCTGTGGCCCAAAAACTGAAAATTCCTGAGCCAAAGCCATATAGTGGAGCTCGAAATGCCAAAGAAGTGAAAAACTTCATCTTCGACATCGAACAATACTTCGATGCCGTGGGGGGCCTAGAAGAAGCTAAGAAGGTAGCAATTGTTGCCATGTATCTTCAGGGTGATGCCAAACTCTGGTGGCGGGTGAAATACGAAGCCATCAAGGCTGGTGAAGATGCCCTCGAGACATGGGCAAAACTGAAGGCAGCCATACGCCTTCAGTTCTTCCCCGAAAATGTTGAGTACAATGCTAGGAGAAAGCTACGGGAGCTCCGCCAGACCAAATCAGTGTGGGATTACGTGCGGGAATTCTCTGCGCTCATGCTGAACATCCGCGACATGGGGGACAAAGACAAACTCTTCACCTTCCAGGAAGGGTTGAAACCTTATGCCCGCATGGAGTTGCAAAGACAAAGGGTAGATACGTTACCTAAGGCAATCCAAGCAGCAGAGTGCCTTGGGGATTATCAAGTGGAAGCCCGGAAGGACATGCCTCAACAGCCTGTCCGAGGAGGATACAAAGGAGGCCAGCCGAACACTGGTGGCCCTAGCAGAAGTGGAGGAGACCGGAGTGCAACCAAATCTAAGGCTCCCTCCTCAGGCAGTACTAGCGTTGCATCTAACAACAATGATCGGGGGAGTAAAGCCCCCCTCAGGATGTCGTCATTGCGGTGGACCACATTGGAACAATGAATGCCCACATGCACAAATGAACGCCCATCAAGCTTTTGAGGATGGGACGGATGACGATGCCGATGATGCGGACCAGACCGAACCAGTTGGTGCATTCAATGCCATTGTTGGCTCTATTTCTGAGCCTCTAGCGGGAACCAGTGCTGGTATCCGTAAGAAGAAGGACCCCTGTCCAATCGCCAAGAAAGGGAAAAAGAAGGCGAACGAAAGGACTCCTCCTCATCAAGAGAGGACCTTAATGTTCGTTGACATGAAGGTAAATGGCAAGCCCATTCGGGCGATGATAGACACGGGTGCTACCCACAACTACTTAGCCTCGACTCAGGTGGAGTGCCTTGGCCTAGTTGTAGGAAAGGACAAAGGTCGTGTCAAGGCTATCAACTCACCACCTCAGCCAGTGGGTGGAATAGCCAAAGAAGTACCGGTGAAACTTGGCCCTTATGAAGGAAAGTTCAACCTGCGCGTGGTGATCATAGATGACTTCGAGTTGATAGTGGGGTTGGAATTCCTGAGACAGACCAATACCATGCCCGCACCGTATGCAGACTTGCTACTGATGATGGGAGAAAATGGAGCTAAGCCCTGCATTATTCTGTGCATTCCCATGAAGATGGCCGCCGAGAACATCTCGGCCTTGCAGTTGAAGAAGGGGGTAAAAAGATATGAACCCACGTTCCTGGCTACCCTCTGCATGGAAGATATAGAACGCTCATCGGGTCCCATTCCTGCACCCGTGAAGGAGTTGCTTCTGGAATTTGAAGACATCATGCCACAAGACATGCCAAAGCGTCTTCCGCCTAGGCGAACTGTGGACCATGAGATTGAGTTGGTGCCTGGTGCGAAGCCACCTGCCCGGGCGCCGTACAGAATGTCACAACCCGAACTCACCGAGCTTCGGAGACAATTGACGGAAATGCTAGACACAGGGATCATCGTGCCCTCCAAGTCCCCATACGGGTCCCCTGTGCTATTCCAAAAAAACATGATGGTAGTTTACGACTCTGCGTGGATTACCGGGCTCTAAACAAAATCACCGTGAAAAATATGTACCCTATTCCGCTAATGGCAAACTTGTTTGATAGACTGGGTGGTGCGACGGTATTCACCAAAATAGACCCGAGGACGGGTTATTGGCAAGTTCGGATTGCAGAGGGTGATGAGCACAAGACGACTTGTGTGACAAGATATGGGTCGTACGACTTCCTGGTTATGCCCTTTGGCTTGACTAACGCGCCAGCCACATTTTGCACCTTGATGAACCAAGTCTTCCGAGAATACATTGATGAATTCGTCGTAGTTTATTTGGATGACATTGTGGTATATAGCCAGACACTGGAAGAACACCTGGAGCATTTGCGGAAGGTCCTAGCCCGATTGCGGGAGAACGAATATGCGAAGCTATCCAAGTGCTCCTTTGCTCAGAAACAAATTGACTTCCTCGGACATGTCATCGAGGAAGGGCGGATCAAGATGGACCAGCAGAAGATTCAGGCCATCACAGAATGGCCGCCTCCTAAGGATATCCACGCCTTGAGGTCGTTCCTTGGCCTATGCAACTTCTATCGGCGTTTTGTGAAAAGTTACTCCCTCATTGCAGTGTTGCTGACAGAACTTCTCAAGAAGGTCACACCGTGGGATTGGGGCCCCAAACGGGCAAAGGCCTTCGACGCATTGAAAATGGCTATGTCTAGTAACCCAGTCTTGCCCCTCCCTGACTTGGCCAAGCCATTCGAAGTGCAAACGGATGCCTCCGACTATGCACTTGGTGGAGTATTGCTACAGGAAGGGCATCCCGTAGCGTACGAGAGCCGGAAACTGAAGGATGCAGAGCGGCGCTATGCCGCCCATGAGAAAGAATTATTGGTTGTCGTTCATTGCTTACGCCTTTGGAGGCATTATCTACTGGGAGCCCCATTCGTGGTCAAGACAGGCAACACAGCCGTTAGCCATTTCATGACCCAGCCAAAGCTGAATGGTCGACAGGCTAGGTGGCAGGAACTCCTAGCAGAATTTCACTTCAATCTGGAGTACCGAAGTGGGAAGACCAATCATGTTGTTGATGCACTCAGTCGGAGAGTTGATCTAGCATCGGTGTGTGTACTCGCCGCCCTAAAGGGAAGCGAAGTAACCACCACCATAAAAGACCAGATACATGATCTACTCATCAAGGATCCTGCTGCACAGTATTTGGTTGATTTGGTAGGACAGGGCAAGACTCGCCAGTTCTACACCGAAGATGGTTTCCTAAAAGTGAAAGGGAACCAACTTTATGTTCCTAAAAGAGGAGATATGCGAAGGGCTCTTCTGGCGTAATGCCACGATACTTTGTGAGTCGGTCATCCCGGTGAGGAACGCACCATGGCATTGCTTCGCCGTGCATATTATTGGCCTCAAATGGTCGATGACGTCGCTCAGTATGTGAAGACTTGTCTAGTATGCCAGAAGGATAAGTCAGACCGCTTGACGCAGGCAGGGCTCTTGGAACCACTAGCTGTCCCAAAAAGACCTTGGGAAAGCGTTTCCCTGGACTTCATCACCGGATTGCCCAAGGTCGGAGATCTCACAACTATCTTGGTTGTGGTGGATCGGTTTTCCAAGTATGCTACCTTTATAACAGCCCCACAATATATATCAGCAGAAGATACAGCTCGACTATTCTTCTCTCATGTCGTCAAATATTTGGGCCAACCTAAAGACATTGTTAGTGATCGCGACTCACGCTTCACTAGCAATTTTTGGACCCAACTCTTTAAGTGTCTCGGGTCAAAATTGAGTCATAGCTCAAGTTTTCATCCGCAATCTGATGGCCAGACGGAGCGATTCAATGGCATGCTAGAGGAATATCTCCGGCACTTTGTGACCGGATCGCAGAAGAACTGGGTGAAACTTCTGGATGCTGCTCAACTGTGTTTCAATTCACAAAAGAGCTCAAGTACCAACAAAAGCGCTTTTGAAATTGTTACCGGACAGCAACCGCTACTCCCACACACAGTGAACGCACGAAACATGTCAAAATCTCCTCGGGCTGCTAGCTTCTCAAAAGAATGGAAGCAAAATTTGAAGATAGTGAGGAGCTATCTTGTCAAAGCCCAAAAGCGAATGAAGAGGCATGCTGATCAGAATCGCCGCTTTGTTGAATACCAAGTGGGAGACAAAGTGATGGTCAAAATCCCAAAGCGGTACTTGTTTGCAGGGGTCTATGACCCTCGCCTATTGAAAAAATATATTGGACCCTTGTCCATTGAAAGGCGCATTGGGAAAGTTGCATACCGGATGGATACCCCAGCCTGGTGGAAAATCCATCATGTTTTCCATGTCAGTCTCCTGAAACCTTTTCGGGAAGATATGGAGGATCCTTCACGAAGCCAACTCACAATACCAAGTATTCGAGGTCCCAATTCAACCGGGAAAAGGCGTGCTGAAGCTATTCTTGATGATCGAGCGATTCACGCCTCAAGAAAAGATCAGTAGGAGTTCTTGGTGAAATGGCAGGGATGTGATGCGGAGGAGAATACTTGGGAGAGGGGAACAAACCTCAAAGCCTACAAGAGCCTGATTGATGATTACCTTGCAAGGAAGGTACCGAGGACGTCGCCAACTCAGGTGGGGGAGAATGTCATGGGCGGCTTTCCAGCCATGCCCCATGACCCCTTGGACGCGCCCCGTGGCGTCCTGACAAGCTTCCCAACGTCCGTCGCCACGGTCGGCCCCGTGGTCTCGGCAGCTCCAAGTGACAAGCGCGCATGTGCCTCTGTCGCCCCACCGATAGCCATCGCCAGCGCCCAGCCACAGGCAGATGCCAACAGCGCCGCGCGCGCAGACCCCGATGCTAAAGACAAAGTTGTTGCCAACGGACTTGTTTCTGCTTTGAAGAAGACTGAGTACTTTTCATTGTAAATATAGAATAGTTTTACTGCATTTTCTTTAAGTGTGATTTTTCAGCTTTCATAGGTCTAGTCATGTAACTTTGGTTTTTTTTTTTTAAGCACTATTAAGGGGGACCAAGCAATCAAACTTTCAAGTAAGCAAACAATTCTCTGTACTGGTGTCTCTCCCCCCCCCGACACTGTGTTGTTTTTCTGTAATAGTTTTCATTCAATGCAATCAAGCTTTCTTTCATTCTCAATTCTCTTTTCTGCTCTCTCTTTCAATTGATCACGACATTGGTTTTCCCGTACGGCACAGACAATGTAGTCTAGCGTACGGAGGGGACCTCAGTTGGCGGACAACAATCGCACTGACATCGGTTGCTTAGCCTTACGTCGCCCTTCCAAGGAACTTCAGGAAGGCGTAACATTACTCACGCAAGGGAAATGATGCCCAGATCTTTGAGATTCGAAATAAATCCATGCGACTAAGCAAGGTGAGTTGACTGTCATTAATTATTATTCCTAGTTAAGTGGATTATGGAAGAAAATTGACTACTATTAGGATCTCTAAGCAAAGTGTACTGATGATGCAGTTCTCTTTCAACAATTGGTTGAAAATGACAGGGTCTATGATTTTCTGGCCGGTTTGAACCAAGAATATGATCAAATCAGGGTTCAAAATCTCGGTAAAGTTCCTCTTCCTTCTCTTGAAGATGCATACTCTTATGTTCAACAAGAAGAGAGTCGGCGTGGGGTCATGCTTTATTCAGCACCAACGGAGAAATCCGGGTTAACTGTGTCTCATGAGCAACCAAGGGCAATCATTTCTGATAAAGATCATATGCATTGTGATTATTGTGGAAAGCCAAGGCACACAAAAGAGACATGCTGGAAACTACATGGTAGACCAACTAGAGGTAGTGAAGGAAAGCGTGCAAGTCCATCAAAGGGTCATGTTAATATTGCAGAAAATGTTTTCTAATATTGCTAGTTCCAACTATGTGCAGTTAGGTATTGCCTTTAATGCTCACCTTAATTCTTGGATTATTGATTCGGGTGCGAATAGACACATGACAGGCTCCTCTAAAGGCTTACAAAATTACTCTCCTAGTCCCAAAGGGGATTATGTCAAAATAGCCAATGATTCTCTACCTCCTGTCCTTGGAACAGGTTCTGTTGTCCGTATTCCTGATATTACATTATCATCGGTTCTCCATGTACCTGAGTTTCCTGTTAACATGTTATCTATTAGCGCCATCACCAAAAAGCTAAATTGTAGTGTTTTATTCTTCCCTGATCATTGTGTTTTCCAGGATCTTCAAATAAGGAAGAGGATTGGCAATGATAGATTGCATGATGACTTATATTGGATTGATGGAACTCAAAACTTTGGTCAGGCCTTTTTTGGAGGAAATAAAGATGTCAACCAAGAAATAATACAGTGCATAGACGGTTGGGACATCCATAATTTTTTGCTTTGAATAAGCTATATCCTAGTTTGTTTTCTAAAACCGAGTTTGAATCTCTGTTTTGTGATGCTTGTGAATTTGCCAAACATACTAGAAACTCTTATCCTTTAAGCGATAATAAAAGTACAACTCCTTTTTCTACTATTCATTCTGATGTATGGGGTCCTACTCAAACAGTTTCTTTGTCTGGTAGTCAATGGTTTGTTACTTTTATTGATTGTTGTACTAGGATAACTTAGGTATATTTGTTAAAGGCCAAAAGTGAAGTTCTCTCCTGTTTTCAGTTGTTTCATAAGATGATTTGTATCAATTTGAGACTAAGATAAAAATCTTATGAACCGACAATGGCACGAAATACATGGATAGAAAATTTGGTGCTTATTGGAGTCTTATAGGATTATCCACCAAACAAGTTGTCCTTATACTAGTGCACAAAATGGGGTTGCTGAAAGGAAGAATAGGCATTTGTTAAAAGTAGCAAGATCTCTTATGTTTACCATGAATCTACCAAAATCTTACTAGAGGGATGCCATTCTAGTAGTTGACTATCTCATCAACAGAATGCCGCTTAAAACTCTCAATTTTCATAGTCCTCTGGAAGCTTTAAAAGGTAAAAATTACTATGTTGTTCCTCCGAAGGTGTTTGGGTGTCTCTGCTTTGTTCACACTAGAAAATCTGGGAAACTTGATCCTAAAGCTTTTAAATGTATCTTTATCGTGTATTCTCCAACACATAAAGGGTACAAATGCTATCATCCTCCCTCTAGGAGATCCCGTGTCAGCATGAATGTTACTTTTTGAGAGTCTGAGCCCTATTTCAGTATTACACCATTGAATCTTCAGGGGGGAGCTATAATGGGGAAGAGGTTATTCTCCCTAGCGCCACAATTGATACCACTACCACTACCACAAAGGAAAGTGAAATTGGAGAAAGAATTCAGGGGGAGACTATTGGGCATTTGGACAGACCTGATTTGATAACTTACTCGGGGAGAAATAGAGCAGAAGAAGTCATCATGCAATCTACTAAAGTTGAATCCTCTTCTGCCGAACCCTCTTCTATGGTGAATTATCTACATTTTCTAATAAGTTAAATTTGCATGTTGCTCACAGAAAAGCAGTCAGATCTTGCACCACTAAACACCCTTTATCCAATTTTGTCTCCTATAATTCTTTGTCTCCGTCCTATAGAGTCTTTGCCTTGTCTATTTCTTCTATGTCTATTCCCCAGAATTGGAGGGAAGCTTTTGCAGATCCTAAATGGAAGCAAGCTATGATTGAAGAAATGAAGGCCTTGTCAAAAAATGGCACTTGGGAGCACATCAACCCCAGACAAGAATTTGGTTGGCTACAAATAGGTCTTCATTGTGAAACACAAAGTTGATGGCTCAGTTGAAAGATTCAAAGCAAGATTGGTGGCCAAGGAATTCACTCAAACTTATGAAGTGGACTATCAAGAAGCATTTGCCCCTGTTGCTAAAATGAACACTATGAGAATTCTTTTATCTTGTGCAGCTAATCTTGATAAGGACTTACAACAGTTTGATGTGAAGAATGATTTTCTTCGTGGAGACTTGGAAAAAGAAGTGTATATGGAGATTCCTCCTAGATTTGATACTGAACATAGTCAAGGGAAGGTGTGCAGATTGAAGAAAGCCCTGTACGGATTGAAACAATCCCCTAGAGCTTGGTTTGACAGATTTTGTAAAGTAATGATCTCTTTTGGTTACCATACCAACATAGCAATGCCGATCATACTCTCTTCATAAGACATCAAGCGGTAAAATCACTCTTCTCATAGTTTATATTGATGATATAGTAATGACAAGAGATGACAAAGAGGAAATTGTTCGGTTGAAGAACTTGTTGGCACAGGAATTCGAGATCAATGATCTTGGAAAATTACAGTACTTCTTGGGAATTGAGGTTGCCAGATTGAAAAAGGGAATCTTTATTTCTCAAAAAAGTATATTTTGGATCTCTTGAAAGAAACTGATATGACAGGATGCAAACCAGCAAAATCGCCTATTGAAAGCAATCACAAGTTACAAACAGGAGTTGGAGAGTCTGTTGATAAGGAGAGATATCAGAGCTTGGTTGGAAGACTCATTTATCACTCCCACACTAGACCAGGTATAGCTTACTCAATCAGCCTGGTAAGTCAGTTCATGCATGATCCTAGGGATTCTCATATGCAAGTTGTCTTCCACATTTTGCGGTATTTAAAGTCTGCTCCAGGCAAAGGTCTCCTTTTCTCCAAACACGGTCACCTCCGTGGAGAAGCTTATACAGATGCAGATTGGGCTGGTTCTCTAGATGACAAAAGGTCCACATCCGGTTATTGTACACTCGTAGGAGGGAACTTGGTTACTTGGAGAAGCAAGAAGCAAAGTGTAGCTGCCAGATCAAGTGCCGAGGCAGAATATAGAGCTATGGCCTAGGGTGTTTGTGAACTTTTGTGGTTGCAAAAGCTACTAGAGGAATTGAAATTGTCTGAAAAAGGGAAACTTTCCTTGTATTGTGATAACAAGGCTGCAATCAGCATAGCTCATAATCCTGTTCAGTATGACCGAACGAAACATGTTGAAATTGATCGACATTTCATCAACGAAAAGATCACAGATGGTGTCTTGACTATACTTCATGTATCATCAGAGAAACAACTAGTTGATGTGCATAAAAAAGGTCTCAACAGACGAACCTTCCACACTTTGGTTTGCAAGTTTGGCATGTGTGACATCTTTGCACCAACTTGAGGGGGAGTGTTGACTAGCTTGATTGTAGGAAACTTAATTTTAGGAGATTTGATTATGTTGACTAGCTTGATTGTAAGAAACTTAATTTTAGGAGATTTGATTCAATTCTAGGAGATTTTATTCTAATTGATTTGTGTAATAACTGTAATTGATTTCCTTTCCTAAATTAGCCATAGGAACCTCTGTATAAATACTAGTGCTCATTGGATGTAAAAACATACTGAAATACAAGAAGTTTCATTCTTCTTCTTGAAATCTACAATTATCACGTTATTTTTTTATGTGTTTCTTATGTTTTTTACATTCCCAATCAATTTTTCAAATAAGCTGGTAGAATTAAAGCTATCAGATTAAATTCTACATCAATTTCAAGTCTAAGGAGCTTTCAGAAAGAGCATTATATACATAAGAGATCTTAGACGTATGAATATCCTCTTGCTTCTATGATTCAATTGCTCAAAATCTATTTTGAAGTTTCGAAGATTCATCTTCTTTAGATAATGATAGTATGTATCACAACATGAAACCAGTAAAACTAGTAAGGAACGATCAAGCTTTTTCAGTTGATGATCACATAAGCCATCTAACCAAACATGCATGTAATGATGTAAACACCTAATCTTCATGCCCATTCAAAAGTGCATCAGGTAAAGTAAAGGAGCACTTTGATATATTAATACTTCCCTAATTTATTGCTGAGCTAACAACACTCAAACTAGAAAGTCAAGTTTTAATCATTGCAGAAAATTATAACATGTGGCGTACAAAACATGACTTTTTTTATGACTGAGAAATTCATTGTTGTTTAGCTTCGAAAGTCAGTGCGTACTAGGCCCACCACTCTACCCTTCTCCACTTAATACCTGTCTTGGTTCAAAAGCTAGGCTTCCAATTCGTGACATGCGAGCGCTGCACTACCTTAGCTGTTGAACCAAAACTTTGCGGCTGCTGAATATAAGTGAGTTAATAATACTATCGGATAAACAACCACAACAAACCCGGTACTTAAAGTAAAACCAAATTTTCCAGAGACTTCAACTCTTTTAACATACGTAACAAAATCGATGTAAGCATCTGAAATGCAACCTAACGTCAGAGCACATATTCACTTACCGACATATCTCCTTGACGAATGCAAGACTTTTAAATGGGCGCTGAGTACTAATTTCAGCCAACACCAGTTGTTATATACATTACTCCACAATTATTGATTAGGAGATACAAAGGCACTTACTAATGATTAATACACAGCCCCACAATTTCCATTGGCTTGATTCTAATCTCAGATTCTTTAACAATAGCAAATACGGCAATCTGCCTATACCTCATTCATGAAAGGCAATTATATCGTTAGTTTACATCAAGAGCAGAAATGTCATCTCATTCAATTGAATATGATGCATAGAAATACAGTTAACATGTATAGAATAGAATAACCGAAGCCAAAACATTAAAACGGGGAGAGAGAAAAAGATGATGCTAATTCAGATTTATGGTTAGCAAGAAAATATGTGGATTATATGTATGTTCATTGGATAAGGCGAATTCTTTAACATCGGGGATTAGGAAATAGAAGTTATATATTGTACATGTTAGCATAAAACATCATTTTGTAGGCAATGCACTTGTTGGGGCATGTACCTATAACTTAGATAGACAAACAACTGTCGAATATTTTCCTAAATGTAAGGAGAGTAAAATTATTGAAATTACCTCATCTGGAAGTGAATGCAAATCAGCATGATCAGCTACCTCCAGATTTAAAGCTGGAAAAAAAAACAAATTGAGAACACAGCTTGTAACAGGATAACAAGATTTTGGACTTTTTTTTCTATCGCTTGGGACAGCAATTTTAGTAATAACCTTCTAGTGAAAATTGAACCCTTTTACAACTTTGGACTGCAGAAGGCTTCCCATAAGACGAACGTGAACTAATTTGTTGCAAATCTTGAAACCTTGTACAGCCATTGTGGAAATCTGATATTCTCGGTAAAGAGTATTCTAAGAAGAAATCCAGAACCCGACTCATAATTCTTATTTACTGTCGATCAATTTAGAACTACAGGCTGCAAAACATACGAGATAAATAATTAATAAACCAATAAATAACACAACGTTATGTTACAGATATTCTGTTACACGGTTCAACACTGCTTCAGAATGAACTGCAAAGAATGTGTTACACCTAATTCAAGAACTAGTGACAATTCGAGAATTGGTTATTCAACTCGTGGAAGCTGAAGGAAACTTCCGAGAGACTTGAACAAGAATTGCAAAAGAGAAGATGAAAGAGAGCAGGGGATAGAAGAGTTTTTGCTAAAATCTAATTTGTTGATAAGTCGATTTTACATCAAATTACAAATGCTTATTTACTAAAATTACTGCATGTTTGTTAGCAAGCAATTTAGATGTTATCTGATGAAAAACATCATTTTTTGCAGTCCCAGAAGAATTTAGCCAAGGAGTGGAAAGAAAGATAAACAAAGGAAGAAAAATGGAATGAAGGTTGCAATGATTCATGCGGATACACAACTTGGCATATGGTCGCATCAGCGGTAGAACTTCGAGAGGATTCAAGGCCAAGTGATGTATGTGGTGTGGTTTACTGCTAGTCACAACTTGGTGTCTGGTTGCATAAGCTCTTATATCCGGACTCGAACACTGAGGACAAGATTTGTTTTGAGGAAGGGGGAATTTTATGAATGATATTGGTTCTGATCCTTCTCATCACCTTCTCTGGCTTCCTCTCCCTCCACCCCTTCTCTGTGTTTCTCTGTTCTCATCCCCATTTTCTTAATGTTCTATTTCTACTGTTATTTCTAGCATTATATTCACCTTCACAGTTAATTCCAACCAACTTGAACCTCACAAATAAAGGTGAAGTGCTGACGGGCAGTTCAACAACTTGGAAGGTGACCGCACTTCCCAAAGAACAATGATCATGTGTATGCAGTTCAGTGGCATGGTTGTCAACTGCACGCTCAACAGAAGAAAACTGCAGAGGTTATACATTAAAGATGCCGTGCGACTGCACAACCTCCGGTAAAGTTAATCTACAAAGGGCAATCTGGAAATTTCTTGTGCACTGTGCCAAAGCGTATAAATACAATCTTTGAGCACATTTTAGTAACTTTTGGCCTGGAGTCGAAGCTTTTGGAGCAGATTCATCACAAAACCATCATCCAAGTGAAGAATCGAAGAATTGTATTCATTATTCCTTCTACAAGTACATGTACTTATACTAAAAGACAAGTAGCTATGAGAAATACAACTGCTCTTAACCAATAGGAAGTTATCTAAGCTAGCTAACTAACTAACTAACAATGTCTACTTAAGCTATCCAATGCATAAATAACTTACTCCTAATTAAATTTCAAACTAACTAAACTGCAAGCCAAATTTGTGGCTCGAACTTATGACAGTGGCGGAGCCACCCTTAACACCGGAAAATTACACTGTGTAGATAAATAAATAAATAAAAACTCTAAGTATATATACTAATGTTGAATCCCATTGACTTCTACGTTTACTTACTTATTTATATTTTAACTTCCTTTAGTGAAAATTCGAGCTCTGCCCACTGCTGACACCATTTATTTGTGCATCACAAGGTAGCTAAACAATCTAAAATGACTTGTCTATAAAATCCTATGTATCCATTATTTTTATTTGGACATGCCTCATTCCAATACTCTGATAATTTCTCTTTCGAGATAATTTGTCTACACAAATTAAAAACACAATATTAATTCCGAGACTCTAGTGACAAACACCGGACCTAATATTAATTGTAATAAACACAACTAAACAGTGATGCAAAAATGCGTATACTTTACTAAGTTTCTGGGATTACCTGAAATGGATGAAATAAACAGTGGTCTGTTCCTTTAACTTCTGCTTTTCTTTTGTTTGTTTGAGAGCGAGGGAATGAAGATAATATGTTGGGGGAATTAAAAGAAAGAAAAAAAAAAAAAGGAAACCCAAAAATAAGAAAAGGCCAATTGCAATAACGTCCCTCTCTATTCTAGGATAATACATATACATCCTTCTAGAATTATGAACTACACTCTCCTCCCTCAATATAAGCTTTAATATATAACGTTTCATCCACACTCTTTTTTTTTTTCTTCTAAGATTTTACATCTTTATGAGACGATTTAATGTTATTTTTCTGTTAATTTTAAATTTAAAGATATTTTGTTACCCCTAATTTAATTCAAATTGCATTGATCTAATTATTTGTTTAAAATTTACTATGATTTTATCCAATTCTAATTCGAAAAATAAGACTTACACTCTCCAAATAAGTGCAAATAGTGACGAGAAATAAGGGGGTGACTAAGAACGACACTAAAGAAGTAAATGCATGTGTATATTGTTGTTATTATTTTATGGGCAAACTAATAAACATTAATTATTTTTCTTGTTACACCTCATGTTTTTGTACGTGAAAGTACGTCATAAGTGAATTGATATAAGCTTGAAAATGAGATCCTCTTTGAAAGTATATAAAGTGATTTAATGATGTTACGTCCCATTTTTGCAAGCCTTTAAGAGTTATCATTCGAAAAAAAATGTTTATAAGGGGACACGTTGTTACACCCCGTACTTCATACGTCGCTGTCATTATAGGATTATCTTATGTAAGCTCAAAAAGGACGAAATACTTCTATAAGGATAAGAAAGGTTTACCGAAATCTTAAGTAAGTTGAGATTAATATGAGACTTGATAATCATGATTTAAATAAGTTTAAAGTCATGATATTACTATATATAATGTTTGGATATAAAATATAAAGTTTGAAAAAACTGGATTTAAGTTGCGGAAAAATCGAGCTAAAATTTGCCTTGTAATGAGTCGTTTTAAGAAATTAATTCGTAAGCTTTATGATGTCATTCTAGGACATATATCATACCAAAATGAAGGTATTTGAACCTAGTTTCCAACGGTCTATACCATTTATTCATACGATATCGAGGTAGAGAAATATGGATTTTTAAAGTAGGGTCGCCAAGTCACGTCGCCGTACTTCGGAGAAACTGGCAGGTTTATAGGCCAGGTTGCGAGGCAGTTTCCTCCCAATGTATTGAGAGTTACAGGGATATCTTTATATCGAATTAAAGCTCCATGTATCTAGTTTCTAACGCTGTAAACCGTTCGTCGATACGACGTCGGAGTAGAGAGATATCCATATTTTTGCGAGATTGCGCAAGCAGCTCGGTTGGGACCCACTTGAGACGACCTCCGACCTTACTTTTTTTTTAAAGGTGTTTCAAACTCATTTCGGGTCATTTCTCACCCAAAATTCATCTAACAGCTCTCCAAAACCCTCCCTAACATATTCCAAGATCCCAAGAACCAAACTCAAGGGAAATCAACTCAAATCATCATCAAAAGTTAGCCTAAGTGAAGAAGAGAGTCTCTATGGTGTCGTGATGTGATTAAGGGTGGTTGTAAAATAAGAAAAGTTTTGGTTCAAGTTTTTACAGATTCTTTAAGGTATATATAACATCCTATTTCTTGGGATTAATATTATCTATGTGTTAGTTAAGTTATTGGATGAAGATTACAAGATAACACTTGAAAGGGAAAGAGTTATTGTTATCTTTTGTTGGGTTGTTTTAAGGCGCTCTCGCTCTCTCTCTCTCTCTCTCTCTCTCTCTCTCTCTCTCTCTATATATATATATATATATATATATATATATATTGTTATGGCTAGGGTTTTCAAGTTGTATCTACTGCCTAAGGTATGTAAATCATGTTCTTGGTTATGCTTAAATTTAATCATATATTATTTGAGTTGTTTGAGTTAAAATCTTCAAGATAGTAATTGACATGGCATAAGGAATTGTTTTTTTTTTGGGAATTTGGTGGGCTGTGTTGAGGCTATATATAGGGTTGGTTGTGGCTGAAAATTGTTATAAATAGTTTGATTATGTTGTGGCTGCTGTTGTTAAGCTTATCTATATGCTAATTCGGTGGATTAAAGAAGACAACATGAAAACAAGAGGTTGACGATAAAGGTTAAAGTGCTAGGCATGTGGACTATTTTTGAAGATTATTCTTGTGATGTTTTGGGATGAAAATGATATGGTAAGCATAAGTATGATGTTATGCAAGTTGTAGGTAGATTCATGGAAAATGAATTGGATTAAAGTATATTTTTTGTTAATTATAAATCGAGTTTGCCGCTCAAAATGGTTGTTGAAGTAATCAGAGAGCTTATTGTGAATTATATTGTTGTTGTTTGGGTTGTTTGATGACTTTTAGTAACTTATGGGATGTAGTAAAAACAGGGAAGGAGTTTTCCATTTTCTTGTAGAATATTAGTTTTGAAATATGAGAATTACAATGCTTGTATGATGACGACGAAGTCGAGTTACTCATTGTAGACGTAAGAAGATTGTATTGAGCTGGGTTGACGATTGGAGAGAAGATTGCAAAAGTATGTTAAGGCTATCCCTTCTTTCCTTTTGGCATGATCCATATGATGCAACGAAACGAGCAAGTACACAACTTTCACAAATGATTATATTCTTAGAAGTACTATGGGTGCCTATGTTTTTGATTCCCCATGTGTCATATTATTCTATCATCTGTTCACGGGTCTCAGAAAATACGTAAGTTGATAAAGTTTATTTCATGATATTAACCGAAGGCATATTGATCTTATGACATTCCGAGAAATCTTATTGACTTACTTCATTATGCATTGCATTCATTTATACATGTGCATTGACCCATGACCAGATGTCGTTATATACGCGTATGTTATATGTATACGGGATATGAAAAAAGGTTATGGCGTTATATACGCACCACCACCTGATCAGCTGGTATACGTTGATGATTTCTCCCATAGTGGTTGATATGATGGGATGCCCTTAGAGGCTTTATGATGTTATGTACACATATACCTATGCATGGTATGGCATTTATACGCACATGCATGACATTATAAATTTTTCATGATTCACAGAGCTATTCAGAATTACAGGTTGAGTTCTTTACTCCATGTTTCTTTCATGTCTTTTACATACTACTGTCATGCCTTACATACTTGGTACTTTATTTGTATTGACGTCCCTTTTGCCTGGGGACATTGTGTTTCATGCCCGCAGGTAGACATGTTGAGAGTTCTCCTAGTAGGCTATCAGCTCAGCGGAAGGTGTTGGTGCACTCCACTTGATCCGGAGTTGCCTATCTGGTCAGTATGATTTGGACATGTATTAATTGGTATGGCGGGGCAATATCTCGAACTTTATGATATTTATTTACTCGTAGATGCTTGTAGACAGATATCATGTATGTGGATACTTGTATGATCTTCTTGGCCTATGTTTTGAGTATACAAATGATCACGTCGTCCTTATAGGCCCGTATGTCGCATGCATAAGCTTCTATATCATGTTAGGTCATCCTATGTGGAGTATTCTCTTATGTTTAATTCTAGTTATCTCATGACGACCTTTCCGGTTCGCTTACCCATGATAGTATGATAAGAAGGATACATTACGTTGGTACTCAGGTGAGTTATGCACTGGGTGCCTGTCACGACCCTACAGTTTGGGTCGTGACATTTCTCTAAGCCTAATTAGAGTGAAGATGCTTACGATATGCGCCCTTATTCTTTTTCTACTTAAAAATTAAATTATACTGATCAAACAAGTATACTTCGTAACTTTAGTGAATTAAAGTTAGTAAGTAAGGTCGAACTAATTTAGCTTTAGATTATATGAGCACCAAAATAGCGAACATTGTTGAAAAGCATGAATTCCAAAAGTGTACATCTAGATATGATTTGGATATGTTCAAGTAAAAATTTTTTTTATCAAAATTTATATTCGGCCATGTTATAATGTCGTTAATACTCACTTAAAACTTAATGCTTACCCATTTAAGTTGATATCGAAGAATTATAACTATTGTATTGTACTTAAAGTGAAAAAACCCCCCTAAGACATGTGCTGAGGGACAGTTTCTTTTTTCTTACTTCTAAATCATAATCTTAACATGACTTGAATGAAGAAGAAAAAAAGAACATGACTTGAGTGATGATGAGTCATTGAAAAACAAGAAATAAAAAAACAAAGAAAAAAGAAAAAAGAGATTTTTACTTGGCCAAATTTATTTACTTAATTTAATCGGTGTACATAGATTATATGTTTATTACGTTATGTTTGACTTGTATAATAAATGAATTATTCATATATTATATATCTGTCGACTATTTTTAATTTAATTGATTTGACGGACGGTTAGTTAGGTTTATTCTGTTGGTAATAAATAGTGAAAATACAGGGACTAATGCTGCAATAAACTTAGTACTGTGCCTTTTATCTGACTAATAATTACGTCGGGTGTAACTGTGTAAGTATCGGATCCAAATAGAATACGGATCCACTCTAGCTGCTAAATCTTCAAAGTACAACCAGCTAAGCCAAACAAACACCACCAATCAAGCTCACTCTCTTGATCTCCGCCGTCCGAATTTCTCCCTCGCCGGCCGCCGATCTATTCTCCGACCAAGATGGGTGCCGGTTTCCTCGTTGGCGTCATCGGCGTTCTAATTCTTTCTCACGCTGCCTATTCCACTGTCCAATGTAATAATCCCCTTTGCCTTTATTTTTTCTCCTCTTTTTATTTGTTTATCTAAAGATTCAATTTTTATTGAATTTCAGATAGAGCTTTGCTCAAGATTACCGAGGAAGAGTTTTCTGGTCCCCCCATCAACGTAATTTTTTCATTTATTAGTCTTTGTTTGAATTTGCGGAATTGCCACTGTTGATATAAATTGAATCTTTAGATTGATCTACTATGTATTGGGTAATGATGTGCAGGTTGTGATGGAATTGCTAGTTAGTTTAGTATTATGCTTGTGGGCTGCACTTGCTGCTCCTGGAAAATTCAAGTCAATCCATCCTCAATCTGAGGAAAACAGGTACTTCAATCCATTCTTTTAAATTGGGGCTTATGTATTTTCCAGTAATTTTTATTTGCATTTATAAAATATTTGCCCGACAGGAGTTTTGGATGGAATAGCATAGTCAAGGAGAATTCATATAGCCGGCCTCAACTTGTTTGGACTGAAGCACAGTGGTTGTTGTTGTTGGGGCTTGTTTATTTTTATCATTTTCATTGTTTCTTGGTAATGGAATTTTTTGGTGTCCTAGAGACCTGAGGGGATATAGATCATTGGTAAAAGCACTGGATCCACAGTTATGGAAATACCTATTGCCACTATCTCACAGATGTGAATGCTTGCCTGTACATATCCTCTATGCATTTATATTTTGATACAAATTCCATTCTTGTTTTTTATGACATGGTGTACGGCCAACTTGCGTGCAAATCAGGTGCCGTGTAACTCTAGCCACCAAGGGTTGGACGGGAAAATCACCTAGTGTGTTTTGCATTTGCAGGGTTTTGAACCTGAGACCTCATGGTTCTTTTTCCTCTTCATTGACCACTAGGCCACACCCTTGGGTGCTAAATTCCGTTATTCTCAAGCACTCACTAGCACTATATCATTTTTCTTTCTCTAAGTCGATGAACAACTAGGACTTTACATCATTCATGAAGTGCTCCTCAGCCTTCAATGAATATCATGTATAAATCCTCCTTCCTCTCCTAATAAAATTTCATCTATTTCTTAGCAAAAATATAGCCTCTCTATTCTTACTGTCTCACAGTTGTGAATGCTCACTTGTACATATCCTCTATGCATTTATATTTTGACACAAATTCCATTTTTCTCAAGCACTCACAAGCAAGGCCGGATCCAGCCTTATAGATGTGGGTTCATTTGAACTCATAACTTTTACACTAGACCTCGATTTATCTATGTAAAATTCAATGGAATTGTTGAAAATATTGAACTATGAAGTATGAACCTATAACTTAAACAAGGTGATGGGTTCAGTTGTTGGAACCTGAGTCATGAACTTTAGATGTGGGTTCATTTGAACTCATAACTTTTACGCTAGACCTCGATTTATATATATAAAATTCAATGGAATTGTTGAAAATATTGAACTATGAAGTATGATCCTATAACTTAAACAAGGTGATGGGTTCAGTTGTTGGAACCTGAGTCATGAACCGATAGAAGTAAAACCATGGATCTGTCTCTGGTCACAAGACTTCTAGTGGCACTATATCATTTTCTTTCTCTAAGTCAATGAATAACTAGGGCTTACCTCGTGCATGAAGTGCTCCTCGGCTAGTTTGGAGGTAGGGCTAGGCCAATGAATATCATGCGGAAATCCTCCTTTTCCCTATAAATTTCATAGCAAAAATATAGTCTCTCTATAAATTTCCATAATTTTTTTTGCATGTAGCGTTTGTTGTAATCTAACATGCATTAATCCAAACTAGTTCTCTGTCACTCTTGTAATATCCCTAAATGTTTGCTTTATCTTCTTTTCTCGAAGTTTGAACAACTTTAAATATATCTTTCGGATTTATTTATCAGAAGTAAGGTACACTCTTTCGCTACTCGTTTGGTATGTTCTTTTGTTGTTGTTTCACTCCTTAAAACAAAATTCGTAGCTTGGTGAGTCATACTACAACTTCTTTAAGGCACTTCAGAACCTCCACAAGGATACCATTTGAACCACTCAACCACATGCTTTTCTGACTCTCATATTTCATGGCATCCTTTACTTTAGGGGACACAATGCTTCGAGTGAGCTAACTTTTTTTTTTTGTCATGGATGTATAAATCTTTAAAGTTATCCCTGTGATTTCTGTTGAACAAGTGATCGAACTACTATCTCCATCTTTCTTTGATTTCACTACCTCCTATTATAACTTGTTGAGAATCGTCTTTAATACAACTTTGTTCAAATATTTACCCCTCATCAGTCTCAGCCATGCTAGCTTATACATTTCTTTATATCTAGCTTTTAGTACAAGTCGTCTAAGGATTTTTCACGGGCTTTGTCAGTAGCCTTCTTGTCTTCTCTCTTCACTCTCTTATGTTTTTCAAAGGGTTTTCCATCTACTGCTGTTGATAACTTCCTATACCACTCTTTTTTTTTCCTTTGTTAGCCTTGTATCTTATCATTCCAATGTCACAATTACTGTGGTCGAGATCTTATACTTTTAGATATAGCTATACACTTGCTACATTTTAATGCAACTATTCATTTTCTTCCACTGGATAACTGTGTTAGCTTCTAACTCCGATGATGCCTCCTTCAATAACTTGTCCTTAAATGCAATTTGGTGTGTACCATTTAGTATCCCCCATAGAATCCTCGGTGCTTGCAGCTGTCCTTCTGTTTTGCCCCACACTTTCGCTTCACATCTAGAGCCGCCCGTCTATTTTGGGTGTTTAGAGTTACGCCTGGTCCGGACAATTGTTTTGGCAAGGATGAAGTCTAATTGACTGTGATACCTACTTTTAAATGTTATCAAGTGTGATTCCCTCTTTAAAGTAGGTTTTGGTCAATTTTGATACTTGGACACACCTATATTTTTCCGAAATTTAGTATTGGTTTCCTTATAATGCAGTTTGCGCCTTTGCGAAGTATAGAGTAGAGACAATTTGCTTTCAGTTTTCTCATTTAATCCTACTTGAAGAATATAGACACTAATGAGGTTGATTGTATTCTTTTGCCGCACTGGTTTTAATTAGGAATGGCAATGGGGCAGGGCAAGGGCAGGGCGGGGCAGGGCAGGGTAAAACTTAAATTTTGAAGAACTTTAATGGGGCAGGGCAGGTTTGGGTTTGATTTGCCGGCTAAAAACTGGGCCATTAACGAGATGCCTGTGATATATGGGCTATTACCATTTGATTTAGTTGCTTATTTTCCTACCCTTATGTATGGTTATGACTTGGTTAATGTTTCATTACTTTAAAATTAATTCAAACACTTTTTAATATATCTTCATATTTTTAGACTAATAATTTTAGAAATTAAACCAAAATCAAATCAAAATGCAAGAGTTTCAATCATCACAACCCAATTGTATATATCTAGAACAAGATGCCAGTGTAGCTAAAAAGTTGTGAGGGATTAAGTTTTTATTTCTAGTTTATCATGCTATTCATAAGTAAGATGAAGAAATAAGAATGGCAGGGATGATTTAACTACAAATTTGTTCCAGTTTCTTACTTCTAGAAATGACGATGACACTCTTCTAAAAAAGACCCTATTCACTGCAAGAAGAAAATTCAGAGAAGCTGTTATTTTTAAGGATTAAGGGGTTGTTACTGTGGATAGTGGGATAAAAAAAGAAAAAAGGGATAGGATAAAAAAAAACTTAAATGGGGCAGGGCGGGGCAGGGCAAAATTTTGAAAATGCTAAATGGGGCAGGGCAGGGCGGGTCAAAATCTTAGCGGGTCAAGGCTTGCCCTGCCCCGCCCTGCCTTACCCCATTTTCCATCCCTACTTTTAATAAGACAATATCATTAATTCTCTCTATATCTGTAACTTTATCCATAAGTCATAATTTTGTGATGACTCCTTCCTACTTATATCTACCGCAGGATACCTCAAATTATGACTTGTGTTGTTGATCCCTTGACCTTTTTCCATATCCATTCAGTCTCTTGTGGATACAGACATGCAATATTAACCTTCCCTCTTTTTAAAGGTATTCACTAGTTCTAGGTCTTTCCTGTGAACAAGTCTAAGATGTCTCTCTCTTGGTCTAGCTTTTTTATCCTCATTTTCAAAAAATTCCCAGAATCCTTTCTATCACTACCATGTTGATGTGGTAGGACTAACTTCTTTATCCACACCCGTGCATGGCGTATAAACCCTTGTTTATACTCCCTAACACCCAAGTACAGATGAGCAGATGGTTGTCTCTCTCTTTTTTTATTTTTTATAATTGAGAAATCCCAAGGGTGGCGCCAGATTGAAACCCGATGGGTAATGAGCCTGCCCCTCTACCCTTCTCCACCTAAATACCAGGCTCAAACCCATGACGTGCATATGATGCACTCTTACCACTAGACCAAGTCCTGGGTGGCAGATGGTTGTTTTTCTTAAAGTCAAATCCAATTTGCATAGGTTTATTTTCAGTGATTTTGGGTAAGCAATGTAAAGAAAAATATGATGCAGAGAGAGATCACGGGAAGCATATTTGATATTTAGAAAATATAGTTGGATATTGACTTGTTAGAAAATTTGGGTACTGGAATTGTGAGGGCTCTTTTGGACTTATACATGCAGCAGCCTGTTATCTTTTTGCATAGACCCTTTGCAATGCAAAGGCAATGTGAGGGAGGGCGAGAGAAGGAGAGCACGTATGGGTGGTATGGAATCCATAAGCGGATGGATGGGTCTTTGTTACGAATATGTGAAGCCTAGAGATGAGTTTATTCCAAATTGACTGAAAAATCCGGGGTAGGAGGTTTGATGACAGGTGATAAGTTGAGGAAAAGTGAAGTCAAGCCTGACCTAAGAAAAGACTGTTTCTCAACTCTCTTGGTGATGGTTACCATGTGTTTGATGTCTTTGTGGCTGTAGGGCATCTATAATAGAAAACAACTGGAGCGCTGAACAACAAGTCAGCGAAAGCTTTTATGTACTTTTCCTGGTTTCTCCAGATTTGGATTACATGATCTCCTTTAAATTCTAGGAAATAGTTCATATTTTCAGGGCATTTAATGAAGTGGAAAAGCTACTGCACTACTGCTCTGTTGTTTCTTTAGTTGCTAAAGCTCTTTTTTATTTTTTGGACAACATTTCATTACCTTTCTGGTGTTTAACTTCATGTATAGCTCAGTGAGAATTGGTAGCAAAAGTCAATTCATTTGCCCTTATGGTGTTCAAGATATGTCTATATTATTAGATATCTCATGTATCTCTATTTTGCAGGGTGGTCGCTTTGCCTGCCAATCTGGATTTCATGATCTTTAATCACCGCGGAAAGATATTTCCTCTGGAAGCTGACTTGAAATTGAAGTGATGGGATGGACAGTTTCGGCATTCATGAAGTCAACAAATTGTCACCCTCCAAACCAGCCCCATCTTTCTCTATTATCTCAAGGATTGCTTTAGATAGTTTTGATATTGAACTGATTCCATTACTTGAGCAGCATTAGTTGAATGTACTTGTCAGAGGGCAGAGGGAAAGACGTTTTTCTCAGTTACATATTTCCATTTTTGTTTGCTTAGATTTTATTTGTATGTTAGTTTTCAGAATAGTTCAGCACTGGAACTATATAATTACCCTGTTTTTCATAATTTCAGGAGTTATGTTCTTTACCCTCTTTAAGAAGGACATTATTGTTGTTGAATGAAGAAAATGATCTATATCTCCTTATTTTCTGCTAGCTCTCATTTTCTAAAACGACATAGGTCTCCAGATGTCTATATTCTTGTCAAGCTAATATATGTAATCACGCAACTACGATAAGATGATGCATATTTTTTGCAAATTTTGTAAGTGATTAAACAAAGATCAATCATACTATTTGTCGTACGAAGCTACCAATTGATTGTCGTTTTGATATATACAATGTTTTGAATAGATTGTATTATTTGCCGTCGTTTTATGATGTTATGCACCAACAATATGAAAAATGAACCTGCAATATTATAAAGAAAAAGTAAGGTACGAGGTAAAATTACTATATAAAAAGGTAAGGTATAGAATAAAATAAGATTATTTAATAATAAGGAAGGGCAAGATGAGAGGAAAAAAAAAAAGATAACGACGCGACCACAACATACCAGTTGTTTCATAATGTCACTTTTCGTCGTTACGTAATGATAGATTTAACGATATGATACAATAAAATTTAAATAACAATCAAAACAAGCATTGTATTTAAAGTAACAATACTATAGGTATACAAACTAAACTTTGCATCTGGCCACGTAAATGAACTTGACCCCTGTTGAAGACCATATAGCTTTTCAAAAAGGCGTTATATTTTCTACTTCTGAACCTTGAACAACTGAAAGGGTCAAAGTGCAAAACTTAAAGAAAGGTACTTTTCTGTTTTCAGCACTCACTTTGAAGGAAAATGGGGAGCAAAGAAGGTCTTGGGTGGATTTGGATTATATTTCTTATTATCCACCTTTCAGTTTATTGCATCAAAATCATAATATGACTCTCTAATAACTCAACTATGCCTATAAATCACAAGTTGCACCTTCCCCTCTCTCAACCATCCTAGCTGTTGGAATGAAATATCACCCCCTATTTTAGTAAAATCACAATAAATTCCAGTAAGGGATAGAGGGGCCACAGTAAAAAGAAATCTATTCAGTTCCCATCCATTGGCTTTATACCCAATTGGTGATAACATTGACCCTTCTTGTTCTTATCATACAGCTTAGTTCGGCCAGTCCAACAAACTTGCATGCCCGGATCACATGAATAAAATAAACGACTCTAGTTGCCTTGAGTTTCATGAATAACTGAGAACATCTACTCAAAATTCTATAACAATAGCTGGATAATGATGCAAGATTATGCAAGTAGACCGGGAATGCAATTTACGGGAGTATACAGTTAAAAGAAAAAAATCCCTTACACAAATCTTCTAGCATGAAAATATAATCCTACAGAACATTTAATAAACAAAGGGAATAATACATAAACCCCTCTAAACTTAGCTCCATTTGCAAAACTTGCATAGCTGAGCTATGATGTGTTACCTCACAACTTGATCTTCTAAAACAGCAGAAGTAACTGAGAGCACACAGGAGAGAACGTTACAACCGAGAAACTATACAAAAAGAGAGATGCTTAACTGAAACAGTAAAAAAGCCAAAAGGGTAGCTCTCTCCTACTTGGAGCAATTACTGTTTAGCTATTTGTCTTTCTGAAACAATAAAGAAAAACTGCCTTCAGCATACCTATGAACGCAACAAAAGTTACTACTCCACAAGGTTTTAAGAGAGCATCAAAAACTGTTAGTCTGGACTATAAACAGCAAGAAATTGATGATGAGCAGACAAGATTTTTAAGGAAAACCACAGGTATGCTATCTATCACGAGTACTAACTAAATGATACTAAATGCCAATGGCAAAGCGCATGTAAGAACATCTTTTAATGGAATTCAACAAACTACACTACCACCTTTCCTTGACCAACTAACAAAGTAATTTCCCTCGTAGATCATTATACTTTAATTTTGGGAATTTTAATCAATGTAACAGAATCACAAAACTTCCCGTCTCTGTTTAAACAATCAAATCATCAAACCTTTTCAAATTTGGTTCCTTGGCTATGGTACAAGCAATGTTGTAGGCAGGGTATTGCAAGTACTTGAATTATAGTTTGGTACTTGTTTATTAGATGAGACAGATATAATAGTTAAAACTTGGCTTTGTGGGTAGCTTACTACTTACATTATATAGACAGGGCCAGGCAAGACACTGGAATATAGCTCGAGTCTACCGTTAGTCCCTGAGTTACCAGACTTGCAATAATAAAAACCAATTTGTATGAAATGAAGAAAAAGAATGTAAAAGGGACCAGTTCAATCATTTTCCTAATTAAGAGAGCAACAACAAATATAATTTTCTCATCAACTTTCACGCTACATCCATCAACCCCACATTCAAACTTCTGCATTAAAAATCTGAATAATGAAAATTTCACAGCCATCAAAAGCAAATAGATACAAAGATCAACACCACCGTTCATAAAAATCTTGCGTTCCTACTCTTTTCCCTCCTTTTCATTTGCTTTCCTTTTCTCTATTTGTGCGCGAGTGAGTGTGCATGTGTGTTTGTGTTTTTCTTTCATTTTTTATAGAGGGAGGGGGAGTGGGTGGGTGGAGTAAATAGAAGGAGAAACTTACATTTGCAAAAGTAAAAGATTCTCACTGAGATAAATTCATTAGAGAACGAACAATGACTAACCTTGAAAAAATGCTCTACACTACATCTCAACATCCAGATAGACTCTGTGACATTCACAGAAGAATTACAGTATGGCTGACTTTTACCTAACCCTAATCACTTGCTGCTGTTTTGAACAGGGAACGGAAGTACCCCAATCAAGCTAACCAATCCATGAACTAATTTACAACTGGGTTAACTCCTGCTGATTTTCCCTAGATTGCCTCAGTATTAACTCGGCTCTCCTCTTCTTATCATCTCTTTCTTCATCTCGCCTGAAAAAGGAAGCTTTTCTCTCAGAACCCTTTTTCAAAAGCCTCAGATCCAAAGAATCACCAAAGACTTTCTTTCCAGTTCTAAAATCTAAACAGACAGCAGGCCTCTTGTCTGGAAGATTTTTCTCCACGCCATCTACTGTTTCGGAAAGCCCATCCTTCATTGCCTCAATTGCAGGAGAGAACGTCTCCAGCAAAGAAATGTGATTTTTATCGTCTACCTCAGTGGAAAGTTTAGCCGGAAGAGCAATTGCGTCCACATCTTTCTCACCAGGTTGAAAAGGTTTTGCAAGAAATGGATTTTCGCTTTTACTAACACTTGATGCAATATCGGCATCATCTGCCTGTTTAGAAGTTGATGCTACTGCTGAACCATTGCCCACCAATCGCTGCTGCAAATTTAACAAAGATCTTTCCGCCTTCCTTCGCTGCCTTGCTAATTCAATTTTATCAGCTCGAGGATCTGATGCCCTCTCATTCCACGTAGCAGTCCGTATATAAGTATGGGGATCAGGAAATGCAGGTAACCACAGCGGTACGTGCTTAAATGTCGGTGTTTCACCAATTTGTGAAAAACTGGGTATCATCCTCGGATGTTTTACCACAGGAAAATGAGGAAGAGATTGAGAAAAGGGAACCTCTTCAGCAGATTCCACATACTCAACCATCTCCCTAACAACACCAGAATTTAACCCACAATGGTTTGCCTCTGATGCGCGCAGAAAACCAGTGGAGGCACACATATCCTCTAATCCTTGAATTACATCAAACACATTGCATTGTGTTCTCCCAGCTAAATTAGCACCACTACTAGCAGTCTTGCCTAGGTCAATTATATACTTAATCGCAACGTCTGCAAGTGATTCAAGGGCAGATTCATTGAAGCTCTCAAACCCAATGCTTTTACATATTTGAGCCACAGCAATCCTCGATATTGCTCTTCCAAAATCGTCGAAACCAGCTCTTTCTTCCCCGGTATTATCCACATTACTCTCTTTCTCCCTTTTACCCTCCGCATTACCTCCATCGGTCATATTCAAATTCTTGAATCATTTAGGGTTTCTTTTACTCAAAAACCTCACCACTCAGCTCAAACTCGTGTCTTTAACAGAAAAGGTTCACAACTTGGCGACGTTATAGAAATCCAACAATCAAAAGTGCACGCTTAATCAAAGAATCTGAATTCTCAAGAAACTCAATATGCAGTTCAGGATCTCTACACCCTACATTGCAATACATAAAACCCTAGGAATTAGGCTGCATTAAGGAGCAAAAGAACAACCCCAATTGCCCAAAATACAAGTAGACATGAATGTTGGAACAACCCCAGTTGCCCAAAGTACAAGTAGACATGAATATTAAACTACTGGCTTTTCCCAGAAAATAAAAATCACTACTTTGAGATGTTAATGAGAACTCCAGATCAAAGAATCAGTGAATTCTTCAAGAAAATCCAATACACAGCTCAACGATTCATGTACGCCACTTGGTAATTAATAAAAACCCTAGGTATTAGGCAGCATTAAACGAGAAAAAGTACAACCCCAAATGCCCAATGTGCAAGTATACATTTACAGGGAATGTATGAAAGTGAATACTTACAGCTGCTTCAGAGAGTAATTGAACTTGAGAAGGGTTTAATGGAGAAATCTGATAAACCCTAACGTTACACAGAAATGAAGTTTTGGATCGAGAAAGTGGAGGGTCGAGTAGAGGGGCGGGACCTTTTTTATAGAAAAATTTACATTCTAATAATAGCACATGAGTCCATCTAGTTTAGTAAAATCACAGTTGAGCCCTGTACGATTGTGAGAAGAAATCCTCAAAAGTCAAAACCCACAACTAAGGCTTAAACTATGATTTTGTTTTTACATTTTTTATTACATTTGGGGTTTGGGTGGGGTGTGTGTGTGTGGGGGCGGGGGGAGGAAAATGGAAAAGAGATATTATGCTACTGATTAAACTATGATTAACCTATTAATATAGGTATTTTTTAAAAAGATTTGAGCATCTATCAGAATGATCTTCTACTGCTCTACAACTCCAGAAGTCATTGGCGTTTTTAGTCCCATGGCCATGCCTCATCAACCTAACTTAGATTTTAGTTTCCTTAAAACTCAAGGATACAATGATACGAGCCTATAAAATAGATCATATTCAAGTAAGATCTTTATTAACATAAGTTAAACTATAGCGATTCATATAACTTATATTTTTTCTTAAAAATATTATCGAAAGATTTAAGTTATATATACTATCAATATAATCAAATATATAACAACAAATCAATTAGTATATTTTTTAAAATTGATTATCAATTAATACTATTATAAATATTTTACTTATAATTAAGGGGCAATCCGGTACACAAAATATTCCGCATTTACGCAGGGTGCGAGAAGGGCCGCACTCTAAGGGAGTGTGATGTAGACAACCTACCTTGATACAAGTATCAACGGCTGATTTCACGGCTCGAACTCGTGATGTATAGGTCAAACAGAGACAAATATTTTACTTATGATTACCTTATGTAAATGATTTAGTTACGTAAATATTTTTTCCACTATGATGTTTCTGAAAAGTATGAGAAGTTCAAGGGGGAAAGTGTGAAACTCCAAAAGTTATCAATACCACAATTGCAAAAGAGCTATATAATTTGTTCATTGGAACACAAGATGGATATATTGGGATAAGCCCAGAAACCTCCTAACGCTTGATAAGAAGAAGAAGAAGAAGAAAATGGAGAAGTACTTTGGGAACGCGTATCGGGGCGACCCGGGAGTGCCACAGGCCGACCCGGAATGGTTCGTGAACATATGGATAGGGTCCGCTGCTTTCTCCGCCCTCACTTTTATCAATCCCTACATGTGGACTCTCTCCAATCAATACAAGTACTCACTTTGAATAGCCCCAAATGTCTCTTTTTCATATTTTCACTTTGAATAGCCCCAAATGTCTCTTTTTCATATTTTTGTTAATTTGATAAAGGGTTAATCTTTATGCCACTAATTTGTTGTTCTATTTAGTATGCTTACAATATTTTTGGAGTAGCATAAACTTGTGGTTATAAGAGAGCTAAGTAAGAAGCATATGGGATTAGCAAAGCCCTATGTAAAAGCATTAGATGACTTGTACTAAAAGTTAGGAAACAAAAAAGGGAGAAAAGTTAGGAAGACGTGTAAGTTAGCACGACTGAGAAAAAAGAAGGTTAAAATTTGAATCAAGTTAAGCGTATTAGGAAATGATCCCCAACAAGTTTTGACAAGAGATAGTACAGTCAAATAGAGATGCAAATGATATTTGGATCAATTGCTCGATGCAAATAATGAGACTAGCGTCACAAAACCTTTGCTTCACTTGTAAAATTAGGTTTGAAAGATGCAATGAAAAATATGAAGTCTAGAAACGCCTGTTGTCCAGGTGATTCTCTAAGGTTTAGAAGTGTCGTGGAAAGTTTCGAGTAGTGTGGCTAACCAAGTATTCAAGGATATGTTAAGGAGTAGAAAGATGCCAAAGCATATATATATATATATATATATATATATATATATATATATATATATATATATATATATATATATATATATATATGTGTGTGTGTGTGTGTGTGTGTGTGTGTGTGATACTCAAATTTGTGCTAACTATGATGGTATCAAATTTTATAGGTTATATGATGAGACTTTGGGAAAGAGTGATGAAGCATAGACGTAAGGACATTGTAAGGGTAATTGATAACTAGTTTGAATTTGTACGTCTAGATATGCAACAGTCGCTATTTTGGTTAGGAAAGTTGATGAAATTCATAGAAAAATAAGTATTTGCATACTCTATTCATTGGCTTATAGAAAACATATGATACAACGCCAATAAAAGTCAATTGATAAGTGGTTGAGAAGAAATAATATTATATGAAATATATTGATACTATAGAATTTATGTATGAGAGAGCAGTCACAAGTTTGAGATAGTAAAAGAGAGTAAGAGGAGTTTCCATAACCATGGGTTACCAGGGATTCACATTATCCCATATTCGTTTACCTAGTTATCGGTGAGCTAACCGATAGTATTCAAGATGAGGTCTTGAAGAGATATTATTTGCAGATAATATTGTGTTAATTACTGAAACAAACAAGGAAATCAAACAATAACTAGAAATATGGAGAAACCCTCTAGAGAGTAATGTTTTAGGATAAGTAGAAGTATGTACCTATAAGAAGAAGGCAGGTGAGGTGAAATTAGGTGGGGCTATGGTGTCTAAATGCAAACTACTTATTATTTAGGTAGTTTTTCAATAGAATGGCTTGATAGATAAAAATATTACTTGTATAATTAAAATATAGGAGGATTGAAATGGGAGCTTTATGAAAAAAAATGCGAGAAAAGTTTCGTATAACGGTTGTAAGAACAAAAATGTATAGAGGAGTGCATGTTGGGATTTTATAGTCCAACATATCCAACAAGAACAATAACATATCTAGTGTGATCCCACAAGTGAGGTCTGCGAAGGGTGGTGTCTAGGTAGACCTTACCTCTGCCTTTGTGGGGTAGAGAGACTGTTTCTAATAAACTCTTCGCTCAAGAAAAGCATTTTTCAAAATAGGTTTGAAAAATACAAGAGTAAAAAGCCTATGATAAAAATATTGTACAACAAAAAAGTAATGACAACAAAATATAGTACAACTAACCAAAGTAAAAGAAATATTAGTAGTTATAAAATTGAAGAGTAAGATAAAGATAGTATAATAACAATAATACTGGTGAGGAGAAGAGGGAGCAACTAAGGTGCTCTAAACTAGAATCATGTTTCCCACATAAAGGAGAGGAATCGCTCGGCTACCTACTAACCTTCCATCTTATTCGCTCGTCTACCTACTAACTTTCTATCCTAATCCTCGGCCTCTATGCTTTCCTTTGTAAGGTCATGTTCTCGGTGAGCTGAAGATGTGCCATGTCTTGTAATCACCTCTAACCAATTCTTCCTCGGTCTATCTCTACCTCTCTTTATACCTATCAATGTCAACCTCTCGCACCTCCTCACTGGGGCACTGTGTTCCTCCTCTTCACATGTCCAAAGTATCTAAGCCTCACTTCTCCTATCTTGTCCACCACTGAGGCCACTCCCAAAAGTCCAACATATCCATAAGGTGAAAATCATATTACATTCAAATATTATGGTGAATGTACCTTACCTTATCAAATAAGTATTAAGATGGATGTGCGCCCACTTAAGATTGGATAAAAAAAGAAATGCTCATATCTTAAAAGGATACAAGACTACAAGTAGCGTATATAGAGGATGAATGAGAGAGGTCATGCAAGATACTTTTGTAAGATCGTGAAAAAATCTCCAAATTAGCTAGTCTATAGATAAGCAGTGAAGGGACATGTTAGAATTAGAAGGCGCTCTGGTAAGATCTTCACGGATAGAAAAAGATTACAGGCAGTTTGATAATGATCGAACAACACTGCGATGAAACGTATAACTTGAACAAATCTAAGTGGATCCCTCTTATTCTTGTTTAGTCCCCTTATCCGAGTCAATCGCTAGAACTACTATTTTTGGTCTATGATGCAAAAATGGGGGAAAATCTGGATCAACATCAGATTTATCTTACTTAACCATTCGTAGATCCATTTATTCTTTTTTTCTCTGATAGATGGGCTGCACTTCTGCTTGTTTTGACTCCTTTGCATGCATGGGGGCAATCTGAAAAGCCAACATTTCTTGGAACACTGCAGTATGAAGTGAAAATCTCATGTATGATTCTGTAGAGTGGAAGAGGGTGACTTATCAGTCATCCCAAGTCAAACACAGTGGGCGCTCGAGCACACATCAACTCTATGTGAATCCACCCCTGAATCTATACAGGTGATGCCAACTAGTTGAGAATTAAGGTTTAGTTATTGTTACACTTACATACCTTTCTCGAGCTTTTGAAGCGTTGTTAGACTTACATTAGGTTTAGTGTGTCACTAATCTTTATAATTTGGTCAGGAAGTTATGTCCGTCTAAGGATAACGAGTTTATCTAGAGAACCTCTAGTCTTTAGACTTCTAATTTGCTTTTAACAAGTTATTTATAGCCTGTTTGGCCAAGTTTATTTTTAGGCCAAAAGTGCTTTTTTTTTTTTGCCAAAAGCACTTTTGGCCAAAAATTGAGGCATTTGGCCAAGCTTTTGGAAGGAAAAAGTACTTTTGAGGAGAAGCATAAGCCGTTTTTGAGAAGTAGAAAAAAGTAGCTTATCTCCAAAAGCACTTTTGAGAAAAATACACTTAGAAGCAGTTTTCAAAAGCTTGGCCAAACACTAATTACTGCTCAAAAGTACTTTTTAAATTAATTAGCCAAACACAAACTGTTTCTCACCAAAAGCACTTTTTTAAAAAGTACTTTTGAGAAAAGCACTTCTTAAAATAAACTGATTTTAGAAGTTTGGCCAAACATGCTATTAGTATTGAAATAAAATAGGTCCTAGTAGAGCATAATTGATATAGGAATTCATATAGCAGAATGCAACTGATTTAGGATCAGGCATGGTATTGATGGTTGAGTGATATATCAACTTATGATGTAACAATTGAAGTATACTAGAGGTCCATTTGGTGTTGTAAAAACTACAGGCGAGATATGTTTTTTACCTTGTAAGTTCCTTATTTTTTTTAATGGAGTTGTTACTAATATCATTATGATAAATAAAGGGCTTGACTTTACCCTACGGGTTTCTCTTTGAAGGTTAGAGTAAAAGATATTGAGTCAGTCTATATTGCAAAATAGATATGAGTAAATCTGTTCTTGATCAGAGTTTTTTTTGTTGAGAAGGTAACATATTTGTATATTAATAACAAACAACACAAAGGGTGTGTAGTCCCCCATATTTACAAGAAACAAAGCAACTCCTAGTCCTTAGTCTTCTCATAAGGATTCTAATACATCAAAAATAGATTCAGGTTCTTCTAAGACTTCTTGTTTACACAAAAAATAGGACATGGCAAAACATTTCATTTTCAATTTTTGGATGCTACTCGTCTTGTCCTCAAAACATCTCTGATTTATTTCTTTCCAAATTATCCACCAAACGCAAGCAGGGACAATCCTCCACCTCTCTTTCTCTCCAGAAGAGATACCCTCACTGTTCCAGCATGCTAGTACCTCAAATATTCTTCTTGCCATAGTCCACCTGATGCTCCTCAAACTAATGAATATCCTCCATAACTGAGTTGTCCATTTACAATGTAAAAAGAGATGATTTATTATCTCTGCCTCTTGTCCACATAAGTAACACTTGGAACAAAGTTGATAACCTCTCTTAATAAGGTTATCCTGAGTCAACACTACTTCTTTTGTCAATAACCATGTAAAGCAGGCAACTTTGTATGGAATCTTAACTTTCTATATCATCTTCCATGGCCAACACCCAATCTGATTATTTAAAAATTTGAACTCCTTATAGGCAGATTTAATTGAAAACTTGCCTTGCCTATGCCCTTGCCATATCATGCAGTCTTTTCTAGTTGAAGTCCATTTAAACTAATCTAGAGTATTATAGAACTGCGTTACTCTGCCAATCTCCCAATCATTTAGAAGTCTTCTGAAGGTTAGATTCCAATCTTGGTTTGCCCATACCTTTTCAAGTGTTGCTGCTTGCTGTTGATTTAGGGAGTGAATATCTGGAAAAAGTTGTTTCAAAGCTCCTTGACCTAGGCAATTGTCTTCCCAGAAGGATTCATTCCATCCCCAACTCTGACTCTAGGCTTGATCATCATTTTAGGCCACAAATTTCTAATAGATCTCTAGAGACTGATTCCATATGGACTATTAACTACTTTGGTTGTCCATTCTCCTTCCATCTCATATTTTTCTTTAGTCACAAGTTTTCATAGTGGCTGATCTTCTGCTGCAAATCTCCATAGCCATTTCATCATCAAGCTTTGGTTCTGGACTTTCAAACTCTTGATCCCAAGACCCCCTTCCTTTTTGCTAGCTAAAAGAGACACCCATTTAACTAAATGGATTTTTTTAAATTCACTGTTACCTTGCCAAAGGAAGTTTCTTCGTAATGCATCTATCCTTTTCAATATATTTGCTGGAATGGAAAAAAGAGACATCATATAAGTAGGCATTGCATCAAGCACATAATTAATTATAATCAATCTAACCCCCAAGGACAAATACCAATTTTTCCAATTTGTCAGCTTCTTCTCACATTTTTCTAACACCCTATTCTATATCCCCTTTAAATTACTCTTGGCCCCTAAAGGCATCCCCAAATAAACTGTTGGCAACTCCCCGATCCTTCCTCCAAGAATTCCAACTAAACTATGAATTTCTTCCACCTCATTAACGGGATATATAAAACTTTTGTTCCAGTTAATGTGTAATTCAGATGTGGCTTCAAAAAGAATGAAGATCACCCTCAACATCATCAGTTGGATCTTATCAGCTTCACAAAAGACCAATGTATCATCTGCATATTGAAGATAAGATATCACCAAATTGCTACCAATCCTGGAATTCACTTTGAAACCCCTAATCTAGTTGTTGATTTGAGCTATCTGTAACATATGATTTAGACCTTCCATGGAAATGATAAAGAGGAAGGGGGACAAGGGACCCCCTTGTCTCGAACCTCTTTGAGAAGGAAAGAATCCAGCTAGAGAACCATAAACTAGTGTTGAGAATTTGACCTTGCTGATACAAAATTTGACCCAATTAATCCATCTCTCTCCAAAGCCCATTTTCATGAGAGTTCCCAGTAGGAAATTCCAATTTAAATGATCATATGCCTTCTCAATATCCAATTAGTATATTATCGCAGGTTCTTTGCTTTTGGTTCTTGTATCCTAAGTTGCTCGGATACGGGTGCGGGTGCGGGTGTCCGACACGGGTGCAGATTTAAAGGTCGAATCCTTTGAAATGTAAATTTTAAGATTTGGGGATAAAGATCCTAGTACGGACCCGAGTGCGGAGATCCGGCTAAAAATAATTTAAAATAAAATAAAAATATAAAAATATCTCTAAATTATGCGAAATTTTATGGAATACTTACGTATAGCTTGTAAAGTGTGAATTATTTTTTATTCTCAAGTTTTAGATAAGTAAACAATTAATTTTCTACATAAGGTATGCTATTTTCTTCAAATTTACGCTTGTTTTGGTTCTGATTTGGGGAATCAAATTGTATCTTGTCTTGAATTTTTCCGTCCATCATGGTCAAAGTACCCAAAATTATTTGACCAGATCCGGTACGGATCTCATGCCCACAACCATATTAGTGTCGTATCGATATGGGTGCGGCACCTAAACTGCCGTGTCAGAGCAACTTAGCTTGTATCTACACATTCATTTGCTATTAAAATAGCATCCATATTTTGCCTGCCCCTTATGAAGGCTATTTGTTGCGTATCCACCCGTTTATTCACCACTTTCTTAAGTCTCTCTGTTAACAACTTTGAGATGATTTTGTAGATGCTACCAATTAGACTGATAGGCCTGAAGTCTCTCAGCTCCTTAGCTCCAACCTTCTTAGGTATCAATGCTACAAAAGTAGCAACAAAGCTTTTTTCAAATATTCCTTGAGCATGGAAATTTTGAACAACAACTACCACGTCATTGTGAATTACTTCCCAGCAATGGCTAAAGAAATCCATAGAATAACCATCCGGTCCAGGAGCATTATCCCCTGCACATGCCTTAACACTTTCCCATATCTCATGTTCACCAAAAGGACTTTGCAGCATTTGATTCTCCTCCGGGGTAATCATAGGGCAATCCCTAAGATTACCTTGTGGTCTCCACACCTCTGATTCTGTATATAACGTCTGGTAGAGTGTGATTATTTCTCTTGTGATGGCTACAGTGTTCTCCACAGCTACTCCTTTAACTATCAGCTGGTCAATATTATTATATCTTCTATGAGCATTTGTAGTTATATGAAAGAATTTTGTGTTCCTGTCACCTTGTTTCAACCAAAGAGCTCTGGATCTTTGTCTCCAAGCCACCTCCTCTTGTTTAGCAATCTCCTCAAATTCCATTGACAAGACAATTTTTGTGTAGATTTCTTCTATATTCAAGTTCCTTTGATCCTGTAACTCTTCCAATTATGCAATTTGATTGAGAATATTTGCTTTTTGTAATTCCAGGTTTCCTTGAATGGTTTTGCTCCATTCTTTAAGATTCTCCTTTAAAGCTTTCAATTTAAAAGATAAAATACAATCAGGCCTCCTTTCGCAGATAAAAGACTCCCACCATCCTTTCATTCTATCTTTGAAACCATCAGTTTGCAGCCACCAAATTTCAAACTTAAAATAAGACCTAACATGTTCCCAATTTCCACACTGAAGCATCAGGGGTGTATTGTATGATCGGATGTGATTCTATGAAGTGTAGTTTGTTTGATGTTTATGAAACCTTCATTCCAGTCCACTGAGATATAAAACCTATCTAATCTTACTATATCATGCCTATCACCTTTCCTCCATGTGTATGTACCTCCTGTCAGTTGAAGATCCACCAATTCCATGTCCTCAATGAACTCTGAAAACTCAGTCATAGCTCTATTAATTATGTTGCAGTTCTTCTTCTCTGATGAGATATCCCCACAAACCACCCAAGACCCAGAAAAAGGCCTCTGGCACCAGCTCACTCCCATCAAACCTTTTCTCTTTTTTTTTTCCTATCGTTTGGAGCATATACACTAGATAAATGCCAAGTAAAATCTTGAGTTTTTCCAAAGAATTTACAAGTAATTGAATAAGAACCTAAACTACTGACCTCCCCTTCCCAAATTCTGCTATCCCAAAGTACTACAATTCCCCCTCTAGTCCCACTAGCTTCCAATTGTGCAAACCTTCTCCATCTATTTGCCCAAAGTTCTTTAATAATTTTCCTAATATCCCCTTCTACCTTGGATTCTTGGAAGCAATAAACATCTGCTTTCCAACTGTGAATCAAACTCTTGATCAGCAATCTTTTCCTGTAGCGATTTAGCCCCCTCACATTCCATAAGACAATATTCACCTTCAATGATCATGAATAATAATACTTTCCCCCTACTTCTAGTACCATTGCTCTTGAATTTGCTCCCAATATATAGGTTCTTTACTTCTTTAGAAACTTTTCTTTTTGGAGTTTCTGTCATCTGCATATCTGAAGGTTCTTTGTTTGCTTGCCTCTTCTCATCAATCTTCGTGAATAACTCTAATGCTTCTTTCTCACATCCTTGGAATTCCACTCCAAATTCTTTACTGAGCCTGGTCATATTCTGATGAACCCATAATGACGCTTCGAACTCTGGATCCTTTTCTATCTCTGCATCTTGTAAGTTTAGAGGTTGTGCATCTTCAATTATCCACCCTACTTCTTTGCTTCCTTCACTTGTCTGCATGTTCTCTCCTTCTGGAGTTTCGAGATAATTACCACATTCTTCAAAAATTGTCATGGAATTTTCTTCATTGGACTTGATATTTTGTTCTTCTTCATCCCCTTCTTTTTCTGTAGCTTTTTCACAAAGAAAAATCACTCTCGTGCAAACTTGGTTTAGTGAGAGGTGTAAGACCTGGAAAATTTCTTGTTATAGCATATTAGACGCCTATATTATAACATAAAATTCATCTTTGAATAAACATTTCATATTCACTAGACCAAAGCTATACATGAGAATAGTAGAGTGCTTTTGTTAATCAACTTGTTGGAGATCAATTGTTTTATCTTTCATGTATTGCTTACTAGTAGGATAGGAGAAATGCAGATGGCAGAGGTCTATATTTTGCAAAAAGGCAGTGCAAAAAGGGTGGTTTGCTAGGAGACTGAGTGAATCGAAGGGGTAGTAAGAGTAATATGAGGCTCCCTCGTCTTTCCCAAGTTCATTTTTCAAGAAAATTCTTGGGTCATCGTTCTCTTCTCCTTAGCTCATCTGTTTATTACTTTATACTAACAATTGTAAAGTCTTCATCTCTCGAGGTCTAATACAAGGTAAGAGGGAATAATTGATTAAGCACAAAGGCTAAGGCATAATCCCTATGTTTTAACTATCGTTTTCTCATTTCTCTTAAACAACATCGTTCGAAGCTTTCTGCATGATGGTGCTTGTATAACGTTCATAATTTGTGATGGGGACTCACTTATCCTTCTTGATCTCTTTAGAACTATGCTTCTAAGTTGTGGATGCCAGTATAACTTAGAAACTTTAGTTTGACCTAGGTGCTCTCCACTATGGCTAAATCTGTGCCCCGGTAGGTCATTACATTTTGTCATGTTGGCTATCGCTAGTGTCAAGTGGTGGCTTAACGACATCCATATTACTGCATGACTGAGATTTCTAAAAACTTCCTTTTTGCTGCGTATCTGAGATTTTGAATATGTTGTTATGTGCAGCTGGCATGACAAAGCCATTCTCTTTGAGCAACATCACTGGAAGAAAGCTCTAAAAGAAAAATAAGGATTACGAATTTAAGGTACTCGATGCTTCTTAAGTTTCTTATGTAATGATGTTCTCCCTTATACGCTATAGAGTTGTAAAAAAAAAAGATTTTTGTTTCAATGTTTTTAGTTTATAACTAGGACGGAATTACTTGATTCTTTCTCTCATTTGAGTTTTCATTAATTGCAGTGGAACCAGTACATGGATAAAGAAGCACGAGACTCGTACTACTTCAATTGGCCTGTTTACTTTCCATAGGTTTCTCCAATGTATCAGTATGCTGGTGCCTTTTATCCGAAATCTCCAGAAAGGAAAACTATTGTAGCTTGAAATTTCTGTTGATACTATGGGAGTTCAAATCAAAAAATAAGTGCGAAAAAGAAAAGTCTGACATCGGGGTGTCACTAGTCATGAGCATCTACTACAAACTGTCTAACAATATCAAGACTAACTCAGTCTGGAAAATAGCTAAATACAACTAAAGTAAGATAAGAGGGAGAAGAGCAGGGCTGTGATCGCCAGACAGCTACCTTGCTATTTCCGGTAAATTCTACAACCAGAATAATCAACAACTGCTATCGTGTTCAGCTATACCTGGATCTGCACACAAGGTGCATGGAGTAACGTGAGTATGCCAACTCAGTAAGTAACAACAATAAATAAAGACTGAGCAGTAGTGACGAGCAATAAAACATATAACGTTCAGATCAGGAAATCTCAGTAAAATACCACATGCTTTTAAAATCAGGATTTGAATCAAAACATCTCGTTTAAACCCAGTTTCAGTAAAATCATTTAAAGATATTTTTCAACAGTTTTCAAACAGAGAAAAAATGCAAAAGTGAGCAAAAATGATGAAATCATAAACAGCTCCTCGGGCAAACCTCACAGTCACTCGTGCCACTCGTGCATACCTCAGAATCACTCTTTTCATTCGGGCATACCTCACAATCACTCTTGCCACTCGGACATACCTCACAATCACTCTTGCCACTCGGGCATACCTCACAATCACTCATGCCTCCCAGTCACTCAAAACTCGGCACTCAGCACTTGCACTCAGTAGGTACCTGCGCTCACTGGGGGTGTGTACAAACTCCAGAGGGGCTCCCTCAGCCCAAGTGCTATATCAAGCCAAATCATGGCATAAATCACTCAGGCCCTCGGCCTATATCAAACATGTTGCGGCGTGCAGCCCGATCCCATAAATATCCTCACAAATCAGGCTCTCGGCTTCACTCAGTCATAAACCTCTCAAGCCACTCGAGCATTTCAGTAAAAACAGGGTGCTCAGCCCAAAACAACATTTATGTGCATCAAAATCGAGTAATAAAAACTGAGTTATGCAGTAAACATGTATAACCATGACTGAGTATAGATTTTCAATCGGAAACAGTGAGAGGATTGTAACAAAAGGCCCCTAAGGGTCCAAACAGCACTGGCACAAGGTCCAAACATGGCATTCAGCCCAATTTACAGAATCTCTTTCTAAAACACATAAGTATCATATAGTTTTAATAAAATATACAACTTTACAGTTGCTACGGGACGAACCAAGTCACAATCCCCAACAGTGCACGCCCACACGCCCGTCACCTAGCATATGCGTCACTTAAAAATAGTAGAATGATACAAAATTCGGGGTTTCATACTCTCAGGACTAGATTTACAATCGTTACTTACCTCGAACAAGCCGAATCCAATGTCGAGGAAGCTAAATAATGCTCCAGAAATCCCATTCTACGCGTATCAACTTCCAAACGGCTCCAATCTAGTCACAATAATTTGATTCAGTCCACACAATTTATAGGAATTAATTCCATATCAAAATACTAATATTTTTCACAAAAATCCGAAATTACGCCCCAAAAATTACTTGTGAGGCCCACGTCTCGAAATCTGACGAAACTTACAAAATACGACAACCCATCCAATTATAAGATCAACCATATTAATTTCACTCAAATCCGACTCCAAATCGGTATTCAAACTTGAAAAATTCGTTTTGTGACATTATAGAAATTTCCTTCCATTTCTCTTGAAGATTCAATAATCTTACACTAAAAATGAAGATTAATTCATGGAATAAAATCACAAGGGAGTTAAGAACACTTACCCCAAGTTATGTGAAAATATTCCTCTCCAAAGTCGCCCAAACCGAGCTCCAAAATGTCTAAAATGAGAAAAAATCTCGGTACCCTCATTTTAAACACTGCCCAGGCATTTTCGCACCTGCGGTGCCTGGGCTCGCACCTGCGCATCCGCATTTGGGAACAAATTGCGTGCCTGCGGACAATGCCAACCTTCCAACACCTCGCATCTGCGGCGCCCTTCTCGCATCTGCGGGCTCGCAGATGCGCAAACCCTTCGCGCCTGCGTTCGCCCAGGCCAGCCCTAGTCCTCATTTGCGCCAACACTTTCGCACCTGCAGCCTTGCAGATGCGAAAAATTCCTCGCACCTGCGAGCACTGACCAGTCCCACTCTTGGTCGCTTCTACGACATATTTCAGGCACATGCGGCTTTGCACTTGTGATCAAAAGCTTCGCAGGTGCGGTCACACCAGTAGGCAGCAACCCCAGCATTTTCTTAAGTCCAAATTTGATCCGTTAACCATCCGAAACTCACCCGAGCCCCTCAGGACCCCGTCCGAACATACCAATAAGTCCCATAACATAATACGGATCTACTCAAGGCCTCAAAATACACATAACAACATCGAAACGACGAATCACACCTCAATTCGAAATAGTTCAACTTTGAAACTTCAAATTCTATAACTTGTGCCGAAACACATCAAATCACGTCCGACCGACCTCAAACTTTGCACACAAGTCACATTTCACATTACGAACCTATCCCATTCCGGGGTTGTTTACACATAAGTCGACATCCAGTCACTATTTTAACTTAAGTTTTAAACCTTGGAACTAAGTGTTCCAATTCATTCCAAAACCTCAACGGACCCGAACCAATTGTCTCAGTAAGTCACACAACAACTCTAAAGTACAATTTGAGCAGTAAATGGGAAAACGGGGTTGTAATACCCAAAACGACCGGCCGGGTCGTTACATTCTCTCCACTTAAACATACGTTCATCCTCGAACGTGCCTAGAGTTGTTCCAAAAGCCATCAAATCGCTATGTAACTTTCCCATGCACATACCCGGGGGTGATCCCACGTCACCCTATCCCATACAGGTTTGATAGCACAGCATAATTGAAATTTCTCAATTCAACCTAGCCCACAAGCCTTCGAATCAAATTTCCAACATCCGAAATTTCATATAAGATCTGAAGTTCGCATCTACATACCGTAAAAGTCTGAACAAGTTGTACCAAAAGCGATAACCATAAATCAAATACTCAAATTCAAATACCGCATAGCTCGAATGCTCGAAGCAATGATTTCTAATCATAGTATCGGCTCAAATCAACCTAGTGCTGGTAGTAAACCTCATATCAGATAAAACCCCGTTCTAAAACCTTCGTACACTGCCTATGATGAAAGAGACATACCGAATTCATAACCATTCATTAGACCAATAGGTCATGGAGCTCTCGTTCCTTCTACACGAACTATAGCCAATCTCAAAGCCGACTTCCGATATTATCCTCCCAATTATACCACAATCAAATCCGATAGCATCCATACTAGGCCCAATGACCTCGTCTCATCCAACACGACCACTCTAGTGACATGACACATCAATACAATCTAAAGCCACAACCCGTGCAATCTGTGCACCAGGTAGCAACATTTCAAATGTACCCAATCGTAACAATGACCCAAACAGGAGAATCGTTCCGTAAGCTCGACGGGTACCACCCCGACGTAATGCTAAGAACCAATCACACACAGCAGAACCACAACACACGAATCTTACACAAATAATCATATTTCCACATAACTCTGTTGCAATACGCGACCCTATCCAAATACTAGTCCATATGAAATACCTCAAGCCACCATGCTAAAATCAATAACTATGCGCAATTCGACATCAAGTACCCAAAGTGCATTACCATAACCACGGAGAAGTAAATGACACCATACCACACAAAACCCGAAAGAACATGACCAATACGCCATCAACCAAGCAATATCCAATACTATTCCCGCTCAAATGCCGTTATAAGGCCACAATAGAATCGCACCATATGTGCATGTAACCAACGAATCACAACTCCTCGTAGCATAGAAGAGTAACTCACAGATCATTTCAGAACACGAATAAGCTTCACATCAACCGAATGATACATCCTTCAACAATAGCAGTATGGAGCCAACCAATCCGGCTCAGTGTAGAATACACATCCTAATTGGGCCTACCAATGGGTCCCAAATCAACTATGGTCATCCACCAATAGATAAATAACCTCCGAAAGTCCACAATGATTGAATCATAACACGTTCTATCATCTGGCTAGCTCCAGCCACAACTTCACAGTCCACAACCATGAAACAATCTGCTCCTGAGAACTCCCAATCTCCAATTCCATAGAACACATGAATCACCATATTTGATTCCACCTCCAACGCCCGAATGACTAACACCTCTCTCATACACAATCATCCCACGAGAAATACTTTAAAAATTCTGCCGTGCCACTTGGCAAAAATTTGAATATCAACAGTCGATCAACCGGGAGAGTGCCGCAATACCAGCGAAGTACCCATAAATCAAAACACACTGTCCCTTCTGAAATGTATACTCTCATCAAGCCATACCAAATAGTAATATCATTTACCTAGTCCAAACTCATTGACAGACATGAGACTTTAATTTGTCCCAAAATTTAACAACGTGAAAGATACTTCAAAACGTTCACACTTGAGGCCGTACGTCACATCAAAACGAAAAATCAAGTACCCAATGACCTTCCTTTACATTTCAAGAAAACACTTCTCGTCACATTCACATCGTCTTAACACTTTTCGCAGTTACGTCATACTCACCACACAGTCATTCCACCGCTCATCGAGCCATAAATTCCACTCGTAGGGACATTATCGGACATATGAGTCCAAATGTATAGGTTACAACTGAAGCTACCGAGCCTAAGATGCGGTCTAACCATGGCCTCAAGTCCTCCAGACTGGCCCACCACCACAAACACAGAACACACATCTCAACTTTATTCGTAGAATCACAAACAGATAATGCACAACCGATACCGAGCGCTCATGTGCACATACGAATGCGTGGAAGGAATTCAAGGAGTTATGTTCCAAGCTGAATCAATTCCGCACGATAGAATACAAGAAAGTAAAATTTTCCTAAGGGTTCTACAACCTCTCGAAGATAAGTACAGACGTCTCCGTACCGATCCGCAAGACTCTACTAAACTCGCTCATGACTCGTGAGACCTATGTAACCTAGGCTCTGATACCAATCTGTCACGACCCAAAAACCTAACCTGTCGTGATGGCGCCTATCGTGGAACTAGGCAAGCCGACTCATTCCAAAACAAACCGATATTTTCATTTCAAGGATAATTTCAAGAAAAGAAAAGCCCGACATCGAGGTGTCACTATTAATGAGCATCTACTACAATCTGTCTAACAATATCAAGACTAACTCAGTCTAGAAAATGGCTAAATATAACTAAAGGAAGATAAGAGAGAGAAGAGCAAGGCTGCGATCGCCAGGCAGCTACCTTGCTATCCCCGAAAAAATCTGCAACCGGAATAATCAACAACCGCTACCGTGTCCAGCTACACCTGGATATGCACACAAGGTGCAGGGAGTAACCTGAGTACGCCAACTCAGTAAGTAACAATAATAAATAAAGCCTGAGCAGTAGTGACGAGCAATAAAGCATATAACGTTCAGATCGGGAAATCTCAGTAAAATACCATATGCTTTTAAAATCAGGATTTGAATCAAAACATCTCGTTTAAATCGAGTTCCAGTAAAATCATTTAAAGATATTTTTCAACAGTTTTCAAACAGAGAAAAAATGCAAAGGTGAGCAAAAATGATGAAATCATAAACAGCCCCTCGGGCAAACCTCAGAGTCACTCGTGCCACTAGGGCATACCTCACAATCACTCTTGCCACTCGGGCATACCTCACAATCACTCTTGCCACTTGGGCATACCTCTCAATCACTCTGGCCACTCGGGCATACCTCACAATCACTCTTGCCACTCGGGCATACCTCACAATCACTCTTGCCACTTGGGCATACCTCACAATCACTCTGGCCACTCGGGCATACCTCACAATCACTCTTGCCACTCGGGCATACCTCACAATCACTCATGCCTCCCAGTCAATCGGCACTCAGCACTCGCACTCAGTAGGTACCTGTGCTCACTGGAGGTATGTACAAACTCTGAAGAGGCTCCTTCAGCCCAAGCGCTATATCAAGCTAAATCATGGCATAAATCACTCAGGCCCTCGACCTATATAAAACATGCTGCGGCAAACTCACTAATCAGGCCCCCGGCCTCACTCAGTCATAAACCTCTCAAGCCACTCGGGCATTTCAGTAAAAACAGGGTGCTCAGCCCAAAATAACATTTATGTGCATCAAAATCGAGTAATAAAAATAGAGTTATGCAGTAAACAGGTATAACCACGACTGAGTATAGATTTTTTTATAGGAAATAGTGAGAGGATAGTAAGAAAAGTCTCCTAAGAGTCCAAACAGCATTAACACAAGGCCCAAACATGACATTCAACCCAATTTACAAAATCTCTTTCTAAAACACATAAGTATCATATAGTTTCAACAAAATATACAACTTTACAGTTGCTACGGGACGGACCAAGTCACAATCCCCAACAGTGCACGCCTACACGCCTATCATCTAGCATGTGTGTCACTTAAAAATAGTAGAATGATACAAAATCCGGGGTTTCATACCCTCAGGACTAGATTTACAATCATTACTTATCTCGAACAAGCCAAATCCAATGTCGAGCAAGCTAAACAATGCTCCAGAAATTCCATTTTGCGCGTATCAACTTTCAAACGGCTCCAATATAGTCACAATAATTTGATTCAGTCCACACAATTTATAGGAATTAATTCCATATCAAAATACTAATATTTTTCACAAAAATTTGAAATTACGCCCCAAAAATTACCTGTGGGGCCCACATCTCGAAATCCGACGAAACTCACAAAATACGACAACCCATCCAATTATAAGCTCAACCATATTAATTTCACTCAAATCCGACTCCAAATCGGTATTCAAACTTGAAAAATTCGTTTTGTGACATTATAGAAATTTCCTTCCATTTCTCTTGAAGATTCAATAATATTACACCAAAAATGAAGATTAATTCATGGAATAAAATCACAAGGGAGTTAAGAACGCTTATCCCAAGTTGTGTAGAAATATTCCTCTCCAAAATCGCCCAAACCGAGCTCCAAAATGTCCAAAATGAGAAAAAATCTCGGAACCCTCGTTTTAAACACTGCCCAGGCATTTTCGCACCTGCTGTGCCTGGGCTCGCACCTGCGCATCCGCATTTGCGGAACAAATTGCGCGCCTGCGGACAATGCCAACCTTCTAAAACCTCGCATTTGCGGCGCCCTTCTCGCATCTGCGGGATCGAAAATGCGCAAACCTTTCGCGCCTGCGTTCGTCCAGGCCAGCCCCAGTCCGCATCTGCGCCAACACCTTCGCACCTGCGGCCTCGCAGATGCGGCAAATTCCTCGCACCTACGAGAACTGCCCACTCCCACTCTTGGTCGCTTCTGCGACATATTTCACGCACATGCGGCTTCGTACCTGCGATCAAAAGCTTCGCAGGTGGGATCACACCAGTAGGCAGCAACCCCAGCATTTCCTTACGTCCAAATTTGATCCGTTAATCACCCGAAACTCACCCGAGCCCCTCGAGACCCCGTACGAACATACCAACAAGTCCCATAACATAACACGGACCTACTCGAGGCCTCAAAATACACATAACAATATCGAAATGACGAATCACTTCTCAATTCGAAATCATTGAACTTTGAAACTTCAAATTCTATAACTTATGCCGAAACACATCAAATCACGTTCGATTGACCTCAAATTTTGCACACAAGTCACATTTCTCATTATGGACCTATCCCAATTTTCAGAATTAGATTCCGACCCCGATATCAAAAAGTCAACCCCCCGGTCAAACTTCCCAATTCAACTTTCGACATTTCAAACCAAATTTCACTATGTACGTCCAAATAATTTTTTGGACATGCTCCTAAGTCGAAAATCACAATACGGAGCTATCAAAATTATCAAAACTCCATTCCGGGGTCGTTTACATATAAGTTGACATCCGATCACTATTTTAACTTAAGCTTTAAACCTTGAAACTAAGTGTTCCAACTCATTCCAAAACCTCACCGGACCCGAACCAATTGTTTCGGCAAGTCACACAATAACTGTAAAGTATAATTTGAGCAGTAAATGATAAAACGGGATTGTAATACTCAAAATGACCGGCCGGGTCGTTACATTGGTGCTTTGTTTTTTCCGAAATCTCCGGAAAGGAAAACTATTGTAGCTTGAAATTTCTGTTGATACTATGAATTCAAGCATTTTGGTGATATTGCCATGTGCTGCATGGTTACTTCCCTTAGTTTTCTCTAGTTAAAGGAAGTGCTGGTCTTCTATTTGAACTTGAGATGACAAAAGCAGGGTCATAGAATTCAGAGTAAGACATGTAAAATGCTTCAAACATGTAAGAAAGGAATATCACTCTCGCGCAAAGTTGGTCTAATGATAGGTGTAAGACATGTTCAAACATTTTGATCACCTTAAAAAATGAATTGAAATATCATTATGACATGATAAATGGACGTACATGTTCGTTTTTATTTGGAATGAAGATGGATGAACATGCACTTGAACCTAAAGTTGATGAAATTCTGAAAAACATGGAAGATGCTTAGGATTGGGTCTATTGCATGTGCCTCCTACTTTTGAGTCATTTATTGCAAACATACAATCCATCTTTTTGAAGGGAGTCTTGGAGTAACGGTAAAGTTGTCTCTGTATGACTTATAGGTCATAGGTTCGAGTCGTGGAAGCAACACTAATGTTAGTAGGGTTAGGTGACGCAACCATTTCTCGGACCCTACATAAACGTGTGATATCTTATGCATCAGGCTGCGCTCTTTATATGATTGATCTTTTCTGTATTCACTTTTAGCTGATTTTCCCTCTTTTTCATTATTTTATTAAAATTCTCCTTTAGTATTTATGCATTTTTGTTTTCTAATGAAAACGTGGTACAAATAGTATGATTGAGGTATCTATTACCTATTTAAGAAAAAAGGACATCCGTAAGTGTACCTTGTTCTGTGGAATACGGACTAGCGACACGACAAATTAGAGAATCCAACAGGTTATAATTAACTTATAAAACATCATTTGAAGAAACACAAAGCATGTTTATCCAAGTGCTTAGATAATTTAATGGTGATTTTCCTGCCTTTGTAGAGAAAAAAAAAACATAAACTACACATGATATAATTAAGTACTGCATAAATAAAAATGTACATTTTCTATCAATTTAGTAAAAACAAATATATATATACGTAAACTTTTCGTCAGCTGCAAAAGATATAATCAGAACAAGTCCTATTAATTTGAAAGTGTGTAATATATTTTGGAAATAATAATTCCCGTAAATATTCAAAAATATTTTTAGCCGCAAAATTTTTAGCTAAGAGCACTAGTAAAACCTCAAATAGTCAAATTTAATACCTTTAAACTGCTCCATGATTTACATAATTTAAATCATTTCCAAGGATAATCTGCATATTTTCAAAGTCGAAGTGTTAAACATTGATTTATTGTGGATGTTGTAAACATCGCAAAAAATTGGTTTTTAAATTATTTCTAATGATAACATCATGTGAAAGCGTTATTTTTTTTTAAAAAAAAATAGAAGTTTTTTTCTAGAAACAGTATTCTCTTTGAAAATATCATCGCATTTTTGACCCAAAAAAAACAACTTTTTTCAAACCGATCGGTGGATCAAATTTACCTAGACGCATTGATGCTCAATTGACAAATACGTCGTCGTAAATATTCAAATATATAATGATATTTGCACCAAACTTTGTGCAACCAACTCTACCAAATATATTACAAAGAATAATAGTAGTACTTTCTTTTTTGGGTTTTATCGTACAAAGAAGTGAAGAACTAAGGAAGCAAGAGAGAGTGCAGTACACTTTTTTTTTTATTTCCCACCCGATAATCATAAATTTGATTCCGCACCAGAAAATTTCACATGGGATAAAACCTTCCGTAACAAAGTACACTTTTTTTTTTGGTTTTTTATTCGGTATTCGGTACTTGTGTTGGGGCTCGATTAAATTTGAATTCGCACCGAAAAATCTCATATTAGGAGGTAAAGTACTTCCTAACAAATATGCTTCATGTTAGGACTCGAATTCTAAACCCTTCATTAATGATGAAATAATATTTATTACTCTATAGCAACTCTTTTTAGTGAGTGCAGTAGTACTACTACTTTGTTTGAGTACTTTGTTTCAATCTTTCTTCCTTGTTTCACTTCTTTCTTTTTCGTACTTTCATTCTACATTGAGTTTGTTGAAAACTTCAAAAATAATAAACCAACTCCCTTATAAGAGAGAAAAAGAAAAAGAAAAAGAAAATAAGTAAGAAAATAATTTTTCTTTCATTTCATGTTGGCTGGTCTCTTTTATACAATGGGGTTGGTTGTTTTCTAAATTGGATCCTTCCTTTTCCTTTGTAATTTGTTTTGTCTTACAAGAATATTAAATTTAATTGTGAGAATATTTTACTCAACTACGTAATTCGTCGCTTGTGAAAAAATATTACTATTAACTTCGTAATCAAATCTAGCTATATGAATTACGTTAATCAAGTCCTTGCAAGTAGTAAATCACATATACATTATTGTCATTTTGGTTGAGGAAAAATTCCAAAGAACAAAGTAATATGACGTTAGAGAAACCCCAAAGGGATAATTCCTTAAATTAAAAGCCAAATATATACGCCATCTTCAACGTTAAAATGAATGCAGACAAATATTTATAGATGTCAAGGAGATAGATTAATAGATTCATATGATAAAATAAATTATAATTTTTTTTGTTTCTTCACCTAAAAAAAAAAGTGAATAAAGAAAAGGGGAAACCCACATAAATAACCCCTCGTAATCTTGTACAATTGGTGATATGGCCAATTATTATAACTAAGTCAAAGAAAATTTTGTTTAAAATTGGTCTATGCAAAAATAAATTGCTAATTAATTTGATAAGGAGTATTATCCACAAATTAAGGTGACATAGATTTGTCCCGTTTAATTCGTTTGTTTTATTTGTTGCATTGTCATGATATGTCGCTGTGAATCTCAAAATGCTTCATTCTAATATTTAAAACTTGTTATTATTTTTTTTTAAAACTCTTTTTGGAACATACATGATGACATAATATTAAATAGAGTAAAATACTTTTATCTAACATCATGGACAACCACAACTTAATTGATCTTTAAATAAAATTTTACGTAAATATTCTCTTTGTTCCTATTTAGAGGTTTTATATGCCCATTAAGAAAATATTAAAAAGAAGAGTAATTTGACTAGTTTATTCCTAATTAACCATTTATCTATTTACGTGCTTCTTAATCCTACAATTAACAATTAATATTAAATGTAAAATTGAAAAAGAATTAAGTAATTAATTTTTTCTTTATTCTTTAAAATGACAAGTACTCCCTCCATTCACTTTTATTCATCAACATTTGACTTTACATGTTTCTTAAGAAATAATAATTATACTATATATTTTACCATAGAACCCCTAATAATGATAAACAGTCTCTTAGCATTTGCTAAGATTGACAAGTAAAAGTGAACGGATGGAATATTTTGAAAATAACTATTTTTAGTATATATAATAACTAAATGAGGACGGATAAAGTAAATTTTACATGTTATTTATTAAATTTCCTCATACATCGTATTCATGTATCTACCATTCACATACATCCATCCATATCTTTCACATACATATATACATTCATCTCCATACCCCCGATCAACAACCCCCTTCCCCAAACCCCAACCCCACAGCCAAATATTAAAAAAAAATAAAAAAAATAAATAGAAGAGTCCAAAAGTGGGGGCTTTCCTAACATTTAAAGTAGAAAAAATGGTGTGCATTAGAAAAATTATGTAAATTCATTGAAACAGTAGCCAAAGCTGATCTCATCAATTAATATTGACTCCAACAAACATTTTTCTATATATTCTCTGATTTGCCTCCATTTCTTCTCTTCAAACCATTCCCTTTAATTCCTTTCCTTACTTCTCTATTATTTCTTCAATATTTCTAACACTTCAATATCTCTTAAAATTTCCTTATAATGGGTGAGGTAAATTCATACTTCTCTATCTCAAAAACCCTTTAAATTCTTTCACAAAATCTCAGTTTAATTCCAATTTCATCTTCATAAATTAACTCAAAGTTTTGATTTTTTTTTTCTATTTTGAGTTTCAGAAAAAAGAAGAAACTAAAGCAGAAGGAGAAGAAAAGAAGAATGACGCCGGCGGCGAGAAAAAGTCCGCCGGTGACGCCGCCGGTGGAAAAAAGGACGACGGCCCTACCGCCATAATATTAAAGCTTGACTTACATTGTGAAGGCTGTGCTAAAAAAGTCAAACGTTCAGTTCGCCATTTCGAAGGTAATTATTAAAAAAAATAATATACAAAACATCATTCATTACATCACTAATTAATCTATTTGGTTTAGAACTTGGAAATTAAACCATTTACTAATAATGGTTTAAATTTTCAATTTGTTTAAAAAATTAGTGAAAGTTTTTGTGAATATTTTAGTTTGTTCCTTGTATTCGCCGGCACATAGTACTTTACGTTTTTGTCAAGGAACTATCATTGGTAGATCCGCATTTAACGTTCTAATTTTACTAGCAAAACTTTTCATCTTATTGCTTTGAAAATTTTAATCAATAAGAATCATAATTCAAATTTTCTATACCAATAGGATAAATAATTATCAGTGCAATTTAACTGATTCTAGCAGATTATCATTACTATATGAAACTTTGATATGAAAAATAATATATTGTTATTGCTCAATTTTATTTGCGTAAAATGTTAATATAATGTCAGTTCACAAGACTTAAACTCTTCGAATTATTGATTTTTTTGGGTTGAAAATGAAGGAGTAAATGACGTGAAGGCAGATTGTGGCAGTGGAAAATTGACGGTAAAAGGGAACGTGGACCCCACTTGGCTACGAGAAAAAGTAGAGAGCAAAACAAAGAAGAAGGTGGTGCTTGTTTCTCCTCAGCCGAAGAAGGACGGCGGCGGCGGTGGCGGTGGCGGAGATAAAAAGTCCGATGAGAAAAAGCCTGAGGAAAAAAAGACAGAGGAGAAAAAATCCGAAGATAAGAAGCCTAAAGAGGTAATTTCACTTTTCTCCCACGTACTGCTTTCCAGTTTCGTTCCTAAACTATAAAGTTAGTAACTGATTCTATTAATTAATTTCTCTATATTTTTTTTTATGTTTAATAAAATTTGGTATTATTAGTTTAACTATTTCTGATTATATTTTTTCCTTTTTTTTTTTTTTTTAATTTGTATGTTTAGCCACAAGTTAGTACAGTGGTTTTGAAGATTCAGTTGCATTGTGACGGGTGCGCGCACAAAATAAAGCGAATTATAAAGAAGATTGATGGTAAGATAAACAACTATGTTGAATTAATTTATTGTCAATTAATTGTTTATTATTAATATAAAAGTAATTCAATTATTTATTAAAAAATTAGGTGTGGCATGCAATCACCTTGTGAATTTTTTAAATAATTATCACAGAAGTTGTAGGAATTATTCCCTTAATATGATTATTATGCTGTTTATGGTGATTGCCATTTTTTTTAATTATTTACTTTTTTATTGACAGGGGTAGAAGAAGTCAAAGTAGATTCGGAAAAAGATTTGGTTACGGTAAAGGGAACAATGGACTTAAAAGAGCTAATTCCTTACTTGAAAGATAAATTGAAACGAAATGTAGAAAATGTTCCACCAAAGAAAGATGATGGAGGTGGTGAAAAGAAAGGCAAAGAAGGCGGCGGTGGCGGTGGCGGTGGCGGAGAGAAGAAAGAAGGCGGCGGCGGTAACGGTGGTGAAGATAAGAAGGAGAAAGCGAGCAACAACGAGAAAAAAGAGGGTGAATCAAAAGCCGAAGGAAGTAAAAGTATAGAGACAAAAGCTGAGGTGAATAAAATGGAATATTATGGTTATAATCCACAAACACATTATGCAATGCCTATGTACAACCAAAGTTACATGAACCAAGATTATGGTGTGACAATGTATGATCATGGTTATAATGAGCATACGGGCTATGTCATGGAGTATGGCCACCATCCGCCATCATATGTGCCGCCACCACCACCACCAACATACTTGAACAACGCACCTCAAATGTTCAGTGACGAAAATCCTAATGGTTGTTCAGTCATGTGATATTAAACAATCATGTGTTACATCGTCTCACTGAGGGAGAGAGTTCAAGAAAATTAGTAAATACATCAAATACACCAGTCTAAGGGAATGTCTCAGTAACTAAGAGAACACAATGAACTATAGCATTACGAGTTCGAATGAGAAACTTTCCCTACTTTGTGTCAAGTGTGTGAAAAGAATCACATATAAGGAGACTTTAAAGAAAAATCATTGAAATGTACACTATATATGAGGGCCCCACTTATGAGATAATATACAAGAAATGGTATATATGAGGACATAGTTTCCTTTAGGGAAATGTCAATAGGTTAGAGAAGAATGGTTAAACCGCCGGCGGTTTAATTAGGTTGTCATATAATTAGGTTTGTCTATTGACTTGTATGTTATTAGCTAGTAACTAGTAATAATATACTTATTCAATTTTGTGCCCACATATATAATTTTCTTTAATTGTCTTTGTTCATTTTTAACATTATCTCATTGTATACATGTAAGCATTCATGTCTTAACCTACGGTGGGTAATAGACCACTTGGCACACGAATATTAATAACAATTTTAATAATATCAATATTTGGTTTGTTCATAAATTAAATTGTTAGATTTGGCAAATAAGGACATGAGAATATGGTTTCCAGTCACATCTTACGTTTATGGTAATGGTAGTTGGATTAGCACCATCAACAAATTAGACAAAATTAAATGTAATAGAAAAAGTATTGTACTCAAATGATACTGTTAAACTAAACCTAAAGTCGAAGTCTCAAAGTATATTAGAAATAATTTAAATTCTTGGAGGAGAAGTACTTGATAAATTTTTCCTTCCAAAGTGTCTTAATGTAACAATTGTACGTGAATAATAATTTCGCAAATATAAAGTCCAACATAACACATTGCACCCACAAAGTCATGCTTTTAATTTACATTCGCATAAACAATATTTTTTTACAATATATATTATACAATATTTATATACTTATTTAAGCAATGTATCTATCATATATAAAAGTATATAATAGTGTATAAATATGTATAATTACTATTATATAAAAGTATATATATATATAATAATGTATAAATGTGTATAAATATCGTAGCTAATAGTGACAAACTTCTGATATTATTTTCAGTTACAATTTTTATTCATAATCAGTCTAAATCTCCATCAAATGACTTCATATTTTGTACACAACCTTCTAATCCTATTTTCAACAAGTCTAAACAGCACTCAGTCCAAATTTTCACAGACGGCATGGGATTCATGTACTTTATAGTTAGTCAATTAGTGTACCACCATTTTTGTAATAAATTGCATTTGAGAAATGGCATCCAAGGAAAAAGTTGACAACTCCTTCTTTGGATTTTCAAATCAAATATTAGTAGCTAGCTAGGGTAAACATTTTCAAATTTGCAATAAGTTGTGATAGAAAATAAAAGATGGCATTAATAATGTGGTACTGAATTTTCTTCAAGCCAATGGCCTAGAGCCTCAAGCTGCCTTTTCTAATTCCCATCAAGAATTTATTGATATAAAGCAATTAGTCAAATCAGCTATATATTATGAACCATTGTTTTCCCATCTTAAACTTTTACAAGATCTGTATATTATGTGCTGCACAACTTATGATTTAAAATTTAATTCACATATATATTAATTCTCTATATAATATTATCACAGTAGGTAGTCGAGCGTGTTTCTTTTTTATACCAATAGTATTGTTATTATTCTCGTATTTTCTTATTCTTAAATTCTATTATTACATATTCTTTTTCTTTTGCTTCGGCTATTTAATTTATTATTTTTATATTGTTATTGCTCCATTTTTTTTATGACTTTCCACTACCGTATTTCTTTCATAAAATTGTTGTGGTTATGATTTCTTTGAGCCGAGGGTCTATCGGAAACATCATCTACCTTTACAAGGTAGGGTTAAGGTCTGCATATATACTACCCTCCCAAACTCCACTTATGGGATTACACTAGGCATATTATTGTTGTTGTTGATATTAATTGTCTACGTAACTAAATTTAACTATTTTACAAAGACTTTAATGTTACAGATAACTTATGGTATTAATGGATGTGCGCAAATGTTTAAGCGAAATTAAAAAGAATCAATTTATATTCACTGATAATGTAACATGCATGTTGTAATAAGTAATATTCTGCTTTCTTTTTCAAGTACTAATTCTATCTATTACAAACGGTTAACATAATTATCTTTTTAGTGACTCAACAACAATCAATGAAGAAGTTGAACTCAACTATAAAACATTTCTTAACTGTCACATGAATCACGAAGAATAGCTTAAAACGGCCCATTATATCCTTTTCTAGAAATTTCAAACCTTTACATATATATATATATATTAGCTTAAGGTTTAAAGATTTAAGACATTAAATTCTAGAAGTAATAGGAAGTTAGTTAGGAGAATTCCAGAAAATTCCAAAATGATAAAAGTGGCTTTTGGGCAGTTGGTTTAGCTGAGAAAAGTGGGTGTGATTAACCTCTAAACAACCAACTACAATATCCCTTAATTAATTAATTATTGGCCTTTTAAGAAAAAATCAAATACCAGAAGCATTCTTAATTTAATAAAAATTTCAAATAAATCGCCCTTTAAACACTGCAAATAGCTCTAATATTTTTTTCCCAAAGCACGTAGTTGTTTGCATGAAAATATCTATTGCATTTTGCCTTTTCATTACAATAAGGGTTAAGGCCTTAATTAAGCAAATTAAATGCTAGGGTTTAACTTCAAGTGGATTTTGGACAAGACCTTTTTAATTTTTTTAAAATTAGTTTTCATCGTTTGGTTAATCATGATGTTGATCACGTTATCTAATTAAGATACTTAATTGAATATAAAAAAATATTTTCCATATTATTCAAGAAATTGACTCTTGTTAACTTCCTTCAGCCATGATAATTGAAGAAAATCAATATTTAGAGCGTCAAGAGAGGTGCTATTCTTTTGTCTATCGTAGAGCCATTTGTTAAAAAGTTCATTCTTGTTTCTTAATAAATAAGGTTCTAAGTATATCTAATTTTATTTATATATGTTTTCACATATATAAAAATCAGATTTGACTATAAAATACTGTATTCTGAAGAACCCGCAAATTCATCGTTAAAATACTGTTGTTTCAGTGCATTATTAAACCAAAATATGTTACCTTTTTACCTTGGAAAGGGAAGAAAGATCAGTAAAAAGATCTAAAAAGACATCCTTAAACAAATGTTAATTAACTTTCCATGCAGCATATGCACGAATTGCATGCAATACAAATTTTTGTTTGGCAATCAGGGAACTGTTGGTTGAAGACTTGTTTAATTAAGCTCTAATACTTGGTTTATTTTTTCTTATTAAATAATTCATCGCTAGTCAAATCTGAGGGTAGCAGGTCAAGTCAAGGCGGATTAAGGATTTGAAATGTATACGTTCTTGTAATAAACTCAAGTTAATATACAATAAAAGTTAAATTTACAGTCAAATATTTATAGATAATTTATTGATTATCTTAATACTTGTACACGAGACATGGCGCAGCTTCAGCTGACCGAGGACATGATCTTTGATAGGAAGATATGGATGTCGAGTATTAGGGTAGTAGAGTAGGTAGTACTCTAGAGTGTTCATAACAGTAGTATTAGCATGCAGTTTTACTTTCTGTTGGTAGTAAGGGTTTTATGACTAATCGTTGTTTTCTTTCATTGTTGATCACCTTATTATCTTGTTGTTTTTATTCTGCTTTTATATGGTTTTTGGTACTGTCCCTTCTTGTCTATATTTTCATTAATGTGGTACTTATGCTTTCATGAGCCGGAGGTCTATTGGAAACAACCTCTTTATCCTCACAAGTCACAAGGTAGAGGTAAGTTCTGCGTATACACTATCCTCCACTTGCCCCACAATGTGGGATAATACTAGGTATGTTGTTATTGTTGTTGTTGTCGTCGTCGTTAATACTTGTACATGATCTAAGCAAAGCCATTTTTTGGATCAAATTCGATATTGAAAAATATATTATGTTGTATTGGGTGACCAGGATCTAAAAAAAGAATTACATAAAGTGTTTTTATTTTAAAATAATTTGTCTTTTAATAATCATGTTTTAATATATTTGGTTAGAGATAATGAGATATAACTCATAGGGATGTAAGTGTAAAATTTTCATAATATAGGATATGTAAGTGTTTAACTTTAAAACACAAATTTAGAAGGTCTAAATCGCATTCAGAGAATGCGACTTATAACTCGCGTTCTCTGAATGCGACTTATAAATCACACTTAAAAACTAAACGCAACTTATAAATCATCTTAGGTTAATTATGCAACTTATAAATCATTTGTTTGCGATTTATTGTAAATCGCATTAATTGAATGCAACTTCCAAATTGTCATTACTTAAATGCGACTTATAGCTCGGTTTCACTGAATAAGTTATTTAAACACTTTCCCCTCATCATTTTGGCTAATAGAACTGAGAGAATGAGTATAAGTAAAACTAATTCCCAGAACATAAAAGAGTTTCAGCTAAAGAATCCTACTGTAGAAGAAAGTTTACCAGTTTGGCCTACTTAATAGATAATTAAACATGTAAGTACAAAATTACGACAACACCTAATGCTAAGATTGATTTAATGCATTCCGACTATATCAAAAATCACGATTATTTATCAAATGTCAGCAATCAAGAATTCTTTAGCTCATTATTATTTTCATAAAGAACCCATCAAGGTCCCATCTTTCCGTGAAATACGCAAAAACATGGATAGTGATTAGTGAGGATTAATTAACTATCAAATTATTTGCAAGTCCAAATTCCAAAAGGCTAGTCTTCGTATTAAACAACAATTCATAATTAAATGAAATACATTATAAAAATTAAATTCAGAATCCAGTTGCTAACACTCTATGTCGCTAACTTTAACGCATAGGATACGAATCCCGACTGACCATCAAATGAAATGTGAATAACCCATCCTCCTCTCTTTTCCCCTTCCGATTCTATCGGTGCTTGATACCGTCTAAAAATATTTCATCATAGATGATTAAAACATGTTTATCTATATAGACTAAAGAGAATAATAGAGAACTGGAACTTAAATATACATGCATGCATTTACATATATACATACATACTTAATGCAGGTAAATTAACATAAAATTTATATTAAAAAAATAGCGTTAGTTGTGACAAATTCATAAAAAGATTATTCTACTCATAATGTTACTGAACTCAAATAATTTTTTTTAAAATAAGATATAAATTATTTAAACTATAGGTAAAATACCTAGGTTAAAGAATTAAATATTATTAATATAAAAGGTAATACATAGATGAATTGGAGGATGGAAAATGTTAAGGGCAAAAAAACAGAGAGAGGTTGCTTAGGATAAAAGGGAGAGAATATCTATTGTTTAATTGAATCACTCATCATAATATGGTTCATTTTCTTATGGCATAACAATTTCTTTCACCATAACAACATCCCTCGCAAATCCTTGCTCATAATATACACGTGCAACGCACGCATAAACATTAAAAAAAAAAAAACAGGTCTATTTAATAAAGTTGTTAATTATAGACCTTACATATGCAATCGTAAACTGCAATTATATATGCACTTTTAACTTTAAAGACAAGCACAAGTCATTTTGAGTTTCATTTTCTCGTTCCCTTTTGAATACGTAATTGGCTGCATGTTTATATTTGGTGCTATCATAAGAGTTGTCATACACGATACTTGAGTGCTATTTTGGCATTCTTTTTGAGATATAAATATGACAATCTACTGAAAAACGAGTTTTTATGTAGGAGAATTAATGTCTTTTTTAGTTGAATTTGTATATGATAGGTGTCAGAAAACACATTTTCCCCCTTGAGCTTGAGGTCAATTCCTTTGACACATATCTCTATTACAAGGAATCTTTTACCCACCAAACATTTTTTGAATGTGTATAAGATAAACCATTCGAAAATAACTTTTTTACTTTCATAAGGTAGAGAAAAGGTCTGCGTACATGCTATACTTCTCAGACCTCACTTGTGAGACCGCATTGGGTATATTATTATTGTTGTTATTGTTGTTATCTAAGACATACTACCATATTTGCCACATGGCGCGCGGGAGATTGTGTGTTTGACCACTTTGATCATGATTAATCTTTTAAATTTATGAACTCTACTAAAATGAAAAATTGTTGGATTAATTAGTTATGCGTGATATAAACTACCGGCTAGTTAATGTATTCTTTTTCCCTTTCTATGCTTTCAATCTCTATATAAATATACAAGCTCGCTTTGAAACAAAAGTACTCACTTTTGATCTAAAGACAATTTTAATTTGACTCCTCCTTTGTATTTTAGATTTTGTCATTAAACTTATCGAAATAACTTTTCATTAATATATTATTTTATCGAGATTTAACTTAAATCGCCACGGTATCTTCTTGCTCCAATACATAGTTTGCTTTTGTTTATTTATTTTTTATTTCTCTATGTGTTACGAAATGATGGTTGAAATTATGCTTTTCTTAAGCTTAGGTTGATCTATCAGAAACGATATCTTTATCTTTACAAAGGTAAGAGTAAGATCTACGTACATATTACCATCTCCAAATTTTATTGTGAGATTTCACTCAATATTTTATTATTGTTGTTATTGTCGATGCGATACGAGTTGAACATCAAATCATTTGGCATATTTGAAAGTCCAGGATAATACAAACAATAATAAGCAACGCTGCCATAATGTATTAAGTGTTCGTTTGCGTGGTGCTTTGGCAACATATCCATATATCTCCCGTTGTTTCATGGAAAAGCATTACTCAAAGCCAAGAAGTATATTTTTATAACGATAAGAGAATGACGACCAGAAAGCTAAACCACAAAATGTAAAGTTAGAAAAATCCCATAAAACAAAAAGGAAAAAAACTAAAGCAAAGAGCAAGCTTACACAAATTTCACTATGAAAATGCTTAATTATGGCGTCACTACTTTTTTTTTCTTTTTTCTACAAACAATTAAAGTATAATACTTATAAAGTTGAACTCTCTCATTCCGACTTTTACTTTTCCAAATAGCAACCTAAAAAAGGAAGCAACCACACTGAGAAAAACGAGGTTGATTTTGGTTGTCTGTAACGCACACGAACGACACACAAAAAAAAAAAAAAAACTTTTATAACTAAAGGTTAACCGAGTATTATGCAATGATATCATAAAGAATATTAAAAAATTATATCACTCGTAAAGTATTAAATATAAATTCTTTATGATCAAAATTATTAATTAATAAATTTGATAAAAAATAATAATTAAACTGCTATACTATCACATGTTTATAATTTATTAACAAAGACTTTTTTTTTAATTATTTGATTATATAAGTTAAATCATTTAACAAAGTAAAGGCCTAACTTTCTTTTTACTCTTTTATCTTTTGTACTTTAGGAATTAAAAACACTTGTGCAAAATTACGTGTGTGTTTAGAATTCAAGTTTCTTTAGGTTAGAATGAAGACAAAAGAAATGGAGCCAATGATTGTTAGGATAAAAAAACTAATGACGTATTTTCATGCATCACTCAGCATGTTTAATAGGGACGTCTTTTAAATTCGCTATCATAGATCATTATCAAACCACTCAAAAAGAAATTCTTGATTTTATATTATGATCGATTTAATTTTTAGCATAGCTTTCTTTTCTTCTTGGAATTCTCTTAAGTCGTGATAATTTATTAAAATTAAATAACTATAGTGCTAAATGTCATGTTTGGACAAATCATTCATTGTCTCAGATTTTAATTTTCTATTAACCGTTTAACTACGTACGAGATTTACCTTATAGAAGGATATAAGCAAATGCTTTTCATGAAACAAAAAAAAAACAGATTCTAATTGCCACACTAGAGAAGAAATATTTTGTTACTTGTATTCAAAATCAGAAACCTACACTTCAACTAGGAATCCAAAACTTATTTTAATAAAATTTAACTTATATACATTAACAACATAGAGTACTATTTTATTCTAACATAGCATATAACATATATATCTTACTTTGCAGATTTTTAATTCATTTTACTATGGACCTTTATATGTAGTAATGAAGCTAAAGCATGCACTAACACTCCAATAATAGTTTGATCGTGCTGTCAAACCTTCCTATAACAGTCGTATTTGTTTCGATATCTTTTGGTTACTATAGTGAAGTGTTATTATAGAAGACATATATTATACAATCAGATCTCTTTATAACAATATTCATATATAACAATCATTCACTATAATAATCTTTTCTCGAAATCGGTTTATTATGTTATAATATATGTCCTCTATAACAATATTTTACTATAGCAGCCAAAAAATATCAGAGCAAATGAAACTGTTATAGAGAGGTTTGACTGTAACATAACATAAAAATTGATTTCGAGAAAAATTTAATTTTTATAGTGAATGACTATTATATATGAACGTTGTTATAGAGATATCTGACCGTAGAACAAGTAAGAATAAAAATGTCGTACTAATTATAAATTTTGTGAAGCATGTAAACAGTGTCTGTGCGGATACTAAATTTAACTTCAACTTTGTATTTAGCACATTAATCATTCAACATGCCACGAAGCCAAAATGCTGACAGTTTCGTTTGTGATTAAATTAAGTTCAGAATTATTACAAAAAAAATTTAAAAAAATTAAGTTCAGATTTCCGTTTATGTGTTTCAAGTTCATTATGTGAAGAATGGTTATTACAAAAAGTGAAAAGACTTTGAATATGACAATTATCAAAAGGAATATGAGCGAAAAGACGAGAAATATATATCTAGGTATTTATATATATGTCCAAAACATTCTAAGAAATGGAAAATCACAATCGTCTTAGCTTTTGGAAATGGTTGAGTGGGAGTGGGTCATCCAATCATTAGAGCAATTTGATGCTATCTTTTTCCTATATTTGGCATGGCGTATACCCATTTCCATCACAAGGCTTCTGATTCAACACGCATTGATTTAATTCTTTTTTTTTTTGTAAAGAAAAGAAAAAAGTGCATCCGTAAAATTTTGTTAATTTTGTTTTTATATAGCTTAACATTAATTAATGGAATCATCTCTAATAATTACATTGTATTGCCTAATTATAACAACGACGGCAACAGTAACAACAAACTCGGTGTAATTCCACGAGTGAATTTGAGGAGAGTAATGTGTACGCACACCTTAACCCTAGCTTGAGAAGGTAGATATGTTGTTTACGATTGACCCTCGACTCAAGGAAAGATGCAAAAATAAGCAGTAGCAACATATAGTAACATCGATAAAATAACAAGAAATTCAAAGTGAAAAAAACATCAGATAGTAATATAAAACCTAAAGAACTAAGAAAGTACAAAGCTAACATTGACAAGTGATGCTTGCTCAGTTGGTAAATCACCTCCATCCACGACCGTTAGGACCTGGTTCGAATTAGCTAGAGGGGAAGTGTGAAAATACTATAGATCCTCCTAAATTAGGAGGGATTTAAAAAAAAAAAAAAAGAAGCTAACATTACTGAAATGTCCGGGCAAAATCCATTAATTAAGAGAACTTAAAAAGAGATTCAACATTAATGTGCCATTTTGTGAAAAAAAAAAAAAAAAAGTTCTGTGGTGCCAGTCGCCCGAGGTCTACAAGATCACATAAATGAATAATGTTTATTTTCAAAAAAAGAGTATTAATAGTTTTTTTATAGTAAAGAATAGTAACGAGATTTTATTGGGAAGGAGCAAGAACTATCTTCCAATGTACGAAAATATTATCTAATATTAACATCATATCATTAAGAATTATTAGAATTGGAAGGTACTTTTTCCAGATAATTAAAAGGAAAGAAAAGTTAATCTTGATGAATTTCAATAAATAAATAAAAAAGTTTGAGTAGAATTTCAATAGAAATTTAAGAAAGATAAAGATATGTGATTGATGAATTTCGGCATCGCAACTCATTTCAGTGAATCGATAACCAAGATTGTAAATTACCTACTAACATTGATTGGATATGTAATCATAACTTTTTCATACCCAATGTTTATAATAAATCAATAATTGCAAAAGAATATATATATATATATGTTCAATTTCTGGATTTGGATGAAAATACCTTTTAAGCAATATATTTTTGAATTATATCCGATCCTCTTGACAGCACATTGTTTTTGTTATATTCATGATATACTCTAATTTAATTTAGGCATTTTAGAAGAATTACTATTTATTCTAACAACTGTAGATCGAACTTATCCAAATTTTAACAGTACGATAATTGGCTGTCCACCGCCGTTAAAATTAAGCTCTCAAGAAACTGCAACTTCATATAATTCAGATAAGAAGGAATCTTCCAAATACTAAGGAGTAAGGAGTGAGTTGGGTCCTCATTTGGCAAGCTAAGGACAGGCTTTTACAGCCTAAAGAAAATGGGAGCCACTTCACAGCAAAGCCAAGTACATATAATATATTTGAAAATAAATTGAGTGCCAGAAGGAAAGCATAAATTAAACTCAGCAATTAAGATAAATCACATCTACTTAGGACCAACTTCAAAATAGAGACAAGAGTGAGTTGCTCTTACCACCCTTCACTTTCAACCAAAAGATTGTGAGTTCGAGTTACTCCAAGAGCAAGGTGGGGAGTTCTTGGAGGGAGGGAGCCGAGAGTCTATCGGAAACAGTCTCTCTACCCCAGGGTAGGGGTAAGGTCTGCGTACACACTACACTCCTTAGATCTCACTAGTGGGATTATACTAGATTGTTGTTGTTGCTGTTGTTCAAAATAGAGATAAGTGATGACAAGAAGACACTCTAATTTTCGTTGATGATTCAACTGGTGTTTTCGCGTAAAAAAAAAGAGAAGACAATCTGGTGCACAAAAAATTTCGCATTTACACAAGATCCGGAAAATGGCCGCACTCCAAGGAGTGTGATATAGACAGTCTATCCTAATACTGTTGGGTTTTTAAGCTTGATTTAGCTTAAAATAGGGTGAATGAGAAATGGAGGAAAAAATAAAATTTTGATTTTTCCTCATTTACAATGGAATATTGTCCCATATTGGAGGAGGAAAGCTCATTTATTGAGTATATATATGATTGCACTTCTTCTAGTTCTTGAAAAGTTGAGAAGAAGGCAAGCCTCCCGCCGTTGTCGCTCGGTTTCGGCTTTATTGATTAGGTTTTTGGACCAAATTTATTTGTTAAAAATTAATATTTAATCCAAATCGACCTTTTTTAACGATAATTTGAAGTTTCCGATTTTATTTTGCATAAATAGCCATTTACGTAATAGTCGTTTACGTGAACGGTCATCTTGAAGAGTTGCACACGGTCATCTTGAAGAGTTGCGCCTATTCATTTAAGCCCAACCTGCTGTCTATAAATTGCAGGCAATTCCCTCAGATTTTCCTTTGTTCGCTGAAACACTGGAGTTTGAAGTACCGTTATACCAGTGTGTAATCCGTTCTATCATGGGAGAAAATAATCCACAACCTCGGGTACTAGGAGGGGATTAAGTTCTCTAAGAAAATACTGTGAATTCAGTGGGCTCGGATTAAATTCTGCTTCTTCTACCTTTCTATTTTTTCGTTGTTTTTCATCTCCAGAATTATTTTACAAATACATATTATTACTAACAAGCTAAAGGAACTTAATTATATTCTGTATTTGTTTTGTATATATTGTTCTGGAGACTAAAACATGTGTGGTTTTCTACTCCTAGTTTGAAGATTAAAGTTATCAGATAATGCTGAGTTCTTTGAAAATATATATCCGTATAACAAGGAATGTGAGTCGTTTGGTGAAGGATCTAAACGACCTCGGGAAGAAACAAAAGAAAGTATATGTAATCAGGAGGATTCAAGACGTAGTAAACGTCAAAGAACGTCTAGTTCATTTGGACCAGATTTTGTGACTTTCTTATTAGAAAATGAGCTTCGAACATTTAAAGAAGCTATGTCTTCTTCGGAATCATTATTTTGGAAAGAGACAGTCAATAGTGAAATAGAAACCATATTGAACAACCATACATGGGAATTGATTGATCTTCCTCCTGAAAATAAACCGTTGGGTGCTAAATAAATTTTTAAGAGGAAAATAAAAGATGATGACACTATTGATAAATATAAGGAAAGACTTGTGGTCAAAGGGTATAGACAACGAGAAGGTCTTGACTATTTTGATACATACTCTCCAGTTACAAGAATTACGTCTATACGACCGTTAGTAGTATTAGCTGCGGTATATGGTCTTGAAATTCATCAAATGGACGTTAAGATGACCTTCTTAAATGGAGATTTGGAGGAATCAATTTACATGAAATAACCTAAAGGGTTTGTGGTTCCAGGTAAAGAAAAGTGGGTATGTAGACTTGTTAAGTCCCTTTACGAACTAAAACAAGCACCCAAATAATGCCATGCAAAATTTGACCAAATAATGTTGTCAATTAGTTTTAAGATAAATGAATGTGAAAAATGTGTATACATTAAAAATATTCCAAATCACATAGTCATTGTTTGCTTATATGTGGATGATATGTTGATAATGAGTAATGACATTGCCAACATAAATGTGACTAAGTATATGAGAACTAGCAGGTTTGATATGAAAGACTTGGGAGTTGCCGATTTAATTCTGGGTATTAAGATTCATAAGACTTTTCAAGGTCTGGCATTGTCACAATCTCATTACATTAAAACAGTACTTGAAAAATTCAAACACTTAGATTTTAAAGTTGCAAAGATACCAATTGACGTGAATCTTGCGCTAACAAAGAACAAAGACAAAAGCATATCACAATTGGATTATGCTCGTGTGTTGGTATGTTTAATGTATATCATGAATTGTACACGACCAGATATAGCTTGTGTTATAAGTAAATTGAGTCGATACACGAGTAATCTAGGTCAATCTCACTGGATGGCAATGAAACGAGTTTTGAAATATTTAAAACATACCTAGGACTTTGCTTAGTATTACAGTAAATATTCTACCGTGGTTGAGGGATACCGTGATGCAAATTGGATCATGGGTTCAACTGATTCTAAGTCCATAAGTAGATATGTATTCACTATTGGTGGAGGGGCAGTATCTTGGAAGTCGTCCAAACAAACTTGTATTGCCCGCTCTACAATGGAGACTAAGTTCATAGCCTTAGATAAAGCCGGTAAAGAAGCTGAATGTTTCTGAAATTTCTTGGAAGATATTCCATTTTGGCGCAAACCGTTGGCCCCGATATATATATATTGCGATAGTCAAATGGCAATTGGAATGTCTGGGAGCGTTATGTATAATGGTAAATCTCGTCATATACGACGAAGACATAAAACCGTTAGGCAATTACTTTCTAGAGGAATTATCATGATTAACTATGTAAAGTCAAGCGGTAATGTGTTAGATCCACTTACGAAAGGCCTAACTAGAGAGGTAGTTGAGAAATCATCAAGGGGAACGGGACTGTGGCCGAGGACAAGTCATTATGGCTGTAACTCTACCTAGAAGACTGGAGATCCCAAGATCTAGGTTCAAGGAGATCAAACAAAGTCATTAATAACGGTTCAACATTGTCAACTAAAATATTTGGTCCATTCTCGTGATGAGACAATGTTCAGTACCAAGGATAAAATATTAAGGCTTTTTAATGATTTCTAAATTTAATACGGGGTATATCAAAAAGTGTATCTACGGGATGACACATTTAGGAATCACCTATATAAGTGTGAAGTGTTAGCCGCTTCAAGGAGAATTTTGTAAGGCCAGTTCTCTATGCACTTATGAAACCAGGCAGTGTTCATGGCTGAAACAAACACAACAATAAGAACCAAAGACGGTTAAGAGTTGCTTGTGTGACTTATGGTTGTCTAGGTATACACCAAAGTTCTACGGTTCAAACATATCAAATCTACTAATTGACCAAGTATATCCGACATAAGTTCACTACAAAAAGTTCAAAGGAAAATCTATTCATCGAGATGCGATTACTCCTTGCTTGCGAATCACACAGTTTTCGTGCATATTTTCGTGATATAGCCATTCCTCATTCATGTGGAGGATTGTTGGGTTTTTAAGCTTCGTTTAGCTTAAAAGAGAGTGAATGGGAAATGGAGGAAAAAATAAAATTTTAATTTTCCCTCAGTCAAAGCAACATTGTCCCATATTGGAAGAGCAAAGCTCATTTGTTGAGTATATATATGATTGTACTTCTTCTAGCTCTTAAAGAGTTGAGAAGATGGCAAGCCTCGCGTCGTCGTCGTCGTCGCTCGCTCGGCTTCGGCTTCGAAAATTTATTTGTTAAAAATTAATATTTATCCAAATCGACCATTTTTGTAACGGTAATTTAAAGTTTTTCTCCGATTTTATTTTTCCGTTTTATTTTGCATAAATAGCCATTTATGTAATAGCCGTTTAGGTGAACGATCATCTTGAAGAGTTGCACACGGTCATCTTGAAGAGTTGCACCTCTTCATTTAAACTCAACCTGTTGGCTATAAATAGCAGGCCATTCCCTCAGATTTTTCTTTGTTCGCTGAAATACTGGGTTTGAAGTACCGCTACACCAATGTGTAATCCACTCCTGGGAGGAAATAATCCACAACCTTGAGTACTAGGAGGGGATTAAGTTTCTTAAAAAAATACTGTGAATTCAGTGGGCTCAGATTAAATTTTGTTTATTCTACATTTCTATTTTTTCGTTATTTTTCATCCCTAGAATTATTTTACAAATATATATTATTACTAACAAATACAAGCATTAGTGGCAGCTTTCACGACTCGAAACCATGAACTATCGGTCACACAGAGACAACTTTATCATTGTTCCAAGACATTTTTTGTTTGTTTTCAGTGTATATTAATAAAATAGATGCTGAAAGGGAACCTTGGCGTAACTTATAAAATTGTTGTCATGTGACCAAGAGGTTATGAGTTCGATCCGTGAAAACAACATCTTGCAGAAATATAAGGTAAGACTGCGTACAATAGACCCTTATGGTCCGGTCCTTCCCTGGACCCCGCACATAGCGAAAACTTAGTGTATCAGGATGCCCTTTTTTAGATCATGAGGGTAATTCAACCCCAAAATCTAGTTTGTTTTTGTTGTATGTTAAGGAAATAGACTTCACTTTAAACATAACACAATCCTAATTATAAACTAGTAAATGTAACTTATAAGGTTAGAATTGTCCAAAAATATATAAGGAAACAATAATTTACTCTTTGAATTAATATGTGATCTTAATATTATCCGTGAATATTACTTAAATCCTATTTATAATATTACTGTAGGTTTAGGTACACAACATAAGCAGCCAGCAAATACCTTATTTTAATTAGGTCATAGTAGCCTTTGAATGACCCTACTCAAAAAGCATGCTTTTGATCGTTTTTCTTTTTCTATCTTTTTTTTGGTAGGACGGATAGCAAGATGAGGTCATATTTTTCAATAATAAAGGCCACGTATGTACCTACCTCAAACAATATCTATTGATATAAATTAACTAAAATAAACTTTTAAGTTTATTTGCTATATGTTTATCCCAATTCTTAATTTCAAATCATGTTTGCTGACTACGTACATGTTTGTCTTATGTAACAAATTATATGCAAGTTTTAGTAGTTGTCTTTTATTTGTATATGTGTTGTGCACGACTAGTTTTCATTTTCTATTAGGCAGGCTAATTACGATATGCTTATATATAATAATTAATAATTAAAATATTCTCTTAGCATAAGAACCAAGTAAATGAGACAATAGTGTACCTTAAATTGTCACTTCTAAAAGCATATGTAAATGTGCATATTAGAAACAGAAGTAGATTTAGGATTTCAGTCAATAAATATGAAATAACACTACTCTTATTAGTTATTTGTAACAATGCAATAAATATTAATTATAGACTGATGTTTTTGTCCAGTCTTAAACTCCGATTCTTAAACTCAAAGCTGACCAAAAATGCCCATTTTGAGCTTGCTCAGGCAGGTATAGATGTTTCCCTAAATTTTAAATTTACAAATACTTAAGTTTATGAGTGTACCTGTATCTGCTGTTGAAATCTACATTAATTTGCTGCCAAATAGAAGCTTCTAGAAAATGCAATGATTATATTTTTCTTGAGCCGATGGTTTATCGGAAACAACCTCTCTACCTCCATAGGGTAGGGATAAGATCTGCGTACGCGCTACCCTCCTCAGACCCCACTTACGAAATTACATTGAATATGTTATTATTGTTGTAGAAGCTTCTAGAGGAATTGGTGGCATGGTTCATACATCAAGAATTCCAGCAAAAACAAGATAAATGCAGCTTCAAACCCACATCATCTCCATAATTGATAGTTCTATAATTGTATTATGATTTATTCTAGTATTACTATTACCTAATACATAGTGATGAGATTTCATGAAAAATGTATTAAGGTGTTTCACTAAGATTGAGCCGACCGCTACTCAAGGGCAGATTTAGACTCAAATTAGGAGGCACGTAAATTCATAATCTTTTCGTCAAATTAAATATTTTATGTATATATTTTATAGAATTGATCTAATATTATTTTTGATCCCATGATCTAAAAAGACTGAACGTTCCACTTGCATAAATGTTAAATTATTTATCCAAAAAAATGGATTAATATTTTTTTTCCTCCTTTTTAAGTGTTGCTCATGTTCAAAATCCTAAATTCGCCTACTCGTCATAAATTCATTTTCTTAGGCCTGCGTTCAAGTATCTTTGTCACTTACACATCGAAATCCAAATTTGCAACCGACTTTGCAAGCCATAGAAATTTTCCATGCACTCTTTTAGTTTTTTTCTTTTTTTTCTTTCCTCTCGCCCACATCGAAAATTTAAGTACTATAGATTCAATCTTAAGGTTTTCGGTATTGAACCCATTATATATTAAAATTATGGGTTCATATATATTATTTTTTGCATGCTTAATGAATATTTACACAAATTGATACTCCACATAGATAATATTGGATTCAGATGGTTCAGATTAGTTTGATACCAGTAGACTGCATCCGCCTCTGCTTGCCGAAGTCTTAGAATGACTATATGTTATATTCAATGTAGAAATTTCTAATAGGAAGTGTTTTCCTCTTAAATAAGTTCTACGAGGCACGAACTTGAATTAATCGAACCAATAAATTTCAAATACCACACGTTTAGAAAGGTTGTATTTAACGTTTAAACTCTAACACATGTGATCATGTGTAGGAATCGCATGCCCACACATTTTATTCAACTGAACCCTAAAAATACCTAAAACAAATTAAGTACATGTGGAAATCACTAGTGTGGTCCAAGGTAATTAAGAAAGGGTTTGGAGATTTGTAAACCACTAAACTAATTAATAGTAGTACAGTGACATCTCTGAAATGTTTACAGTAATGACCTAATTTAATTAGATCCATAAAGAAAATGAAGTTTATTGAGGAAATGGTTCACATCAACTATACATTGCCTTTAATTTATTACAAGACAGCACCAAAAACAGGCATTGTGGCAATGAGTCATGAGATTGACCTTCCAATGCCTCTGACTCAGCTATAATTATGACGTGGCCATGTTTTTGGCTTTTTCTTAAAAAAATAAACATAAATAATTAGCCATTTCAACCACACACAAAAAACAATTACCAAGAGATCGAGGTGTCAAGGATTTCAAAATAAAATCATAGAACATAACTCTTCCAAAATTCTTTGAATACAAACGCATGCCCTATGCCTTAAAAATAAATATTACATCGTTTAAGGAGTCAAATAGTTTTCTTTGCATTAAATTTTAAATATTCTTAAATTTAGAAAATATAATTTATAATATTTTCATGTGGTTTATAGATATGTAAAAAAATCAAAAAAATGAAGAAAACGATATACATATTCAAATCTATAGTTAAATGCATTAACCCGTTACTTCAAATTCTATATAAATGTTTCATCGATTAGTGGAGCACAACGAGCACGGGGTATGAAAAATTGGCGATGAATCTGCTATGTTACACAATAAAGCTCTCTATGAAGCTCACTTTGCTAGGATAAGAGGGTGAGAGGCACCAAAAGGGTGTTAACCGACACTTCTTCGTCGGAAAAATTACTATATCTCGATAATTTTTTAAAATATATATATATATACTATATAATGACACCCGTTTTGACTTCTTGATGAGTTTATTTCGTTATATTTTGACTCACCTTAACAAAAATCATGGCTCTGCCACTGATAAGAGGTTGCCCGTAAAGTTAAGATGTGTAATTCAACTTTTCAGACAGTTTAGGGTGCATCTTATATATTTTCCCTTGAATATTGTAAGCAAGTGATTGTGAATATTTTTTTTTTTTCAAGTATAAAAAGTAATTATCCCCTAAAACTTATATGTGAAATTAAGCCTTAATACCATTTTGATAATATAGCCAAACTTAATGACATCCATGCATATGATGATGATCATAGCTCATGACATGGCCATGTATGATGGGCAATGCATGACGTGGCTTTTTTGGTTAATGTATTTGGATGTGAGTATGAACTAAAAGGGATTTGAGGAATAATATTTTGGACTAAGAGGAGGATAAAATAGGAACATCGCACCAAACATGACTTAAGGAAAACGGTGGGTCCCATTCCACGTCATTCTTGCATGCTGCCAATGTGGATTTTGAACTTGTACGCCAAAGTCCAAAAAACCCACCCGTGGTTATAGAGGTTGTTACTAATATATAGTAGTATTACTTACTAATTACCTTTCCTTTTCAAAACTTTCACAGTCCATAAATAATTGAATATTAGAGAATAATAAACTATTCTTAAGAACAAAATTGAAGAATAAACTGGATGTTTCTTATATATTTTTAGTAGGGCAAGATACAAAATTGATTGGTTGGCCGAAATTGTATTTGCTGGCCAAAAAATATATAAAATAAGTGTATTATATATATATATATATATATATATATATATATATATATATTGTCGGTTATTATTTTTTGGAGCGGCTAAAAATATACACTTTTCTTTTTAGTACCTAGTAGGCTAGTACTTGATTTTTTGTGTGAAATATAAATTAATGCTAGCATATTTGTAATTTTTCCAAATTTTTTAATTATTTATTTGATTGTCCTTGAGCTAATAAAACGGTGAAAGGGGGGAAAAAGAAGCCTTATTCTAATTTCTTTGGGTGTTCAAAGTCAATTATTTACATCGTACCAAAACACAATAAAGTATTTAAGCGATCATTGTGCCTTGTTTTGTGATGATCCAATCCAATACTTTGATATTAGAAAAAGGAAAATGATGATTAATTGTTATTAAGAAAACACTCTTTTGAATCATATTAAAACAAGCAGTCAAGAAAAGACAAGACCAATAGGAAAAGAAGAAAAAATTGAAGAATTATTGCTTCATTTGGACAAAGAATATAGACGAATAAGAATTAAACCAAAGTAGAATATTTCAAGTCAAAGTTACATTCAAATGAACCTTCCCTTTACAATTCATATCCAGGGAAGAAAAAATTTAAGCTGAGAACACTAACATGTGGAACAAGCCAGACATTAGTAAAAAATAAAAAGGGCGATCCGGTGCACTAGACATTTCGTATTCACACCGAGTTTGGGGAAGGACTGCACCCCAAAGGGTAATGTAGACATGCTACCCTAATGTAAGCATTAACGGCTACTTCCACGACTCAAACATGTAACTTATAGGTTACACGGAGACAACTTTACTATTGTTCCAATGGACCTTTCTAGTCAAAAATATTAGTAGGTTGTTCCATATAGACTAGTATTATTCAAATAACCAGGTTCACCAGCGGCCCTATATTGTTTTTCTTTAGCACTAAATGTCTTATTTCTAACTGGTTTTCTCTTTTCTTCTTTTAATGGAAAAAGAGACATTTTAAACTCATTGTAGTTAAAATTTGTCCTTGCAAAACATGGAAGAGATGTTAGGTATATAAGTAATAAATAAGCCTCAAACCCTAATAATATGTTTTAAAATCGTGCCGGCCTAGGTCCAAAACGAATAATATCATTATTGGGCAGGACTGTTGTATATGGTACAAACGCCACTCCGCATGCAACCTTGTACGATGGTGGAGCAAATCTCAACGGTCAATTGAGTTTAGGCGAATCCGACTCTTCCACACCTTTGAAAAGGAGGTGGTAGGGCAAAGGAGGTGGTGAAGCAAACCTCAACGAGAACCCTAAGTCCTTAAGGGATATATATAACACCCTCGAATCCCACATTGACAAAATACTGGAGCAATGCTGGTATATAAATAAATAAGTTTTAAACTCTAATGCGGCTTTTAAAGTCGTAAGAAGGCACGACCCTAAAGGATGACAATTGCCACGATATAATTACTCGAGTTTAAATAACTATTGACACAGTTCAGTAGTTAAGAGTTTATAATTATTATCATTTAGGAACTCATAATATCACTTGAACTCGAACGAACTACAATGCGATATTAAATTAGAAACTCTTAGCTACTGATTTATTAACTTAGAAAGTTGCATAAAAATCACAAGATCATTAAAAATTTCATTAACTGGAATTTGTAAATAGTGGCCCTTATGTCCCTCCACCTAATAACATAAATATTTTTGTTCCCCGCCGTTTGTGTGAAACACACTTAGAAAGGAAAGAAGCAGAGACTTTGAAAAGATTCTTTTTACAGTAGAAACTAGAAAGATATAATTTTGACTATCATTTCTTGATTGAATTAATTTAGTTTCTTTTTTGACTTTTTGGTATATTTCGTACTGCCCAAGTCGTGGCTTATTTGGATATGGATAAGCTTGAGGCTTAGTCTAAACTCTAATGTTCAGGGTTGAATATTTTAATGGCTGCAAAAAATAGATTATAAAGACACTGAAGTGTGTGCGGCACCATATCTTTATTAAAAAAATTCCATAAAATACCATTACTATACAAAACATTAGTTCAAAGGAATCTACAGGATTAGAAATTGGGCTTTTGACGTCTTGTTGGAGTCCAATAAAAAGCCCATTTCCTTAAGCTGGGCTATAACCTTTCTTTGTTACCTTCCTCTACACAAAATTGCATAAAAATGACACCAGTTAGTCACTCTAAAGGTTTGCTATTTAGAAATTAGCCAATATATCTTGAATTTCGGTTTTTCAATTTTTCAAGACAACAATGTCCATAATTGTTCTGAAATTAAGATTTTTAGTTCAAATTTTTGGGATAAAATAAGTACTAGTTAATCCCTAAATAGCATCCCTAAGAATTAATGTTTGTGTACTCCCCCCAATTGCTTGTTCCATGTGTTTTTAGTAAGAAAAAGAAAATAAAAAAGATCCAACACGGGAACATTTTATGGGACAAGGAAAATTATAAGATTCTTACTCTATTCCAGTTTATGAAATACCCTTTTTTAACCAAACAAAAATATTTTTGGAACGGTCACGAAATGTTTGCTAATATATTATTATTAATATCATTATGTGCTACTTTTAAGAACTTAAATTCATTTAACTACTCAAAATTTAAATTTTAATGTCATATTTTGTCTACTAAATTAAAATTTCATATTCAAATTTAATATATTCTTTCACTTAATATTCTGAATTTTTGAGCTGCTAATTAAAAATTCAGAACTAAGTATTCTGAATTTTTGAGTTGCTAATTTAAAATTCAGGACTAATTGTTTGATCAATTGCCTTATCCATAAAATTTTGCTGAATTTCATATGTAACAATTTTATCAAGATCTCTTTAATAGTTTGGTCAATATAGAATATTTGAGTTTCATTAGAATCGAGGATCCTAAAATATGATATGTTGATTAATTAAAAGGAGATCAGAGATTTAACAATGCAAAGAAAGATTGTTCTCTAATACTCTTCCTTTCTCCGGGTAGACCAAAAACAAAGAATCATATTTAGTTACAGGCCAAATGCATAGACAACCACCTAAACTTGTCACGATTTTCACTTAGACATCTTAATTGAAGATATTTTCAATTAGACACTTAAATTACCATCAAAGTATGTCTATTGGACACTACGCGCTGACATGTCATATGTTGTCTTATTCACCCACATTTGAGCGCTTAAGCTAATATGGATCTGTTGAACTACTTAAACAAAAATATTATTGTTGTCAAACTCATTCCTCTCCCATTTCCTACCCACTTTTTCTCCAGCAAGTTACTACTTTCGTACAAAGCCAATGTGTTTCATCCCAAAGACTACAAAAGGAAATTATTTTTGTTCCCCGCCGTTATGTGAAACACACATTGAAAGACAAGCAGCACAGACTTTGAAAAGATTCTTTTTACAGTAGAAAGATATAATTTTGACTATCATTTTTTGATTGAATTAATTTAGTTTCTTTTTTGACTTTTTGGTATATTTCGTACTGCCCATGTCGTGGCTTATTTGGATATGGATAAGCTTGAGGCTTAGTCTAAACTAGGGCTGTCAAGTGTGCCGATCCCAAATTAAATGGGTCAAACGGGTCCGGACCTAAACAGGCTTTTTATAGGGACTGGGCCCGGGATCGTTTGATCTCGGGCTAAACAGTTCCGGCCCGCGGGCTAAGTGGGCCCAACATATTTTAAAAAAATAAAAAAAAAAAAAAGATATTAGAGACAAAAGGATGTTAAAAAAATATCTAAGACAATGCTTTGTAAATTTTATTATAGAATTGTGACCTAAATTTTAATATTCAATATTTAATATCGAATATATATAGTATATAAGATGTATATATAGTATATCGATATAGTATACCCAAAATGTCATAAATAAATTTAATGATTAATTATGTGATCTAAGCACTATTTACCATTACTCGACTTGCGTGTGCAGTCCGTATAAATTTTTTGGAGAGTTTTCATGTGAAGAATAGATTAAAATGTGAATTAAATGTTTAAAACACAACTGAGTTGACTTTGGTCAACATTTTAAGCAAACAGACTCGGATATATATTTTGACAGTTCCGGTAGGTCCGTATCGTGAATTGGGACTTGGGCGTATGCCCGGAATCAAATTACGAAGTCCCTAGCACGAGATATGGAATTTTGATGAAAAATTAAAAGTTTAAGTTCGAATAATGACCGGATGTCGAATTATGTGCAAATGACCCCGGAATAGAATGTTGATGATTCCAACAGCTCCGTATGGTAATTTTGAACTTAGGAGCGTGATCGAAATTTTATTTGGAAGTCCGTAGTAGAATTAGGCTTGAAATGCCAAAAGTTGAATTTTTGAAAAGTTTGACCGGGGGGGTTTACTTTTTGATATCGCGGTCGGAATCCAGTTTTGAAAATTTTTACAGTTCCATTATGTCATTTATGACTTGGGTACAAAATTTGAGGTCAATCGGACTTGATTTGATAGGTTCCGGTGTTGTTTGTAAAAATTAGAAATTTCAAAGTTCATTAGGCTTGAATTGGGGTGTAATTCATGGTTTTAACGTTGTTTGAGGTGATCTGAGGATTCGACTAAGTTCGTATGATGTTTTAGGACTTGTTGGTATATTTAGTTGAAGTTCCGAGGGACTCGGGTGAGTTTCGGATGGTTAACAGATCATGAATTGAACTAGAACAGCTGCTGCAATTTCCTTCTGTTGGAAATTTTGCTTCTGCCCAGAAATCGAGGCCAGATCGAGCTTAGGGTCGAGGGCCACGATCGAAGTCCAGATCGAGCTCAGGATCGAGGGCAACGATCGTAGCCATGATCGAGTACAGAGTCGAGGGCCATGATCGAAGCTATGATCGAGCCCAGAGTCGAGGGCCACGATCGAAGCCATGATCGAGCCCAGGGTCGAACCCCATGATCGGACTCCCATGATCGAGGTCCAGGATCAGAATCTCATGATCGAGGTCCAGGATCGGACTCCACGATCGAGGTCAGCCTGGACAGATCCGTAAGTTATAAAAATAGGGGGGCTTCGTCCCATTCAAGGAAAAATATTGGGGTAAGTGTTCTTAACTCAATCTTGGTTAGATTACCCGAATCCATCACTGTTTTCAACATTTAATTGGCGATTTAAGTTGAAAAAATTTGAAAACCCTCTTGGATAGATTTGTGGATTTGAGGGTTGAATCGTTATTGGAATTTAGTTATTTTGGTATGGTTAGACTCGTGGTTGAATGGGCGTTCATATTTCGTAACTTTCGCCGGATTCCGAGATGTGGGCCCTACGGGCCATTTTTGAATTAATTTCGGATTTTTATTGAAAAATATAGTATTTTCTTTTAGAATTAATTCTATAATTTTTGTTGACTATATCGAATTAATTATGACTAGATACGAGTCGATCAGAGTCGGAAAATCGAGGAAAAAGCATAATACTTGGTTAAATTAGAGCAAGTCGAGGAAAGTGACTTGTCTAGCCTTGTGTGGGGAAAATTTCCCCTAGGATTGGTATTGATGTGATTATTGAAATGTGTTGAAAGTCGTGTGCACGAGGTGACGAGTGTGTACACGGGCTAAATTGTGAAAGATTATATTTTTAAATTGTGTAGATCACTATTGCGCATTTATTAAATTATTTTATCTTGTTATATTCTTCATCATTGATCTGAGATATATACTTCAAATTTGTTTGATCCTTTCTTACTAATTATTTTACCTGTTTAGTTGAAACTTGGTTTCTTTTATTTTATGCATTATTTGAAGGTTGATTTTCTTTAAATTAAATATTATTAATATGAAGTATTTGACATTTTTAAACTTGATATTCAAGCAACGTGTTAAAGATTTTGAAATATTATTTTCCTAAATTATTTACTCCTGAATATTTTTATACTCATTGTGATGGAGCTGTGAGCTCTTTATTGTAGAAGAATATTATTGTTGAATTATTTTGACATGAGCCGTGAGCTCTTTATTGTGGAAAAATATTGTTGTTGAATTATTTTGGCAAGTTAAATTATTTGAGCACCTGAGGTACAAATTGTGATATATTGTGATATTGATACGAATGCGGTGGTATAAGGTCTGGGTGTTGAAACGCATGCGGTGAGATAAGGGTGGCTTTATACGCGTGGCTAGTAGGGGGGACTACTAGAAGTCATGCGGTGTGATAATGATAGCTAAAACGCGGGATGCTATTTCGGAAAAAAATATTTTCTTTAAAATAAATTGTGAAGGCTCCCGCGGTGAGATAAGGAAATGAGATATTGTGAATTTGTTTATGATTTGGGACTGCGAGGCGGTACCTCGGGAGTGCCCTTGTTGATATTGATTTATGGCCGCAGTTGCCTTTCATTATTGTTGTGATTTTCTTCAAGTTGAAAAGAATTCTGTTTTGTTTCCACGAAGTATTTATTTGCCATTATTTGATGTAATTAAATGTGACATACTACTTGATTCATTTTTATTGTCATTTTATCTTATAATATTGTTTAAAAATTTTACCATGCCATTATTTATTCTCCAGTAGGGCCTGACCTGACCTCGTCACTACTCTACTGAGGTTAGGCTTGGCACTTACTGGGTACCGCTGTGGTGTACTCATACTACGCTTCTGCACATCTTTTTGTGCAGATCCAGGTACATCTTATCAGACCACGCATCAGTAAACTAGCTGTACGAGGAGACTTCGAGGTATATCTGCCAGCGTCCGCAGACTCCGGAGTCCCCTTCTATCTTACTATGTTGTCTTCCTTATTTGCTTTAGACTCTGATGTATAGAGATATAGAGAATAAATTCTTAGAAGCTTGTGACTTATTTCTACCGGGTTTTGGGAGTTGAAATTGTTTGAATTGTAGTTTATTTATTTCAGATATTTATTATTATTCCGCATTGATAGGCTTACCTAGTCTTAGAGACTAGGTGCCATCACGACATCCTACGGAGGGAATTTGGGGTCGTGACAATAGTAATAACCTATTACCATAGGTTATGTATCTATGTATTTATGAGCATCAAACATGGGTGAATTAGAGTGTACTATAATGATACTAAATTAACCCATAACTGTAGTGAATAATAGGTATATTAATAGGTCACTAGTACATTATGAATAGTTAATAGATATTACTATGGATACCATATATCTTATTACATAGTTATAATTTATGGGTACCATAGATTATCTTCATAGGTTATAGTATGATGGTAGTTAATATTCATTAACTACCATTATATAAGTTAGTTACATATTCTTATATTATACTAATTTATAGGTAATTACATCTTATATACTATATATAAGATGTATATATTCAAATTGAGTTGAAAAATAAACTGTTTAGCTTTCTATAAGAATTTACTATTCCCTCCGTTCCAATTTATGTGAACCTATTATATTTTTGGTCCATTCCAAAAAGAATCACCCCTTTAGAGACAAAAGGATGTTAAAAATAATATCTAAGTCTAAAGACAAAAATATTGTAAAGAGATATGCCTTGTAATTTTATTATAGCATTAAAAAATATGGCAATATCTTTTTTAGTCTTCATCCCCTATGGAATGCGCACAACAAGGTGTTAATACCACCATTGAGAAGAAAAAGAAACTAATCAAGATGTGCCAAAATATAAGTTACATAATACATACTAATTTTTGTTCATACAAGTTACATGGTATCTCTTACAAACATCATAAATCTATCAAGGTCCGGAGGAATTTTCGTTGGTGATGGCGGAAAAGTAGCTTGGTCATCGCCACTTCCGGGCGAAGCAACTTCCTCCGCAAGTTCAACTAGCATTTCTTCGTAAGCTTCGTCTTCATTTGGTTGTGATTCAGCAAGTCCAAAATTTCTTCTTTCCGACCGGAACCAATCTCTGAAAAATACTGATTTTTCCAAACTCTCCCTCATAGACGCTCTATAATCACCGAGTTGAAGTCTTGCTTGACTGAAAGCGCCCTCTGATGCCACTGTTGAAGCTTGAATAGTCAAAATGTCTCGGGCCATCCTTGAAAAAATCGGAAAGTATTTTTCTTTGTCCTTCCACCATTCCAAAAGATTAAAGGAACCGTCGGGATTCACTTCCTCAATTCCCTGCGACAAATAAACTTCAAGCTCATTTAATTGTGAAAAATCACTACTACTAGAACCTTGAGAATCTCTAAGACCCGTCCAAGCACTAAGTGCTCTTACTCCCGCAGTTCTTTTAGATGATTGAGAATCAGAAGAAGAATGAGTTGGAACATTTGGTCTAGCATGATTTAATGCAACTTGATAAGTATTAAAAATAGTTTGAGCATTTATTCTAATTGACGCTATTGTTTTCGAAAGTTGAGACAATTCCTCATCTTTAAGTGCTAAACCATTATAAACAGTTTCATACCAAAAATGAGGACCTCCTAATTTCATACAAGGATTTAACAAAGCAGAAACACCATAAATAGGGGGAATAGGGAAAAGATATTTTTAAAACTTTTTTCTCATAGAATCAATAGCAAGTTTATAAATTTTTTCACCCTCTGAAAAATGAGCAAACAAATTTGCAAGTACTGCAATATAAACTAAGCAGTTAGAAATAGTAGGATAATATTTCTCAGAAAATTCATTTGTAGCAATATGAAATTTTTCTAAAAAATTTACAAGTATTTTAACATTAGCCCAATCCCCATTTGTAAGGCGCTCCTCATCATCACTTACATGTGCATTAAATATTGAGTTTATGGGGTTTCTATATTCATATGCAACAACCAAACTTTCATACATATAATTCCATCTAGTTGGACAAGGTTTAGGAACCTTTCTTTCTCTTAGGCCAAATTCATTGCATCTTTTAAAATATTCTCTAAGTCTACTTCTACGGTTTGAATAAAAAAGCCAGTTAACAGCCATTTTAACCTTTTTAATTTTCAATATTTAAAATTTTCATACCATCACCCACAATTAAATGGTAAATATGACAAATACATCTAACTTGAAAAATATCACTAAATGTAGGATTTAGCGTAGTGGTAAGCAAGACTATAGCATTTGTGTTACTAGTAGCATTATCTATTGAAATTGACATTATTTTATCACTAATGCAAAAATATTTACAAATATCTGTAACTGTGCTAGCAATAAACTGCCCTGTGTGACGTGAATTAATTATTCTACAAGAAATAATGCGCTTTTGCATTATCCAATCCTCATTAATCCCATGACTGGTAACAGTAAGGTAATCACAGTCGTTACCACTTCTACCAATATCAGTTATAATAGCAACACGATAATTTATATGAGTAAATAAATAGCGCAAATATTGTTCATATTCATGTTTATATTTATAAATATCGCTATTTACGGTTGTGCGGGGAAAACCTTTATAAGTAGGATTAAAAATTTTTCTAATATAATGCACAAAGTTAGGGTCAAAAGGATAACTATAGGGTAAACACATAACAGTTACCATTTTTGCCAATTCTTTCCGATCTTTATTTGGATCATAATATAAAATATCACCGGTAATAGTGTTAATTTCCGGTTGAAATTGATTTGAACCGGTACTAGGGTCAACCTGACTAGGAGTAGGTAGACTTTTCCCCTCGGCCAAAACTTTCAGACGAAGATATCTCACTCTATCTTAAGGGTGTTTCATTATGTGTCTAGCCAAAATTTCCGTCCCCTCCCCCCTTCCCCCCGATCCAAAATATTAAAAAACTAACTCCGTGCCACAAGTTTTACACTTAGCCTTATTTTCTGAAATTAGTTGAGTAAAAACTGGCCAAACGGGAGATGTTTCCGTCCGTTTGCTAGGTTGTCTAGAAAAAGTAGGGATGGTAACAAGAGTATCAAATGGGGCATCATTTGGATTAGCAAGGTTATCACTAGTTGGGTTAACATCAGGAGCAGGATTAGTTGGTGTATCATCATCCGGTTGAGTTTCATCAAAATCTATTTCCTCGTCATCATTTTCATCAATAATTGGATTAGAATAAAGAGTATTCATTAATTCATGGTCTAATTGTTCACCAGCTCTAATATTATGGTAAAATTGACTTTCAGTAAATTGTAATAAAATATTATCGTTATCAAGAATAACAGGTATAAGACGTATATGGAGTTTGGTTCGGGGAGTCCGGGGCAGTGGAGGAGGAACAGATTGAGCACTAGATTCGTCACTCTTGGATTTTTCCTTATTTTAACCAAAGAGTTTTTTTAAGGAAGCCATCTTAATTAATAAAGTAATAGAAAATAAATAAAACAAACAAAATTATAATATTAAAACTTAAGAGTTGGAACGAGTTTACCGAATTGACGAACAACTTGTTGAAAATTGATTATCGTTGAAGACTTCAATTCACCAACTTCATAATTATTCCATAAATTATAACAATAAAGTAAGCAATAGTAGCAATTATAGAAGAAAATTAGAGAGAGATTGTGATAGATTGATGATTTTGTAAGAAAAAAATGAAAGAATGATGGGGGTATTTATAGTTGAAAATAGGGAAAAAGTGTAATTATAAAAAGTTTGGGATTAAAACAAAGTTTGGGGGGGGGGGAGGGAGGGGGGTTAAATGGCTATTTTATAAATAGGCAACGACTATTTTTGACAGCCCAACGGCTATATTTTTAAAAAATAATATATTTTAAAAAAAATTCTTTTTTTAATTAAAAAATAGCCGTTGGGACCGTTTGGCCGGCTAAGGGACCGGTCCGGTCCCGGTCCCTGGCGGGCTAAATGGTCCCGGGCCTGGCGGGCCCAAATCATAGGACCGGCCCAGGCCCACTAAAACCAGGCCAAACGGTCCTGGCCCGTTTAGCCCGTTTGGCCCGTTTGGCCCGCGGTCCCAGGCCTGGACCGGCCCACTTGCCACCCTTAGTCTAAACTCTAATTTTTATGGGTTGAATATTTTAATGGCTGCAGAAAATAATTAAAAAGACACTGAAGTGTGTGCAGTACCATATCTTTATTAAAATAATTCCATAAAATACTACTATACAAAAAATTAGTTCAAAGGAATTTACACGATTAGAAATTGGGATTTTTACATAAATAGCCGACAATATTAATTGTTTACTTTTTTAATCATATACATAGATTATACATTAATTATACATAATTATACACATGGAATACATAAATTATACATATATTATACATTCACATGCTATTTTTAGTTTAAATGATATGGTGGACGGCTATTTGGGTTAATTCTTCTTAGTAATTGGGCTTTTGACGTCTTGTTGGAGTCCAATAAAAAGCCCATTTCCTTAAGCTGGACTATAGCCTTTCTCTGTTACTTTCCTCTACACAAAATTGCATAGAAATGACACCAGGTAGCCACTCTAAAGGTTTATTATTTAGAAATTAGCCAATATATCTTGAATTTCAGTTTCTCACTTTTTCATGACAGCAATGTCCAAATTGTCCTGAAATTAAGATTTCTAGTTCAAATTTTCGGGACAAAATCAGTACTAGGAATTAACCTCTTAATCCCTTACCTACTTGTAATAACTCTATTACAAAGCACACACTTTGACTAACACTAGCCAAAATACAAACACAAAGTTTATGATTTTACAAATGATCTCCTACAAAAATACTTCTAAGTAAGCTGGGTAGGAGTTACTAATAGATAGCACTAAGGAAGATACAACAAAACTAAGAACATATGATAGACTTAGTGCTGGGATCTGGTCCTTGGTTCTGTTGTTGCTTTGTTCTTCAATGACTTGAAAGTCGGTAGCACACTTGAGAGAGAATTGATGATTTAGGGTTTTCCAAGTGTGTGCATTTCCCTTGCCTTATGTTGGTAATATACAAGTGAGGTCATTGGGATGATGTATGCAATTATCCGGTACAAGGCATGCTCCATAAAGTGACTGTTGCACTGTTGCGTGTGTAGAAAATAGTGCAGCGACTTTACAGCTATAGAGAGTTGACTTGTACTGTCATCAGAGGAACTGATGGACACATGTTCCCTCTCCCGTTTCTTGACTCAAGTTGTTGGGACTTATGCCAGACTTAAGACTTGTTATTCTTGAGCACTTTTAGGATGTGTAACAGGTTCCCATCTGGTTCTTATTAAGAAGTTTGTTAGATAATCAAAATACACAAAGGCACGTAACTTAATAATTTTACTATTTTTGATGATGATAAACTTATAATTGAAGTTCCCCCTGAGAACTAGATCTTCTGCAAAAAGACTTTATCCCCCCTGAGAACCCGAGGACCTGTTCCTCTTCTCAATTGTCTTCCCCTTTTTGGCATCATAAAAAGATTATACACAAGTAAATGCAAAAAGAAGTCTAGCAAAATTAACTCAGGCCACATGTGTGCACACAACATAGTTAAAAATAGAGCGCAAGAGTATAACATGCATAGCAAAAGATGAGATGCTCATTAATTAAAGAGAAGAAATCAGAGATAGTAGAACCATTGTTACAAAAACATCCACAAAAAAACAACTTGAAGTACCAGTCATAGGAACAATAAAAGAAACTAGGATAGGCCAGACATCATTTAACTGGACACTGGGAAGGGAACTATTTAAGGGGCACTAGAAGGGGGAGGGAAGTATGAGGAGGCAAGGGTTTTGAGAATAATTTTCATTCGATCATTTGCAGACACTTGCTCGTTAATCAGCCGCTCTTTCAGGTCCTCGACCTGTTTCCTGAGATCTGCATTTTTAGTGGTCAAGCGAGCAATCTTTGTGGCTTGTGCACTGCTAGAACCAGGTGCCTCCTTGGCCTGACTAAGCTGCCCTTCAAGAATGGTATTCCGTGCCTTCAACCTCCTTATTTCCTCATTTGCAGTATTCTGAGCATCAATCAATTGAGAAATAGTGGAATTGCTGCCAACACCCCATTTCTTGTCAATACACTCACATTCCTCCAAGGTTGTCTTTGAGAAAGTTTGCTTGCGAGTTCCCACTGTTTCTCTTCCCAAAGGGACTTTGAAGAATTCAAACATCTTAGTGAGCAATAACCCATAAGGCAAACCATGGTTTCCGTCCTTGAAGTGTGCCACCTTCTTCATATGTTCAATCATAAGACCAGGCAGATTGATGGTGGTATAGGCATCCAGGGCTTCCATGAGGAACATGTCTGCTTTTGAAGTAATTAAACGCCTTTATGCACATGGAAGTAAGACCTTATTCACCATTTCAAACATAAGTTGATACACTGGAAGGAGGGCCTTCTTGTGAACCCGTTCCCCATGCTACACAACCTGATCCTTTAGAATGACTCTTCTAAAGTTAGAAGAACAGGTCCATTCAATGGATGAGAGACCTTCATTAGGCACTCCCAAAATATTCCCAGAACAGCCTCGTCCATCACAAAATCTACTCCATTGACCTTCAAGCAAATGCTATTATCTTCCACTATAAACATATCTGCGTAGAAGCTACGAACCCCTTCCTCATAAACCTTGGGACTCTCATTGGTGAACAAATGAGTCCACTTATGAAACTCACATATGTCAAACAACTGTCTCATCCCTGACATTTCGAGAATTTCAGCTTCAAAAGTTCTGCCCCATAGCACCCTCTGCTTCCTAAGTTTTTCTCTGTTGTCAGCCTTTGACACAGTCACTTTGGCCTTCTTGGAGGAACCGGGTTCCTCTTTGTCACTAGTTTTCCTCTTCACAGACTTCCTCACATTTTTCTCATTCTCTTCAGACTTCTCACAAGATTTCTCACCAGATTTCTCTCCCTCGACACTTTTCACCTCTACTGCTTTCAAAGATGAACATCTCCTGGGCTTGGGAATCACTGGTATCACGACCCAAAATCTCACCTGTCGTGATGGAGCCTATCTCAATACTAGGCAATCCGGCAATCTCAATAAACTGTCATATCTTTTAAGTTTAAAAACATAATATTTAAATTCAACGAAAGAAATATCAGAAATACAGATATAAACACTTTCAAAATTCGGTGTCACTAAGTACATGAGCATCTAATATGAATACAAAGTTTGACTAATAAAACACTGTCTGAAAGTATAGAATAGTACAATAACTGAAAGAAAGAGAGTCAAGGTTAGCGGACTCCAGGCAGCTATCTTGATTGTCTCCAACTGATAGCACTCTAAGATCTAACGGTCGACATGTCCGAAAGCACCTGGATCTGCACACGAGGTGCAGAGTGTAGTATGAGTACAACTAACTCAATAAGCAACAAGACTAACCTCTGGGCTGAAAGTAGTGACGAGCTCTGCAGGTATAGTCTAGTATAAATAATGGTACAGAAATGTAGGCATGCTTTCAAGTTCAACAATTAAACTCAATACAAGTGAATTAGATCAATACTGCATGATATGAGAAATATGTCATCTCAGTGAAAAGACCTCATGTAATACTAGTCACAAATCATTCGGTTACTCGGTACTGTTTATGGCCAATCCAGCCCAGGGATATTCCATCCCGTATATATATATACACATCAACTGACAGTCAGTCACTCAGTACCGTATAAGGACAATCCAGCCCTGGAATAATTTATCCCCAAATGTAAATGATACGGACAAGGTCCATGTCTAGGGAAATTCATCACAATATAAATAAGTAGAGCAAGTTCATACCCTGGGAAGTCCATCCCGAATATATAATCATCTACGCTCACTGGGGGTGTGTACAAGCTCCGGAGGGGTTCCTTCAGCACAAGCGTGATATAAAGCCGGTATGGCCTACTGCAGGCGAGCAGTCTCGATCCATATAATAATAATATATAAAGCCAATATGGCCTGCTGCGGTGCGCAACTCGATACCATAAATATCCTCACAATGGATGAATATGACTGAGTGTGAGATGTACATTTTTAAAACAATTAATTTAACAGCAACACGACCCCATGGGTCCCAAAAATATTGGCACGTAGCCTAAACATGATCTTTAATAAGGGCCTCAGCTCAATTTCTCTAACACGTGGGAAATGTTCAGATAATAACATGATTCTTTAATTTTTACAACTTCACAGAATTTATTCAAGTCACAATTTCAATGGTGCATGTCTACACACTCATCAACTTTCGTGTGTGTCACCTCCAAATAATTTATATAACACCAATTCGGGGATTCATACCCTCAGAACCAAGTTTAGAAGTGCTACTTACCTCAAAACCGCGTAATTTCTTACTCCACTATGCCCTTGCCTCTTGAATTGGCCTCCAAATGCCTCGAATCTAGCCACAAATAATTTGATTCAGTCAATAAAAATTATTGGAATTAATTCCATAAGAAAATACTAATTTTCCAATAAAATTCGAAATTTAACTCAAAAATTGCCCATGGGGCCCACATCTCAGAACCCGACAAAAGTTACAAAATCCTAAAGTCCATTCAACCACGAGTCCAACCATACTAGTTTTACTAAATTTCGATATCAACTCAGCCTCCAAATCCTCAAATCTTATTTTTAAATCCCTAGGTTCAAATCCCCGATTTACACCTCAAAAATACGTAATCTAGTCAGATTATTCGATGATAATGCAATATTATGGAGTAGAAATGATCACAAGTGACTTACCTCAATTTTTTCATGAATTCTCTCTGAAAATCGCCACAAAAACTATGCTTGAAAGTCCCAAAATGGCAAAACTCGGAACCCCTTCGAAATGTATATTGTCTAGGGGTTCCGCACCTACGACTCACTTAGCCGCTTCTGCGGTCTCGCAGGTGCGAGAAACCAACCGCTTCTGCAGTTTTCCAAGGCCTCCACTGCCTCCGCTTCTGCGAGCTAGAAGCCGCTTCTGTGGGCTCGCATTAGCGAGGTTCGCTCCGCTTCTGCGGAGAATTCGCTTCTGCGCCCATCCGTCAGCATCTACAATCACGCAAGTGCAGAAATTCCCTCACACATGCGACCACTGCCTCATAGCCCCCTGCCTGCATCTGCACTTGCTAGGCTCGCTTCTGCGAGCTCGCACCTGCAAGCCCATTTCCGCAGGTGCGATTGCATCAGATGGCAGCGGGTTTCCAATTTTGCTCTAAGTTCGAATTTGATCCGTTAACCATCCGAAACTCACCCGAGACCCTCGGGACTTCAACCAAATACACCAACAAGTCCTAAAATATCATACAAACTTAGTAGAGCCTTCAAATCACATCCAACAATGCTAAAAACAGGAAATCACACCCCAATTCAAGCCTAATGAACTTTGAAATTTCCAAATTCTACAAACGACGCTGGAACCTATCAAATCATGTCCGATTGACCTCAAAGTTTGCACACAAGTCATAAATGACATAACAGATCTATTTAAATTTTCAGAATCGGATTCCGACCCCGATATCAAAAAGTTATCCCCCTGGTCAAACTTTCCAAAAATTCAACTTTCGCCATTTCAAGCCTAATTCCACTACGGACCTCCAAATAATTTTTCGGACACGCTCTTAAGTCTAAAATCATCATATGGAGCTATTGAAATTAATGGAATACAAATCCGATGTCGTTTACATATAAGTCAACATCCGGTCAATTTTTTCAACTTAAGTTTTCAACTATGAGACTAAGTGTCTCATTTCACTCCGAAATCCTTCCGGACCCGAACCAACTAATCCGGTAAGTCATAAAACAACTGTAAAGCATAACCTGAGTAGTAAATGGGGGAACGGGATCATAATACTCAAAACGGCCAGCAGGGTCATTACATTCTCCATCTCTTAAACAAATGTTCGTCCTCGAACGGGTTTAGAATCATACGTGAAGTTTCAAATAGGTATGGATATTTGCTCCGCATCTCTCGCTCAATCTCCCAGGTAGCTTCTCCGACTGGATGGACCTTCCACGATACCTTCACTGATGATATGTTCTTTGACCTCAACTTTCGAACTTGCAGGTCTAAAATAGCCACCGGCTCCACATCATAAGTTAAATTACCGTCCAGTTGCATTGTACTGAAATCCAAAATATGAGATGCATCCCCGACATACTTTCGGAGTATGGACACATGGAATACTGGATGAACACCTGATAGACTAGGTGGCAAAGAAAGTTCATAAGCCACCTCTCCAATCTTCTTTAGTATCTCTAAAGGCCCAATATACCGAGGGCTCAACTTGCCCTTCTTCCCGAACGTCAACACACCCTTCATGGGTGAAATCTTGAGCAGAACCTTCTCTCCAACCATGTAAGCAACATCACAGACCTTCTTGTCGGCATAACACTTTTGTCTAGACTGCGTCATACAAAGCCATTGCCGAATCACTTTGACCTTCTCCAAAGCATGCTGAACCGAGTCAGTACCCAATAGCCTAGCCTCACCCGGCTCAAACCAACACACTGGAGACCAACACCATCTCCCATATAAAGCCTCATACGGAGCTAACTGAAGGCTCGATTGGTAGTTGTTATTGTAAGCAAACTCTGCGAGCGGCAGAAATTGATTCCAAGAACCCCCAAAGTCTATAACACAAGCGCGTAGCATATCTTCCAATATCTAAATAGTGCGCTTGGAATGTCCATCCATCTGAGGGTGAAATGTTATACTCAATTGAACCTGTGTGCCTAGTTCTCGCTGCACTGCTCTCCAAAATTGTGATGTAAACTGCGTGCCTCAATCTAAAATAATGGACACTGGCACACCGTGTAGGCGAACCATCTCGCAGATATAAATTTCAGCCAACCGCTCCGAAGAATAATTAGTACCAACTGGAAAAAAATGCGTGGATTTGGTCAACCGGTCTACAATCACCCAAACAACATCAAACTTCCTCAAGGTTCATGGGAGTCCAACTACGAAGTCCATGGTAATACGCTCCCATTTCCACTCCGGAATTTCAAGTCTATGAAGCAATCCACCCGGTCTTTGATGCTCGTACTTCACATGTTGACAATTTAAACACCGAGCCAAAAATATAACTATATCTTTCTTCATTCGCCTCTACCAATAATGCTGCTTTAAATCCTGATACATCTTCGCGACACCTGGATGAATAGAGTACCGCGAATTGTGAGCTTTCTGAAGAATTAACTCACGCAAACCATCTACATTAGGCACACATAGCCTGCCCTGCATCCGTAATACACTGTCATCTCCAATAGTGACTTCCTTGGCATCACCGTGCTAAACCGTGTCCTTAAGGACAAGCAGATGAGGGTCATCATACTGACGTTCTCTGATACGATCATAAAGAGAAGACTGAGAAACCACACAATCCAAAACTCGGTTCGGCTCCGAAACATCAAATCTAACCAACTGATTGGCCAAGGTCTGAACATCCAAGGCTAAAGGCCTCTCTGCTACAGGTAAGTGTGCTAAGCTGCCCAAACTCTCCGCCTTACGACTCAAGGCATCGGCCACCACATTGGCCTTTCCGGGATGATAGAGAATGGTGATATCATAATCCTTAAGCAACTCCAACCACCTCCGCTACCGCAAATAATGCCGCCAAATATTCAAGGCATGAACAATAGCTGCTAAATCAAGGTCGTGGGCCGGATAATTCTTCTCATGTACCTTTAACTGTCTGGACGTATAGGCAATCACCCTATCGTCTTGCATAAGCACTGCGACGAGACCAATACGTGACGCATCACAATACACAGTATAAGACTCTGAACCTGTAGGCAACACCTATACTGGGGCTGTAGTCAAGGCTGTCTTGAGCTTCTGAAAGCTCTCTTCACACTCTTTTGACCACCTGAACGGAGTCCTTTCTGGGTCAATTTAGTCAAAGGCGATGTAATAGACGAGAAACCCTCCATAAAGTGACGACAATAACCGGCCAATCCGAGAAAACTCTGAATCTCAGTAGCTGAAGATGGCCTGGGCTAACTCTGAACTGCCTCTATTTTCTTTGGATCCACCTTAATTCCTTCACTAGACATTATGTGCCCCAAGAATGCCACCGAACTAAGCCAGAACTCACACTTAGAGAATTTGGCATAAAGCCTCTCCTCTCTCAGCCTCTATAATACAATACCCAAGTGTTGTGTATGCTCCTCCTGGCTATGTGAGTACACCAGGATATCATCAATAAATACTACGACAAATGAATCAAGATATGGCTGAAATACACTATTCATCAAGTGCATAAATGTTGCTGGGGCGTTGGTCAGCCCAAAAGACATCACGAGAAATTCATAGTGGCCATAACGAGTCCTGAATGCCGTTTTTAGAATATCTGAATCCCGAATTTTTAACTGGTGATACCCAGATCTCAAATCAATTTTGGAGAATACCCTCGCTCCCTGAAGCTGGTCAAATAAATCATCAATATGCGGTAAAGGATATATATTCTTGATTGTAACTTTATTCAGTTGCATGTAATCAATGCACATCCGCATAATACCATATTTCTTTTTCTCAAACAAAACCGGTGCACCCCAAGGTGACACACTAGGCCTAATAAACCCCTTATCAAGGAGTTCCTGAAGTTGTTCTTTCAATTCTTTCAACTCAGCTGGTGCCATATGATACAGACGAATAAAAATGGGTTGAGTGCCCGGCACCAAGTCAATACCGAAATCAATATCCCTGTTGGGTGGCATACCCGACAAATCTGCAGGAAATACATTCGAAAATTCTTGCACTACCAGTACTGAATCAATAGAAGGATTATTTGCATCAACATCTCTCACAAAGGCCAAATATGACAAACATCCCTTTCCAACCATACGTTGGGCCTTCAAATAAGAAATTACCCTACTGGGAACATAGTCTAGAGAACCTCTCCATTCGACCTTCGGCAACCCCGGCATTGCTAATGTCACGATTTTTGCGTGACAGTCCAGAATAGCATGACATGGAGACAACCAATCCATACCCAATGATATTCCATCCCGTATATATATACACATTAACTGACAGTTAGTCACTCACTACCATATAAGGCCAATCCAACCCTGGGATAATTTATCCCCAAATGTAAATGATACGGACAAGGTCCATGTCGAGGGAAATTCATTATAATATAAATAAGTAAGGCAAGTCAATGCCCTTGGAAGTCCATCCCGAATATATAATCATCTACGCTCACTGGAGTGTGTACAGACTCCGGAGGGGCTCCTTCAGTCCAAGCGTGATATAAAGCTGGTATGGCCTACTGCAGGCGGGTAGTCCCGATCCATATAATAATAAAGCCTATAAGGCCTGGTGCAGGCGAGCAGTCCCGATCCATATAATAATAATAATATATAGAAAGCCAATATGGCCTGCTGCGGCGTGCAACTTGATCCCATAAATATCCTCGCAATGGATGAATATGACTGAGTGTGAAATGTGCATTTTTAAAATAATTAATTTAACAACAACACCACCCCATGGGTTCCAAAAATATCGGCACGTAGCCTAAACGTGATCTTTGATAAGGGCCTCAGCTCAATTTCTCTAACACGTGGGAAATGTTCAGATAATAACATGACTCTTTAATTTTTACAACTTCACAGAATTTATTCAAGTCACAATTTCAATGGTGCATGTCTACACACTCGTCAACTATCGTGTGCGTCACCTCCAAACAATTTATATAACACCAAATCGGGGATTCATACCCTCAGAACCAAGTTTAGAAGTGTTACTTACCTCAAAATCGTGTAATTTCTTACTTCGCTATACTTTTGCCTCGTGAATTGGCCTCCAAACGCCTCGAATCTAGCCACAAATAATTTGATTCAGTCAGTAAAAATTATTGAAATTAATTCTATAAGAAAATACTAATTTCCAATAAAATCCAAAGTTTAACTCAAAAATCGCTCGCGGGGACCACGTCTCAGAACCTGACAAAAGTTATAAAATCCGAAAGTCCATTCAATCATGAGTCCAACCATACCAATTTTACTAAATTCTGACATCAACTCGGCCTTCAAATACTCAAATCTTATTTTTAAATTCCTAGGTTCAAATTCCCGATTTACACCTCAAAAATACGTAATCTAGTCGAATTATTCGATGATAATGCAATATTATGGAGTAGAAATGATCACAAGTGACTTACCTCAAGTTTTCCGTGAATTCTCTCTGAAAATCGCCCCAAAAACTATGCTTGGAAGTCCAAAAATGGCAAAACTCGAAACCCCTTCGAAATATATATTGTCCAGGGGTTCCGCACCTATGACTCACTTAGCCACTTCTGCGGTCTCACAGGTGCGAGAAACCATCCGCTTCAACAGTTTTCCAAGGCCTCCACTACCTCCACTTCTGCGAGCTAGAAGACACTTGCCCGCATCTGCGATCACACAGGTGCGGAAATTCCCTCTCACCTACGACCACTGCCTCATAGCCCCCTGCCTGCATCTGCGCTTGCCAGGCTCACTTCTGCGAGCTCGTACCTGTGAGCTCATTTCCGCAGGTGCGATTGCATCAGATGGCAGCAGGTTTCCAATTTTTCTCTAAGTCCGAATTTGATCCGTTAACCATCCAAAACTCACCCGCGACCCTCGGTACTTCAACCAAATACACCAATAAGTCCTAACATCATACGAACTTAGTCGAGCTTTCAAATCACATCCAACAACGCTAAAAACACGAATCACACCCCAATTCAAGCCTAATAAACTTTGAAATTTTCAAATTCTACAAATGACATCGGAACCTATCAAATCATGTTCGATTGACCTTAAATTTTGCACACAAGTCATAAATACCATAACGGACCTATTCAAATTTCCAGAATCGAATTCTGATGCCGATATCAAAAAGTCAACCCCCTAGTCAAACTTCCCAAAAATTCAACTTTCGCCATTTCAAGCCTAATTCCACTACGGACCTCTAAATAATTTACTGGACACAGTTCTAAGTCCAAAATCACCATACAGAGCTATTGGAATCATCAGAATTTAAATCCAAGGTCGTTTACACATAAGTCAATATCCGGTCAACTTTTCCAACTTAAGTTTTTAATTATGAGACTAAGTGTCTCATTTTACTCCGAAATCCTTCTAGACCCGAACCAACTAATTCGGTAAGTCATAAAACAACTGTAAAGCATAAATTGAGCATTAAATGGAAAAACAGAATTGTAATACTCAAAACAACCGGTCGGGTCGTTACGACAGGTTTCTTAAAGGATTTACGAATTAAGGAAGCAAGTTCCTCATTCACCTCTTCGTCGTCACCATGGACAACATGTGCTGGAGGCATATCCTCCTCATTTACTAGCTTTTCCTCTTTCACCAACCTCCTTCTTTTCTTTTCCTCTTTGATTTTCTTCAGAATAATCTCATAAGCTTCTTTCTTTTGCAGCCTGGTAGTGGGTTTTTTAAGAATGGGCTCTTGGGGAACTGCCCTACCACTTCTAGAAGCAATGAAACTTGCCACAGTCACATTATCATAGTCTTTCTCACTATTTTCATTTTCCTTTTCAGAGGTCTCATTTCAAGAATAACAAAGTTCAAAGGCTCAGAATCAAAGTGAGGAGAATGAGCAGGATCAGTACTGACCTGGGGCTCTTTTGAGGGACAGAGGGTTTCATCCCAAGTAGAATCAAAGTGCTCTTCTTAGAAAGAGGGATCATGTCCCTCTGTTGTTTCCCCAGTAGTACTGACTGGTGCCAAATTTTCAAAAGGCACCAGTTCCCCACCCTCAACTCTTTGACTTTCCCTCTGAGACCCAATGGTCTCATAATCACACTTATATCCTCCAACCAATCCTCCCTCTGTAGCAATCAGTAGCATGTTCTCAATGGCTTCTTTCTCATTCACCCCCAAAATAGAATTAGAAGATGCAGGAGGAACATTACTTATCGGAGTGGCAATATTTAGATCAAAGCTTTGAGCGGGTACTACTGATACTTCACCACTGCCAATAACATCTTGTTGGGTTTCAAATATTTCCTCAACCTTCTTACTGGAGACCTCTAATCCCTCATCTTCATCTACTGTTTCGTCATTTGCCATTTTTTCAGCGAGACAGAGGGAGAGGTTGTAGCAACGAATCTTTTGGCGTTCTGAATTTACGATTGCGGTGAGAACCAGAACTCGATGGGGTTAGAGAAGAAGAAGTAGGTGGTTATTGGTCTGGTATGGGGTTTTGACTGGGTAACGGTTGAGACTCAGACGCACACTCCTGTGCTTCATGAGACGAAGGCAACGTGAGAATGACACCGGTAGTGCTTGAAAGCTATGGATTCTGAGACATAGTGGAGTTTGGAAGTATAGACACGAGAAAGATAGGGTTTGCTTTTGAAGGAAGAGAGAATTGTGTGGCTTTGATGTGGATAGTTGGGAAAGAGACACCTTTTGGGGTTATTTAGAGGGGGTGAGGGATCGGCTACAAACGAGTGTAACGTATTGGGTAGACGGGTCGGTTTGTAATGGGTGTGACATTTGGGTTTTAAACAGATGAGAGAGAGAGAGATAGAAACATTTAATGACATGGCACTTTTATAGCCGTTTAAAATGTGCATGAGTGTAAAAGTATCTACTAACCCGAGTCAAAGGAACCAGGTTCCCTGACTGAGTTATGTAAATATGAGCTTCATCCTTTTACCAAGATGCAAGGTTGTTGGTTGCTTGTTTACTCTGTAATTACCATGTGTGTTTACTTGTAACAGTATAGAGATGAGTTAGAGTTTGCAGAAAATACTTTTTAGCAGTTTTACGTGTTCATTCTTTCATAGCCAATCATTGAGGGACCTGGTACTCAGTTTGATTTTATCAGCCCTAATGCCAGTCAATTTTTTTCAAAGTGTTCTCTACTTAATGCTTTGGTGAAGATATTTGTTACCTGGTCTTTTATTTTGTAAAACGTCATGCAGATGAGGCCCTTTTCAATATTTTTCCTGAGAAAATGATGTCGCACATCAATGTGCTTTGTTCGCTTATGCTGAACGGGGTTCTTTGCCATATTGAGAGCACTTGTGTTATCACACAATAGTGGCACACAATCTAAAAACACACCAAAATCCTCTAGTTATTGCTTCCATAGAAGTTGAGCACAACAAGACACAACTGTCACATATTCAGCTTCTACAGTTGAAAGAGCCACAGAGTTTTGTTTCTTTGTACCCCATGAGATTAAGCATGACCCCAGAAAGTGTGTCATGCCATATTTGCTCTTTCTATCCACCAGATAACCAGCATAATCATCATCAGCATACCCAATTAAGTTAAAATTGTCTCTTGAAGGATAGTAGAGAACCAAGTCCTACGTTCCTTTGAGATATCTTAGAATCCTCTTGGCAGCTTTTAGATGAGATTCCTTTGGGCTGGATTGAAATCTAGCATATAATCCCACACTGAATACAATATCAGGTCTGCTAGTTATGAGATACAAAAGTGAACCAATGATACCTCTGTATATGGTTTCGTTCACAGGAGAACCAGGTTCATCCATGTCCAGACGAGTAGTAGTGGCAATAGGAGTATCAATGGTTTTTGAACTTTCTATCTCAAATCTCTTCAGGGGCTCTTTAATGTACTTCTGCTGAATTATCATCGTTCCCTTAGGGGTTTGCTTAACTTGCAACCCTAAGAAAAAAATCAATTCCCTCATCATGCTCATTTTAAACTCGCTTCCCATAAGCTTTGCAAACTCCTCACACAAGGAATCATTTGTTGCACCAAAGATGATGTCGTCAATATAAACTTGCACAATGAGCAGGTTCCTCCCTCGTTTCTTCAAATATAAGGTGTTGTCGATTTTTCCTCTTGTAAAGCCATTTTCCTAAAGGAACTTGGACAACCTTTTATACCATACACAAGGGGCCTGTTTTAGCCCATATAGTGCCTTGTCAAGTTTGAATACATGTTCAGGATGCTCATGACACTCAAAACCAGGTGGTTGTTTGACAAAGACTTCTTCATTTAAATATCTATTCAGAAATGCACTCTTGATATCCATTTGGAACAATTTGAATTTCATATGAAATGCAAAGGCAATGAGGATTCCGATGGCTTCTATTCGAGCAACTGGGGCAAAAGTCTCATCATAGTGAATTCCTTCTTCTTGATTGTAGCCTTGAACTACTAACCTGGCATTGTTCCTTGTATTCCCAAACTTATCAAGTTTGTTTCTGAACACCCACCTATTTCCTATAACAGTTTTGTCTGAGGGTCAAGGAACCAGGTTCCATACACAGTTCCTCTCAAATTGATGGAGTTTATCTTGCATAACAGTAATCCAGTCGGAATTTTTCAATGCTTTCTTAATATGTTTGGGCTCAATTTGAGATAGGAAGGCTGAGAAGGCAAGCGAGCTTCTTGTCTTTGATCTTGTTTGAATTCCTGAATCAAGAGGAGTAATCACATTTTGGAGAGGATGTGAATTATGCTTCCATTTATACACCTGAATCTCATTGTGTGAGGACCTAGGTTGCTCTGAATGGGATCCATTGTTGGTATCTATGGAGGGGTGAGTACCACTTCTCTGCTCAGCATCAGGGGTTCCTTGCACGACATCAACAACTCTGTCTTCTGCTTCAGTTGTTGTAATGGAGGAACCAGGTTCTTCTTCTGTATCAGCTGGAGGTTCTGTTGTATTCTCTTCGTTGGATTCCTTGACTTGACTCATCAAATCAGCCTTCTCATTTACCATATCAATAACATCTCCAGGAACTTTGACTGCTCTCCGTCTTGATCAATCTTATCATGTGAATCTTTACCGCATGAGTGGTGTGATTTATCAAAGATTACATGTATGATTTCTTCAACACATTGAGTCCTTTTGTTGTAGACCTTATATGTTTTGCTTTGTGAGGAATATCCAAGAAAAATTCCTTCATCACTTTTGGCATCAAATTTTCTCAATGCTTCCTTACCATTATTGAGAACGAAGCATTTGCAGCCAAATGTTCTTAGGTGAGTTAGCTTGGGTTGCCTCTCGTTCAACAACTCATACGGAGTTTTGTTTAAGAGGGACCTGATCATGCACCTGTTTACCAAATAGCGAGTAGTGTTGACTGCCTCTACCCAAAAACCTTTTGCTATGCCACTGTCAATTAGTATAGTCCTTGCTATGTCTTCAAGAGTCCTATTTTTTCTCTCCACAACACTATTTTGTTGGGATGTTCTAGGAGCTGAAACATTGTGACTTGTACCATTTTTAGCACAAAATTCATTGAATTTTGCATTATCAAACTCTGTGCCATGACCATACCTTATACTTACAACATTATGGCCCATCTTCACTTGAATTTGCTTCACAAAGGCAACAAAGACTGGAAAGGGTTCATCCTTGGTTCTGAGAAACAAGGTCCATGTGAATCTGGAGTAGTCCTCAACTGTGACAAAAATGTACTTCTTTCCTCCTCTACTTGGCACCCTCATAGGTCCACATAGATCCATATGGAGGAGATCAAGTGTCCTTGGGGTGCTTACTTTATTGTTGGGCTTGAAGGAGAACATGACTTGCTTTACCCTTAAACATGCATCACACACCTTGTGATCTTTGAATCTTGACTTAGGCAGCCCACGAACCAGGTCCTTCTTGACCAACTTGTTTAGCAACTTGCATATTCCAATCTTCCGTGCCACAGCTCAGCATCATCATCAACAACACTCAAACATGTAAGATCCCCATTGTGCAAAGAATCAAAATCAGTAACATATATATTTTTGAATCTTTTTTGCCAACAAGACTACTTCACTAGTCATAATATTTGTGACAGTGCAAGTCTTTGATAAGAATTCCACTTTGTTTCCTTTGTTGCAAATTTGAGAGACATCAGTAGGCTATATTTAAGCCATTCACATAGTACACATTCTCAATTGAAGAGTGAGCGACTTCACAACTCTTCCTACTCCCAGAATGTATCCCTATTTGCCATTGCCAAAGGACACACTCCCTCCTTGCAGGGATATGAGTGAAAGTAAATCATCAATGCTTCTAATCATATGCTTAGAGCAGTCATTATCCATATACCATCTTTGGCTGCTTCCTTTCACTGCTCCCTGCACAAGAAAATTAAGGATTAGACTTAGGAACCCAAATAAGTTTGGGTCCCTTGTAGTGAGGAAAAGAGTGAATTAAACTTCTTTTTGTCCAAGCAGGCATTACACTTTTTTTATTAGAGGGACCGGGTTCTTTAGCAGTAGTTACCTTTTCAACAAAAACTTTATTTTTCTGTTGGGACTGAATTCTAGCCTTACAGGTTTCTTTAAAGTGCCCAGTGTTACCATAGTGAGTGCAAAGCCAATTATCAGGGATAGTAACATACTTGCTATGTGGTTTGTGGAGGGCGAAATCGGCACCCGATACCTCACTTAACCTAGCGTACCAACTTGTGACTAAGGGACTCTGAACATATAATGTCATAATTTGACCATGGGGCCGCATTGCAAGACACTTTGCGAAGCAAAATATAAAACTAAATGGAAACTAGCGCTGTCTAAACATCAATATAAAGTTGGGCTGACAAGGCCGTCATAACTACTACACCTGACAAACCAACAAAATATACATACCAGGCCTACAAGCCTGACAAACTGCACTAGCTGGTAAGATATGTCTATAAGCCTCTACTGATGGATGTATTATGATTGGAACAGGGTCCCGACGTACCATAACATATATACATACATATAGAAGATGTACACGAAATCCTAGACCCAGAAACTCCAAAGGACGTGAAGCTTACCGATCAGGTTGAACTCGGAAAACACCTACTGAGGAGGTCTACCCGTCTGTCTATCTGAACCTGCACGCATGTGTGAACAACTAATTTTTGACCACACCAAAATTCTATACTATTTTAGTGTAAATATTTCTTTTAGGTCTAATCTTGATATTTTTAAACTTTATCTCACTTTAATTAGAGTTTATAAAAATACAAAAATATTCACACTTTTAGAATACAAAGTTTATTTCTATTTGTAAAGAGAAAAAGAAAATTTACAAACAAAAATATTTTATTTCTTTTAATTAGAATTTTAATAAGTAAATTATAGTATATTTTCTTAGTATTGTTTAAAGTACATGTAAATATTTAGTTTTTTTATATTGTAAGAAATGTTGGTTAATCTTCTTATATTTATAATTTAATTTATCTTTTAAAATATGAGATAAAAAATAAGTAAAAAAAAATAAAGTTACGTTAAAATAGATAAAGTTTGTTATCTCAAAACTTTATCTCAAAAATCTGATTTAACAGTCCCATTACCCACTCCCTTCATCTCTCTCACCCCACACTCCCACTCCCTCACGTCACATGCACACACAATATATAACCATGATCCCATTACAGTTAGGGGGATCACTCACTTACATATTTTACTTGCATATATATATATATATATATATAGACACAGTTAGGCACGGAATGGGAGGATTATCTTTTGAAAAAGGAGAAAATTACAACGGACGAAGAGGACGAAAATTGAGAGAAAACATAAAGGAAAAAGTATGACTTTCTTCTTCGGATGAAGCTCTAGTTCAAAAAGAAAGACACCACCTCTGTTTTCCTTTTATCAAAAGAAACAAAAATTCTATCTTTGTGGTCCGAGTTCGAAAGATTGCGGGTTTGCTCAAGTTTATCGCCGTTGAGGTTCGTGTTTTGGTTGTGGTTCGCCTTTATTGATCTAATTCAGTTGCCGGAAGTTGTTGTATTCCAGATTCTCTATATATATACTAAAATATCATTAAGGCCCGTTCTTCCCCACTTTCCTTTTGCTAATAATACTTGACGATGATGATTGAGATAATTATTTTGAACATCTCTTGTTCCTCCTTGAATGATTTATTGTGAAGTTTCCTTTTGATTTGATATGTTTCACTAAATTAGTTCAAAGAATATCTAAGCTATTTAGATGTGTGTATTTCTATGCATAATATACGAGGGAATCGAATGATTCAATAGAATAGACTAGCGGAGATAATAATAATATGTAAAAATTTCCTAAGTTACTTTCTGAGTTTTCTCATATGAATCAATATACTGGGAGTGGTAGTCTTCATTTGGTCATACTTTGTGAATTATTTAAAGATCTTAATTTTATAATTCTTATCTCATTTGTTAGGTTCGTTAGTTTTGTTTTTAGCAGTTTAAGTCTTAGACATTACCAAATTCGTGATCAAGTGTAGTACATCATGTCTATCAACTTTGTGTTTGGTTGAGGTAGTTATACTTTGTTAGGTTATTCTTTACTATATATTTCAACTCATCTTAGTCTTAAATGAATAATCTCATTGTATATATATGTTCTCATTAAGTAAGTTCGGCTTCATTAATTTTGTTCAAGATGAAAATGATAATATTTTTAAGCTTGTTTATGAGGTGCTAAATCCCTACGGCCTAAGTCGAGATTTGAGTAAACAATTTTAAGAGGAACGACCATTTGGTAAACCTATATAAAAGTTGGGTGAATTGAGTTCGGCACACTGTCCAGTTTAGTATAGCGCAAAGTCAAGACGAATTTTTTTAAAATTTTGTTATTTATGTGTATTTAGATCCACTTGTTTCATTAGACTGTAGCCTTTGAAGACAATTTAAGGAAATAAAAGTCACAAAAAAAAGTCCACTTCTATCTCACTTTATTATATCTCATTTTGTGTTATTGATCTACATGTTATTAGCCATTTTCTATGTATCTAGGTGTTTGTTACCGTATCTCATTTTTGTGTTGTGATGGAACCTTACTCGTTATTAAGAGACCTATTAGCTTTATTGATAAATAGATATGAAAAATTGTTTGGATATGACTGAGATGAGAGTTGGGAATAAGAACATTTTTATTGCTCTTGCTATGTTGTCTCCATTCTCTTTTAATCTGCCAAATTCGCTAGGAACAAGTTAGTCACAATTTTATTTTATATTTTATAACTTAGTGGTATAATCGACCTTTTAAATAATTTAGCAAAAAGATTTCATATTCCTTCCATAACCATTTATCCATAAATCATGGCCTCAAAATAATCTCAAACTTAGGAAAGAAACAAATCATGAATACGCTAGAAAAGTTTTAGACGCACTTTAAATATTAGCCCATATGTTCATACCCGAACCTTGGATTGATATACTTAAATAATAACAGGATCATGTGCGCATTCCATATCTCGATACCTTTAAATTTAAAATAATTATATTATAATCACGTGTGCATTCTGTACTTTGGTTTAACATTTAATTTCAAAGAAGTACTTTGTGTGCGTACCGTATCTTGGTGAACACAATTAATAATATATAATAATTAATTAAGTGATAATAGGCAAACCATAGCCAGTACAATACAAGAATAGCCAAAAATTAATTTAAGCCGGACATAAGTCAATAAAAACGACCGTGCTAGAACCACAGGACTCGAGGGGTGCCTCACACCTTCCCCTCGGTCAACAAAATTCCTTACTCAGTCTTCTATTTTCGTAGACCATAATAAGGAGTCAAATCTTCCGTTTGATGAGGGATTCAAATAAAAGGTGACTTGGAACACCAAAACTCAATTCCAAGTGGCGACTCCAAATAATAAATAATCCCTTTTCAAATCGTCACTTTAATTGGAAAAACTCTTCTAACCCAACCTCATAATAGGGTTGCGTGAGAAAAAAGAGGTGTGACAGCTCTGGCAACTCCGCTGGGGATAACTACTAATAAGAATTCGAACTTTATATATTGATTCTTGTTTGGCTTTTATCGTGCTTTGGATATTATTGTGTTTGGAAGCCTAATGTGCTATTTGTCGCTTCATTACCGCTTTAACATTTATTTGAACTGTATATAAATTGTATCCTCTTTCGCACCCCTCTGAGTCTTCTGATAGGTAGTTATGTTGTGTTTGCCTACCAGCATCACAAAATTTCTGTCTTGAGATAAAGCCAGTTAGCCTACCAGCTTCATAATACATATTACGAAGTTGATCGAGACCTTAAGTCAATGAACGGGGCGTTAATTCTTAAAATGACAAGTCGGGTCGTTACAATATGATAGACTTAGTGTTGGGATCTGGTCCTTGGTTCTGTTGTTGCTTTGTTCTTCAATGACTTAAAAGTCGGCAGCACACTTGAGAGAGAATTGATAATTTAGGGTTTTGCAAGTGTGTGAATTTCCCTTGCCTCATGTTGGTAATATACAAGTGAGGTCATTGGGATGATGTATGCATTTTTCCGGTACAAGGCATGCTCCATAAAGTGACTGATGCATTGTTGCGTGTGCAGAAATAGTGCAGCAACTCTACAACTGTAGAGAGTTGACTTATACTATCATCAGAGGAACTGATGGACATCTGTTCCCTCTCCCGTTTCTTTGACTCGAGTTGGTGGGACTTGTGCCAGACTTGAGACTTGTTGTTCTTGAGCACTTTGAGGATGTGTAACAGGTTCCCAATTTGATTCTTATTAAGAAGTTTGTTAGATCATCAAAATACTCAAAGGCACGTAACTTAACACATGGGCTTTTCATTGTTGGAATTCTTTGTAAATATTCCATATAAGTCATCTTTAGAGACCTTAATAATTAGAATTATCAATTAGTGGGACATATTCTTGATTTTTCTATCATAATCATCTCTCATAAGCTTGATAAGATCATACTATCAGTTCTAGGTGTTGAATTATACAAAGCTGCTATTTGTAACTTTTGAGCATCATCTTTTTGCTGGTTTTACTATTATTAATACAAAGTTACTCTTTACCGATCAAAAAGTTATATAAAGCTACTATATTCATTGAACTATAGTTAAAAGATTGTGATCACCCAAATTAGATTGTGAAAAACTGCTCTTTCCATTGTTTTACCATGTTAGAGTCGCTGGTAAATATTCCATTTCAAAGTCATCGTTGGCAACCTTATAATTAGAATTATCAATTGATGGGACATATTATTCATTTCATGTCATAGTTATTTTTCAAAGGCTCGATAGGACCATACTATGTCAGTTCTAGTTGTTAAATTACACAAAGTTGCTATATTGATTGAACTAAAGTTAAAAGAATGTGATCACCCAAATTAAAGTGTGTTAAACTGCCATTAATCTAATCTAACTTGGTATAGTGTACCTTTAGCGATTATTTTAATTGTAGCCACAGGTTTTAGTGGATCGCTTCTTGTTCAGTGGGGCATATTTGGTAAAAATAAACTAAATGATTTGGATGTTATGTTGTTTTGCCAGAGCAAAGAAAAGTTCAATTCCTTTCCTAAATATACTTGTAGTTCCTATTTACTTCAGAGTAAAAATGAGAAACTCCATATAGAGTTTACCTAAATTACATGTATATATACTAAAAGAGAAACTTGGATTCGATGACCATTCAACTATAAGTAAGAATATGATCTTAACTCGGCTCTCAGAATTTCTGCCTACCCCTTAAAGTGCTAAATATTGGTTTTACATTTCAAAGGATATCTAGAAAATCATTGGGACGACCGAATCTAACTTCCCATTTTCACTTCGCCTTTTCATTCACATATCATTGGCACTTTAGTGAAGGGGTTGACATATATTTTGACAACGTTGGTGGTAAACTTCAAGAAGCAACAATAGAAAACATGAACATGTTCAGAAGAGCAGCAGTTTATGGGGCCATTTTCGAGTACACAAACGCCGGCAAAAGAGTAACTCATAACATATTCGATGTAGTGCAAAACAGAATGTCACTGAAAATTCAATTATATAATCCGTGTTGGGAATATCATAATTGAAGACAAAAAAATAATTAGATTTAACTACCCAGAAATACCATATTTCCATTCATCAAATATCCAATATCGTGCATCGAAGTGTCTATTCTCAAACATGCATGACCGATATCCGTATGTAAAAAGTCCACCAAAAACTATACAAAAGAAAGGGAAAAAAAATCAATAGATACCTGATAGAAACTTAGGGTCCACCAAACTGTATAGAGAACCGAGTTCTTTATCAGTTCCCACATAACACACACAAAGAGATAAGTAAATGACACAGCAGAGTTTTACGTAGAAAACTCCCAGCTCACGGGATTAAAAACCACGACCTACACTCGTAGGATTTCAACTTCACTAACCGAGCAACTTTTAGATTACAACCTATTGTAACCTAGGAATTAAACTCTTAATCCCTCCCTCACTTATAATAACTCTATTACAAGCCTCTTTGTAATAACCCTATTACAAAGCTCACATCTCGATTAACTATAACCAAGACACAAACACAAGGTTTATGGTTTTACAATTGGTTTTCTACATAATGCTTCTAGCTAAGCTAAGTAGAAATTACAAGTAAATCACTCTAACAAAGGTGCAACATAACTAGGGACGTATAATAACACAATGCTAGAAACTGGTCCTTCGTTATGTTGTTCTTTGTTCTTAAAGCCTGGAAGTCACTTGCAAGATGGCAACACACTTGAGAGGAGATTTGATTAATTGTGGAATGTGCAAGTATGTGTTTTCTTCATTGCTTCATGTTAATAATGTCCAAGTGATGTCACTTGGATGATGCAAGTAATATCCGATACAAGGCATGTCCAGAAGGTAGATACCGCACTGGTCACACTGTTGCATGTATGCAGAGGAACAATTGCAACAACTTTACAACTGTGAGCAGTTGACTGGTACAGTGAGCAAGGGAACTGATGTCCATATGTTCCCTCTGACGTCTCTTTGACTCTTATTGTTGGAACTTGTGGACGACTTGAGACTTGTTGTTCTTGATCCCTGAGGATATGTAACAGGTTCCCCATCTGGTTCTTATCATTAAGTTTGTTAGATCATCAAAATATAACAGGGCACATAACTTATCAATTTCCCATTTTTTGACGATGACAAACTTGTAATTGAAATTCCCCCTGAAAACCAATGTTTCATACAATAGTCACAACATTCCCCCTAAACCTATTTCCCCTCTCAATCAATTTTTTCCCCTTTTGGCATCATAAAAAGAGTAGTCACAAATAATAAGCAAAAATAAGTCTAGCATGGTTAACTCATGCCACATGTGTGCACACAAACATGGCTAAGAACAGAGCAAAAAAGTAAAACATGCATAGTAAGAGGACGGAAAACTCAGTAATTTTAAAATAAAAAGGGAGCAGGATTAGCAGTACCATTTGTTACACAACCATTCACAAAATAAAACAGCTTAAAAATACCAACCACAAAAAAAAGACCAAGATATAGGACAAACATTTTTGAACGGGACACTGGAAAGGGAAACTGTTTTAAGGAGCACTAGAAGGGGGAGGCAGGGATGAAGAGGCAAGAGTTCGAACGCCATTCTGCACGTGGGAGCAAGACCTTATTCACCATCTCGAACATCAATTGATACATTGGTATGATGGCCTTCTTGTGCACCCGTTCCCCTTGTTGTACAACATCATCCTTCAAAATGGCACTTCTGAAATTGGAAGAACAAGTCCCCTCAATAGATTAAAAAACCTTCAGTAGGTACCCCCATAATGTTCCCCAATACAGCCTCGTCCATCACAAAGTCTACGCCATTTACCTTCAAGCAGATATTATCATCTTTCACTGTGAACATGTCTGTATAGAAGCTACGCACTTCTTCCTCATACACCTTGGGGCTCTCATTGGTGAAAAAATGTGTCCACTTTAGAAACTCACAAATATCCACCAGTTGACGCATCTCTATCATGTCCAGAATATCAGGGAAAAATGTTCTGCCCCACAGTACCCTCTATTTTTTCAGGTTTGCCCTGCTTTCATTCTTGGCCACACTTACTTTGGCCTTCTTGGAGGAACCAGGTTCCTCATTGTCACCAACCTTCATTTTCACAGACTTTCTCACACTTTTCTCTTTCTTTGCAGACTTCTCAGACACTTTATCACTGAACTTTTCAGACACCTTCTCACCAGACTTGTCTACCTCAGCATTTTCAACTTTCACAGCTTTCACAAATGGCTCTCTCCTTGGTTTAGGAATCACATGTTTCTTAGAGGACTTACAAATTAAGGAAGCAGGTTTTTCACTCACCTCTTCATTGTCAACATTAACAACAAGTGTTGGAGGAACTTCTTACTCATTCACCAGCTTTCCCCCTCTCACGAACCTCCTCATTTTCTTCTTTTCTTTGTTTATCTTCAGAACATTTTCAAGGGCTTCCTTCTTTTGCAACCTGGTAGTGGGTCTTTTAAGAGTAGGCGCATTGGGAACTGCCCTTCCACTTCTAGCAGGAATGAAGCTTGCTACAGGCATATCATCATAGTCTTCCTCACTATTTTCCTCTTCAGATAGAGATCTCATCTAAGGAATGGAAAAGTTTAATGGCTCATCATCGAAGTGAGGAGAGGGAGCAGGATCAGTACTGACCTAGGGCTCTTTTGAAGCGCAGGGAGTTTCATCCTAAGTAGGAGCATAGGGCTCCTCTTGGGCTGAGGGAACAGGTCCATCATTTGTTTCCCCAGTAGTACTATTAGGTGCTAGACTTTCAAGAGGCACCAATTCCCTACTCTCTTCCTGATGACTTTTACCTTCCCCTCCAAGACCCAACAGTCTCATCAACATCCTCAAAACTACCAACCAAAACTCCCTCAGCAGTGATTAACAACATATTCTCAATAGCTTCTTGTTCATTTACCCCCAAAGTACATTCAGAAGACACATGAGGAATATTACCTATAGAGTTGATAACGTTCAAATCGAAGCTTGGAATAGTCGTTGCTGAATCGTCACTACTACGGATCACAGTCTGTTGGGCTTCAGCACTCTCTTCAACTATCAGACTGGAAACTTCCCGACTTTCGATACCATCTACTGGCTCTCCCTCTTTTATATTTTCCGGCAAGGTAGAAGGCGAGGTCTCAACAACAAACCTTTTAGGGTTCTGAGGCTTGCGACTTCAGTGAGAACCCGAACTCGAATGGGTTGGAAAGGAAGTAGTAAGTGGTTGGGGGTCTGGTGTAAGGTTTTGACTGGGTGACATAAGGGAATCAGATGCTTGGTCCTGTGCTTCGTGAGACGGAGACACAGTGGGCATTATAATGGAGACATTTGAAGCTTCTAGATTTTCAGACATACTGAGGATTTATAGTTAAAACAAGAGAGAGAGGGTGGTTGGTTTTGAGAGAAAAGGGAAATTTTTGACTTTGATGTGAACAGTGATGAAAAATACATCGTTTGGATTTATTTAAAGAGGGTGAGGGACCGGTTACAAATGGGTATGGATCTACTGGGTAAACGGGTCATTTAGTAACGGGTACGACGTTTGGATTCTAAAGAGACGAGAAAAAAAACTAATTTTTAATGACGTGGCACTTTTACAACCGTTAAAAAGTTGTGCATGAGAGTACAAAGGAACTACTAATCCGTGTCAAGGGGAACCAGGTTCACTAACAAGTTTTGTAAATATGAGCCTCATCCTTTTACCAAAATGCAATACCACTAGCTTTTTGTTTGCTTTGTAATTGCCATGCATGTCTACCTGTAACGGTGTAGAAATGAGTTAGAACTTGCCATAAAATACTTTTTTGCTGTTTTACATGTTCATTTCTTTCATAGTCAATCATTGAGGGACCAGATGCTCAACTTGATTTTATCAACCCCAGTGCCAATCGATTCTTTTCAAAGTGCTCTCTGCTTGGTGCTTTGGTGAAGATACCTTCAATTTGTTCTTCTACGCTGCAAAACTTCATGCAGATAATCCCTCTTTCAACATTATCTATAAGAAAATGATGTCTCACGTCAATGTGTTTTGTTCTCTTATGCTGAACTGGGTTCTTTGCCATGTTTATAGCACTAGTGTAATCACACAGTAATGGCACAGAATCAGAAAATAGACCAAAGTCTTTCAATTGCTGCGTGATCCACATTAATTGAGCACAGCAAGAGGCAGCTGCCATATACTCAGCTTCTACAGTTGAAAGAGCTACTGAGTTTTGTTTTCTCGTACCCCATAAAATTAGACACGATCCCAGAAAATATGCCATGCCAGAAGTGTTTTTTCTATCCACCAGATAACCAGCTAAATCTGTGTTAGCATACCCAATCAAGTCGAAATTGTCTCCTGAAGGGTAGTAGAGAACCAGGTTATGCATTCCTTTGAGATACCTTAGAATTCTTTTGGTGGCCTTCAGATGAGATTCCTTTGGATTATATTGAAACCTAGCACATAATCCTACGCTGAATACGATATTTAGTCTGCTTGCTGTTAGATACAAGAGTAACCCAACGATACCTCTATACATGGTCTCGTTCATAGGAGAACTAGGTTCATCCATGTACATACGATATTTGGTCTCGTGCATCGAAGTGTCTATTCTCAAGCATGCATGACCGATATCCGTATGTAAAAAGTCCACCAAAAACTATACAAAAGAAAGGGGGGAAATCAATAGATACCTGATAGAAACTTAGGGTCAACCAAACTGTATAGAGAACCGGGTTCTCTATCAGTTCCCACATAACATACACAAAGAGATAAGTAAATGACACATCAAAGTTTTACGTGAAAAACTCACAGCTCAGGGGATTAAAAATCATGACCTACACTCCTAGGATTTCAACTTCACTAACCGAGCAATTACAACCTATTGTAACCTAGGAATTAAACTCTTAATCTCTCCCTCACTTGTAATAACTTTATTACAAGCCTCTTTGTAATAACCCTATTATAAAGCTCACAACTCGACTAACTCAGGACAAGACACAAACACAAGGTTTATGGTTTTACAATTGGTTTCCTACACAATGCTTCTAGATAAGCTAAGTAGGAATTGCAAGTAGATTACTCTAACAAAGGTGCAATATAACTAGGGACGTATAATAACACAATGCTGGAAAATGGTCCTTCGTTATGTTGTTCTTTGTTCTTGAAGCCTGAAAGTCACTTGCAAGATGGCAACACACTTGAGAGGAGATTTGATTAATTCTGGAATGTGCAAGTATGTTTCATTTCTTCATGTTAATAATGTCCAAATGATGTCACTTGGATGATACAAGCAATATCCAGTACAAGGCATGTCCTAGAAGGTGGCTGCTACACTGGTCACACTGTTGCGTGTGTGCAATGGAACAATTGCAGTAACTTTACAACTGTGAGCAGTTGACAGGTACAGTCAAGGGAACTGATGTCCATTTGTTCCCTCTAACGTCTCTTTGACTCTGATTGTTGGAACTTGTAACCGACTTGAGACTTGTTGTTCTTGATCCCTGAGGATGTGTAACAGATTCCCCATCTGGTTCTTATCATTAAGTTTGTTAGATCATCAAAATATAACAGAGCACATAACCTATCAATACCATTAAAGTTCCAAGAGGAAACATGACGAAATTAGAATTGAATGGAAAATTTTTGAAAGAATGCACACACCAAAGAAGAGCTTACCAAGGTGCGATCCACAACTGCAGACGAATTTGGAAGAAAGAGGATTCAACAACCTCGCATAGAGAATTTAGCGATTGAGAGAGAGAGAGGGGAACAAAGAAGTACCAATAGGAGGAGAAGGTGATGGGAATTAGATTGGAGACCAAGGATTGTTTACACATGCATATAGAAAAAACAGTACACATAATCAGATGGATCCAAATTACGAATTTAACCTTCAAAGGATCTATAATTTTGAATATACAACTTTTCATGCTTTTTTTAAAATCAAGTATAGCAGCGTTCGTCCTCCCCACTGTCATTTCTATATACTACTAGATGAGGTTTGCACGTGCTATCACGGGCCCAACATTTGGATATACATTTAATCCATACATACTTTAAATAACTAGTTTTTCACAAAGACAGGAACAAAGTTCCATTCTTGGTAAAAGTGATAACATCGAAGACTGCCTATTACTCAGAGTATACATATTCAGAATTTGTTCGGAAAAACAGAATTTTGCTCCTTTGAAATTACATCCACAAAGATAATCAAACAAAATGACCATCCATCATAAATGATTAATAACAATAGATCTTGCTAGTAAGTAGCTACTCTAACAGCATGACTGAGTAACCATATATAAGACCAAACAAATAGGTAACTCAACCCTATCTTTACATCTTTGTCCACATTTTATGCTTCTTGGTGCTTGATCTTAATAAGTGTATTTACTTTCTTGAAAAGGTTGAGTAGTGTGAGAATATCATAACTTCAGAAAATCTAAAAGCACCAGAAGTCTCCTGCAAAAGTAATTAACTGTATTAAAAGCAACTCACAATCGGAGTTGGACGTTTTATCAACCATTTAATTTGTAATTTTTACATTAAGGAAGAAGTCAATCTTATAAAAGACTGTTAAGTGAAGAGCAATAAGAAAGAATGAAAAAAAATATATGCTGATTCAGTATTTATCTATTTAAAAGTCAGATCAACAATATCAATAGATAATAACAATAATGTTGTGTTTCTACAGTGAACTTGCAGTCCAATCATATGTTAAAATGATAATAATATAGGAACAATTAGATTCTAAAGAGCTAATCAGATAAATATTTATGCACAATTTGTTATTCTATAAAAACTAAATTAAATTCAAATGGCGAAATACATAAAAACCATGTTTATGTCATCCAAAATAACCTCAACTGATCCCATTATCAATTAGATACTTCTTTTCAATTAAAGTACGTCCTCGTGAAACCTGTAACGACCTGACCAGTCGTTTTGAGCTCTAGCACGTCGTACAGCAGTTTGAGGCCTAGAGTAGCTTCACAGGTATTATGACTTGTACATGTGGTCGGAATTGAATTTCGGGAGGTTCAAAGTTGATTTGGGAAGAAAATTCTAAATTCAGAAGCTTAAAGTTGGAAGAGTTGATCAAAGTTTGAATTTTGAGTAAACGACCTCGGAATCGGGATTTGAAGGTTCCAATAGGTCCGTATGATGATTTCATACTTGGGCATATATTCTGGTCGAGTATCGGGTGGCTCGGGAGTATTTCGGCGCCTATTACTGAAGGTTGGTATTTTTTTAAAGTTTAAGAATTTCTTAAGTTTGGGTTGAAGTGGATTTTGATGTTATCGATGTCTGTTTGGGATTCCGAGCCTGGGAATAGCTCCGCATGATAATTCTGGTCTTAGGGACGCGTACGGATGTGGAAGTTTGTAGGTCATTTCGGGGTCATTTGGCGAAAGTTGGAAATTTGAAGATTTTTAGGAAGTTTGACCGGGAGTGGACTTTTTGATATTGGGGTCAGATTTCGATTCTAGAAGTGGGAGTAGGTCCGTAATGTCAATTATGACTTGTGTGTAAAATTTGAGGTCAATCGGATTTGATTTGATAGGATTCGATGTCGAATGTAGAAACTTGAAGTTCTAAAGTTCATAAAGCTTGAATTGGGGTGCGATTCGAGGTTTTGATGTTGTTTGATGTGATTTGAGGCCTCGAGCAGGTTCGTGTTATGTATTGGGACTGGTTGGTATGATTGGACGGGTTCCCGGGGGCCTCGAGTGTGATTCAGGGTAGTTCTAGACCAAGTTTGGGTGTTTTGATGCTGCTGGTTGCTGGTTCTGGTGTTGTTCTTCGCGTTCGCGAGGAGCCTCTCGCATTTGCGAAGAAGGATTTTTCTGCTAGGACTTTGTTCTTCGCGCTCGCAAAGAGGCTCTCGCGTTCGCGAAGAAGAAATTTTTGATGTCCGTCGTTTGACTTTGGAAGCTTATATATCACAATCTATAATGAATCTGGAGATGATCTAAAATAAAAGTTGTAGCCCTTGGTGTCTAGTTTTCAGAAAGGTAAACTATTTGTCATTTGGAGTTGTGTACGAAAAGTTATGGTTAATACACCACAGGCTGTCTGGGAAGAGTTTGGAAATCTCTGCTGCACATGGTTGACTTTGGAAGCTTATATCTAGCAATCTATAAGGAATTGGGAGTTTATCAACATATGAAAGTTATAGACGTTGATGTCTAGTTTCCAGAAAGTCAAACCATTTGCGATTTGGAGTTTTTTACAAAAAGGCTATGACCATTATACTAAAGGCTGTATGAGAAGAGTTTGAAAATGGCTTTTGAGAATTTTGTTCATCGTAAACGCGATGGGAGGCTCGCGAACGCGAAGAAGGAAGTCGGGGCAGTGTTATAAGTCCTCTATTTCGAACCTTTGAGCCATTATTTCGAAATTTGTAGTTGGGAACCTCAGGATTTAGCGATTTTGGAGAGTAATTTTACCACAAAACTTGGTGTAAGCATTCTTGACTCATTTGTGATTATATTTCATGGATTAATCTTTATTTTCGGCATTAAATTATTGATTTTTCAAGAAGAAATTGGAAAAAATTTCTATAATTTCACAAAACGAATTTTCAAGTTTTGAATACTGATTCGGAGTCGGATTTGAATGAAATTAGTATGGTTGAACTCATAATTGAATAGGTTGTCGGATTTGGTGAGTTTCGTCAGGTTTCGAGATGTGGGCCCCACTACCAACCTTTCGAGCGGAGTTGAGAATTTTTATAAATTGTTAAATTTCAAGTATGGAGTATACATTTTGATTGGTTTGCACATTGTTTGCATAGTTTTGGATCGACAAACATTGGTTTGAGGTGTTAAAGTGGCGTTGAAGCCGGTTATGGATCTTTGAAGCGAGGTAAGTCTCGTGTCTAACCTTGTAAGAGGAAATTTACCCCATAGGTAATTTAAACTAATATTTACTGCTAATTGTGGGGCTATGTACGCACGAGATGACGGAAATCCATATGTAGCTACTAATTATGCTATGCCCAGGTAGTTTAGGACTCAAATCATGAATTACTTATAATAATTGCATTATTTATTTAATTAAAGAACTGAAATTATATTGGAAATTGTTAGAGGAAATAGTAAAGGACTGAAATTTCACATACTTGAATTTTTGTGCAAATTACTTGACTGTTAATAGAAATTGTACATCCTTATGTGTTAGTCTTATAATAACTTCTCATTCCGGAGGTTCATAAGAAAATGGCCTCCTTTCTTATGGAGCGGGCCGAACGCCTCGGCAGTATAGATGCATCTATGGATCGTGCCGCACGTCCCTCGGCAGTGTACATGACACTCTGGATCGGATCGTACAACCTCGGCAGAAATCGTATTTAATAGTAATAATTACATGATACTTTGGCATCCTATTGCAGCTTGTGAAGCTAAATGATTAATTGAAAATTATTGAATTTGAAAGAATTATTTATTCCCGCTTGTTAAGAAGATTATTGTTATTCACATAAACCATATCTATTTAAATATTTCTATTTTAATAATATTGACTCATAGTGAGTGTCAAAGTCGACCTCGCGTCACTACTTCTTCGAGATTAGGCTTGATACTTATTGGGTACATGTTGTTTACGTACTCATGCTACGCTTGCTGTACTTTTTGTGCAGGATCTGGGACAAGAACCTTAGGTGGTCCTGTCGGTGCGCACCCACGCTATCCCGAGGCCTAAAGGTGAGTTGCTTCTCTTGAGTCGTTTCGCAACACCTAGTGTCTCCCTTTTTATTTGTTTTCTGTCTATTTTGTGTTCAGACAGTATTTTGGATTTCTTTTGTATAATCTATTAGATGCTCATATACTTGTGACACCAGGTCTTGGCACACACACTAGTAGAATCGTGATTTGAATTATTTTCTTATTTTTTATTAAATCAGAACCTTTTATATTTTTCTTAAATCTTGCAAGTAAGAAGAGTTTAATTACTCAGAAAGTTATGAAAAGAGAAAATATATGTTTAATTCACTAGTTGGCTTGCCTAGCTGTGATATTGGGCGTCATCACGACCTATAGGTGAAATTGGATTGTGACAAAACCTCACGCTGACATAACAAAACGTGTGCTTTATATTCACATCTGAGCACGTGAAACCCTCAAAATTAAGTTTTTTCCTTTTTAAAAACATTAACCCTACTTTATGTGGATCAACCATAACTTTTTGTGGGTCCCACTATATTTTTAATTTTTCCCATATTAATTCCAGTTTCTTTCCAAAATAATTCATCTCCACCACCAAGCTTTCCTGACCTTAACATGGCAACATCAGTAGCTTATTTACCTTCCGACGTGAATCCACCTCCTCTCATTCAATCTTAAAATAAAAACAATCAATAATAGCCACCACACCATAATAATATCAATTAACCACCCATAAAATTTCGGTCCCATTTCCAGCAATTGACCTTCTCTAATTCCCTTCTGAGGTTAAAAATCTGAAATCTTCCATGGTCCAATTAAGTTGTCTTATCTGAAATCTTCCATGGTCCAATTAAGTTGTCTTTTAGCAGCTGGTAGCGAAGCTACACTTGTTCTGTTTGGTTCCATTGGCGGCAGTTTATTAAGAAATGAAGCACAATGATAAAGAAGCAGTAGCAGAACTATGTGAATACCTAATTCAACCTACCAACAAGCCAAATAATTATGTAATTAAGTTGTCTTTTGGACTAAGAAATTGTGAATTTTGTTACATGTGGTAGGTGGGGAAGAGGAGTTTAGAAGAAGGAAAAGAGGGTGAGATGAACAAGAGTGGAGGGGTCATCTTTCATCGGAGAAGAAGACTGAAGGCGAGCGTAACTCACACATATGAACTACCGAACTCAGGTGTTCATGAGATACACTTGATAACAACTTGAAGTGTCAAAATGATAAATGGTCACTTGAGGTGTCTGTCTGATCGTTGAAGACAACTTAAATAGGCAATTTATATTTTGCCAATTCAAAACAGAACAAAACTTATTAGTGGAACCCAAACAAGAGTCTAGCCAAAATTATGTTACTCCCTCTATCACTTGGAATGAAAGGGAATGATCCATTCACCCCATGCAAAGTAGAGAGTTGTGAATATAGTTCAAAGAACTATTCTCTCCAAACTTAACAATGCACAATTTTATTTGGCGCAAATAGAGGAAGAACTTTAAAATTGACAAAAGAAATTAAAATCAATATTATTTTTGTACTAAATAAGTTGGAGAGGATGTCAATACAAAGTTAACAATATTCGGATTCTTAATCTATTTTTCAGTAGTTGTTAGAGCTCGTTAGAATTGGAAACATCAAATGAGGCGAAGCAATAGAACTATTACATTTGAAAGGGTTTGAATTTTCGGCCAAATAGAGCTCTATGATCTAATAGTATAGGCATCACATTATTAGCCGAAGGAAATTATACCATATCCAGAATTACTCATTTTCAGTCAATGAAGGTTAGTTGATTCCCTATCTTTGTAGCACGAAAAATTCTTATCTTCAACTAAGATTGTTCGCTATCAATCACATGATCTTACTAAAAATAAATGGAGAAGAAACTCACTATATGTTTGTGGAGCATGTTTTCCTATCAAGGGAGAATTCATATTACTCGGCAAATAACGTTGTGTTAAGTTTAACTAATTGCACTCCTTTAAAGGTTAAATTCACAATTAAAAAAAAATACTCTGCACTCTTACTTCTAAAGTGTGTACTTCTAAATGCTTTTAGAGAAATATTAAGAAAGCGGTAGGAGGATCATCATCTTCACTATAAAGATGATCGGCCAGATTTCAGTAAAGAAATTCTTTTAATCAGAATTCAGTAAACATAAAATCGGGATCAAAATTGAATAAGCTTCTGGATATTTTTTTATCACAAAGTTTCATCGAGAACAAACAGAAAAAAGGGAGTAATGCACATACATTCCCTAAATAAGTCGACGACGAAATTTATAAAGGCAAAGGAAAAAAGGTAATTTGCATGAATATAAGATTGCATCTGTGCACATTCAACCTTGTAATTTTATTCTAGCAAATAAAACTTGTAATTTTATCCCTAAACATTCTTTTAAAATATAAAATTATTATTGTTTTAACTTTATCGAATTAGTGCATCATGAAAAATATATGATTATATCGAGAAAATTAAAGTAAAACAACCCCAAATATCCCCATAAAGCACTCACAATAAAGACAATCAGATGCACATACACTAAAAATTAAGAATACTTTAAAAAGACTATTACCTCTGCACATATCATAAAGCTTGTTCCCAGATATTCAACCTTTAAAGAGCAGTAAATACATAGAAAAAGACCACTATTGTTATCGGCGAAGAAGTCCAAGTTCTACCCTAAACTCTTCAAACTCACGCCTAACTCTCTAACTACAAAAGTCAAATAAGATCGAAAAATATAATAAGAGAAAAACAGTAAGATTTGGAAAATTTTAAAAAAAGAGCAGACCTGAAAGTAGCAATACCCAGTTGAGAAAATGGAGAGAAATGGAAAAAGAATTATTTGAGAAGTCTGGGGAGAACTTGAACAAGTATAACAAAAAAAAAGAAGGCAAAACAATCAATCTTTTTACAAACTAGAAAAATATTTGGGAAAAAATTGAAAGAAAAGTATACTAATTGGGAGGTGAAGAGATATCTTCTAGAATTGTGTAGTGTTAGGGGTCGTTTGGTATGAGGTATAAGTAGATATAGTGTTGGTATAAAATTTTAAAACTACCTTAATACTTTGTTTGGTTAGCAAACCTAGTATAAGTTATTCTGAAATAAAATTAGTATCGGGATAACTTATACCTTGTAGGGGTGGGGTAATTAATGCCGGGATAACTTATACCTTCTTCTTAGAAATTATGCAATTATTATTTTTAATACAACATACCAAACAGTGGAGCATAACTAATCTCATCATAACTTATCCCATCATAAGCCGTATTCAAACCAAAAGACCCCTTTAGTGTTGAAAAAAGTCATCTCGACAAAGCACTTTTATGATTGAGCTGACAATTATACCCTTGGTCGGCCATCATGGCTTTTCTATATATAATATAAAATATAAAATAAAATTAGTAAAGTAATTTTAATTTCGACATTTTTTCTATTCTCCATCCGGCGAATGTCCAAATATACCCATGTACTTTTGAAAATAGTGTAAGAATACCCTTCGTTATACTATTAGGTTATCTATACCCCTACAGTCATACTTTGGGTTCAAATATACCCCTCATTTAAACAAAGGGACACATGTCATCGTCTTGTTGGCCAATTCTAAATATCTTCTAATTAATTAAAAAGACCCATTACTGACCCAGTTGTACTTCCAAGTTGCGAATAAAGGTAGTATGGGAGGCTATTTGGGCATCAGAGTCAGCATTCCTTTCCAGTATTTGTTTGAACATATTCTCTATTCGCCCCATCTCATTGTTTGAAGAACTTTGCCCTTGAGACGAATATGGAGGCGGATTGTTTGGTTGTTGATACATCGGGGGCCTTTGGACGCACGACCCCCGGTTGCCTTGATTATTATTATTCCAAACCCTTGGTTTCCATTTTCGCCCCAATTGTTATTGTTGTTCCCCCAATTCTGATTATTGTTGTTGCCATTGTTCCAATTTCCTTGGCCTTGGTTGCCCCAATTTTGATAGTTCCCTTGCGATCTCCATTGTTGATTTGGAGAATTGCTCTGTTGACCTTGGTAGTTATTGGCATATAACACTTCCTCACTTTGATCATCATAAGAATCGTCTTGATTGTCACCACTACCACTTTGCTCATATTGATCTTGATTGTTTTGTACTTGTTGACTACGCTGTTTCCTCCTGTTGACCATGACATTTACCCCTTCCATGGCATTTACTTGCTTTGTCCCTTGAACTTGCTGAAGTTGGGCCTTTGCTAACTGATTCATAGTAGTTGTCAACTCGGCTATGGCTTGTCCGTTATCATGAAGTTCCTTGTGAAGATGGATGACACTAGGGTCACCCTGAGGAACATTTGCCCGACTCTGCCAAGCTGAAGATGTGTCAGCCATCTCATCAAGTATGTCACAAGCATCGGCATAAGGCGTCTTCATAAAATTTCCCCCAGCTAGCTGATTCACCACACACTGGTTGGTCATGTTGATGCCCCTATAGAATGTCTGCTGAATCATTGCTTCAGTCATATCAATATTTGGGCATTCCTTGACCATTGTCCGGTATCGCTCCCAGATTTCATATAGGGGTTCATTAAGTTCTTATTTAAAGGCTAAGATCTCATCCCTCAATGTTGCCATATGACCCGGTGAGAAAAACTTGACTGTAAACTTTTCTGCCAACTCATCCCATGTATGTATGGAGTGGTTGGGTAGCCTCTCGAGCCAGTCCAAAGCTTTCCCTCTAAGTGAAAATGGGAAAAGTCTCAATCTCAGAGCGTCCTCCGACACATTCGTCCGCTTGCTCCCCCAACATGTGTCTACAAAACCCTTTAGATGCTTGTATGCGTTCTGATGAGGAGCTCCAGTGAAGAATCCCCTTTTCTCCAATAGGGTCAGCATGACATTTGTAATTTGAAACTTGCCCGACCGAATCTGGGGCGAGACAATTGCACTTGCGTAACTTTCGTTGGGTAGCACCCGGTGTGCTGCTCGTAGAGGGGGTGGGGGAGGGTTTGGAATGTTGTAATTAGCCTGATGGCCTCTTCTTTGGTCTTGAGGTTCTAGATTAACCTCATCCTCACCATTGTCATCTACCTCCTTCCCCAGAAGAATATGTCCGAGAGCATCATTATAAGCCATTTGGTACCTAAAGCGATAGATAAACAAAAGTTAGAAAAATAGAAGGAAAGAAAAAAAAAACAAGACACACAAATAGTTAGATAGATAGTCAACACCGTTTAACTCTCCGGCAACGGCACCAAAAAGTGATCGTGGCCAAACCTACACCACTATATAGTAGCAAGGAGTGGTCGATGAAGTTTTACCCGATGAGGTCGGGATCGATTTCCACAGGGAGTTACTTTGGTTTGGAGTCGGGTATCTAACTAATCTAGATGTGCGTGTTATTTCTAATTGCACTTCCAAACATTGTTGTGATTGATTCTATTCTAATTTTTATACTATTGTATGCCAAGTGTAAGCTAAGTACAATATTTTTGGTGAAAGTTTTCAAGTGTTAAAAGGCACTAGGGTAGTGACTTCCGCCTAGGTGAGTATCTAATGAGTGCCAAGAATTTAGGACAAGCTTGTTATGATTGGGGTCTTGATATAACCATCACACATAAGTGCTCACTCTATACCTCTCGGTAGTTTGAGTGACTTTTCCTGATTTGGCTTTCTCAAGCCCAAATGGGTGTTCGTACAATCCAAATGCAATTGGCTCAAGTCGGGTATTACTATCTCTAGGTTTAACCCTTTAATCGGGGCTATCAATCTATTGAGTTCACCCCAATTCCTTGTTAGCCTAATTTTCCTAGATTTAATCTCTCTTTCTCAAGAAGAGCCTAAGTCATAAAGGTATGAATCAGTATTTGCAACCACTAATTCTACAATTTTAGCATGAATTAGGCTAAATATCACTAACCCATAAATAATTAATCCCTAAAATTCAAGACCCATTAAATGCCCACACTAGGATTGGGTCACCGCCCTAGCTATGAGGTCTAGCTACTCATGAATACAACAGAAATCAAAGGTAAAGATGAAATATAAGCCATAATATTAAAGTACAAGATGAAAATCTAAAGTTTGAAGGTAAATCTATTATAAAATTGCCCAAAGGGGGAAAAACCAGTCGTTCACGTGCTCTGCTCTACAAAACTTGACCTAAAAATGTCAAAAAGATCTATTTATACACACCTGAAATTTCTGGATAAAAATGCCCCTGCGGAGGATTTGCGGACGCATAATTCTGACCGCGTCTGTGCTTGAGCTTTCACGGCCACATAATAATAAGCGCGGTCCGCGTTTCTTCAATACTGGGCTTGGACTGGACTAGGTTTCGTGGATATCATAAATACATTCGCGTCCGCGTTAACTTTAATCGTGGTTGCGTATTATGTTCGCGGACCGCGTTCTTCACTTAGGTTTCACTTGCCAAGTCTCTGAACCTTTTATCACGCTCCCAGTGGAATTTCCACAGCGTCCGCATCTGATAATTTCGCGGCCGCATAATGTAGATGCGGGCCACGTTCTTTGTTTGAGCCAAGATTTGAAGGCCTCTGAACCTCGATCCTTGTTGTCGGCATAATTTCCCTCGTGGTCGCGCCACTGGTTTCGCGGCCGCGCCACTGTTTTAGCGGCCGCGCTTTAGTAGCGCGGTCTGCGGTGATGTTTTCTCTGGATTACAGCTTCTCTGAACCTCTATCTCGCCGTCCGCGGAATATTATCCGCCTTAGCGGTGAACCCTACGCGGCCGCGCTTTTCCATCGCGCTCCGCGGTTCAGTTTCAGCCTTTGGCTTGTGCAAGTTTGACTCCTTCATGAGCTTATTTTGGCTTCTTTGACTCATTTTGACCAAACCCTTCAAGCAAGCACATTATGTTAGTTTTCGGGACTACCTATAGCATTTTTTTACCCAAAACCTAAGCAAAAGAGAGCAAATAATAGGCTAAAATACCTAGTTGTCAATTACCCATACTCGAAAAGTAATTTTCTAAAGCAATATTTTTTTTGTAAAAACTAGAAAAATTTGAATTTTTTTACTAAAAATTGAAAAAAACGAAAATGTTTTTTTTTCTAGTTTTTTAGAAAAACCTACTTTAAAAAAAACGGAAAAATATTTTCTAAAATAATATTTTTTGTAAAAAATGAAAAACAAAAACTGAAAAGCAATTTTCTAAAGCAATTAAAATCTAGAAAAAATGAATTGTTTTTACTTAAAAAGATAAAAAAAAATTAATCTTTTCAGTTTTTACAAAAATATTGCTTTAGAAAATTACTTTTTGGTTGTATTTTTATTTTTTACAAAAACAAATTGCTTTAGAAATTATTTTTTAGTTTTTTTAAAGCAATATTTTTCTAAAAAGTGGAAAAAAATATTTTTTATTTTTTCAATTTTTAGTAAAAAATACCATTCAATTTTTTCTAGTTTTTACAAAAACATTACTTTAGAAAATTGCTTTTAAGTTTTTACAAAAATATTATTTTTGAAAATATTATTTAGTTTTTTTTAAAGTAGTTTTTTTGTAAAAACTGGGAAAAAATATTTTCATTTTTTTTTCAGTTTTTAGTAAAAAATTTCAGTTTTTTTCCAGTTTTTACAAAAAAAAAAAAAAAAAAATTACTTTAGAAAATTATTTTTCTGGTATAGGAAATGAGTCTTTTTAATTAATTAGGAGATATTTTGAATTGGCCAACAAAACGATGACACGTGTCCCTCCGTTTAAATGAGGGGTATATTTGAACCCAAAGTATGACTGTAGGGGTATAGATAACCCAATAGTATAATGAGGGGTATTCTTAGACCATTTTCGAAAGTACAGAGGTATATTTGGCCCTTTGTCGATTCTCCATCTGTCATAATCGTCTTCACCATTGTTACTGCACTTCTGTGGGCTTCTTCTCTGATAACCAATGTCCGATCCCAATTTTACAGCTCATATTAAAACTGTAAGCTCAATTTTTCCTTCTTCTCTTATTGAATTTTCGGTAGTAATTTTTTTCAGGATCTGTTTGAAAACCGGATACCGAATTTTATAGGTGAGGGTTGTGATTAATGGGAGAGTACAAGGTGTGTCATATAGGGGTTGGATAGTAGATAATGCGATGTAACGATCCGGCCGGCCGTTTTGAGCATTTACACTTTGCTCGGTTGTTTGAGGGCATGAGTAGCTCCGTATGGTATATTATGACTTATGTGAATCGTCGGTTTTGGTTTTCAGGTTATTCGGAATTGATTTGAAAGAATGATTCTCAGCTAGAAGCTTTAAATTTGAAAGGGTTGACCAAGTTTGACTTTTAGTGAATTTGAACTCGGATCGGAGTTTTGATGGTTCCGGTAGGTCCGTTGAGTGATATTAGACATAGGAGCGCGTCCGGATTGTAATTTGGAGGTCCGTAGTAGAATTTGGCTTGAAATGACGAAAGTTGAAATTTAAAAAGTTTGACAGGGAGTGAACTTTTTGATATCAGGGTCAGATTTTGATTCCGGAAGTGGGAGTAGGTCCGTAATGTCAAATGTGACTTGTGTACAAAATTTAAGGTCAATCAAACGTAATTTGATGGGTTTCGGCATCGGTTGTGGAAGTTGAAGTTTCAAAGTTTATTGATTTTGAATTTAGGTGTGATTCATCGTTTCGATGTTGTTAGGTATGATTTGAGGCCTCGAGTAGGTCCGTACTGTGTTATGGAACTTGTTGTCATGATAGGACAGGGTCCCGAGTGGCTCGGATGAGTTTCGGACGAGGTTCAGATCACCTTCGTTGCATAGTGCATTGCTGAAGGCTGCTGGTCCTGGTATGATCACACCAGCGGCTGGTTTTGTGCAGGTGCGATGGCCGCAGAAGCGACAAAGGTGCCGCAGATGCGAGATGAAAGCTGGATGAGGAGGCCCGCAGAAGCGAAGCAAAGGGCGCAAGTGCGAAGTGATGGAGCACAGGTGCAAGAGTCTTCGCAGATGTGGAGCTTAATACCGCAGGTGCGGGGGTTGCTGGGCGAGGCCATTTTTCGCAGATGCGATATTTTTCTGCAAATGCGGAAATCGCTGGGCAGAACCTATAATTCGAGGTCCTTGGTTTCTTTCTTCATTTTCGGATTTTGGAGCTCGGATTGGGCGACTTTAGAGAGAAAATTTTCCACACAACTCGGGGTAAGTGTTCTCTACTCATTTTTTATCTTATATCATGAATCTACCTTCATATTTGGTAATTGGATTGTGAATTTTAAAGAGGAAATTAGGGGTTTTGGCCTAAAGTTTCATAATATGAATTTTTGACTTTTGAACATCGAATTGGAGTCGGATTTGAGTGAAACTAGTATGGTTAGACTCGTAATTGAATGGGTTGTCGGATTTTATAAATTTTGTGGGATTTCGAAGTGCGGGCCCAGGTTGGGCTTTTTGCCGATTTTGGGCTTTTGATTCAAGATTTGATCTTTTTCGATCGGGATTGGTTTCTTTAGCATTGTTTGATGTATTTGAGTTGTTTTTTGTTAGTTTCGAGCCATTCGGAGGTCGGAACGCACGGAATGGCATCTTTGGAGCATCGTTTTGCTTGCTCGGCATTGGTATTCGCTTGTTCAAGGTAAGTAACTCTTATAATCTTAGTACTGAGGGTATGAAACCCCAAAATACGTGCTATGTGATTGGTATTGAGGTGGCGCACATGCTAGGTGACGGGCGTGTGGGCGTGCACCATGTGAATTAGGACTCTGTTGTTTCCATGCACTGTATAGTGGTCCCACTTTGTTGATATCCGTATTTTCACCATGTGATAAAGTAGTTAAGCTGTCAATCATGCTAGATATCATGTTTAGGCATTATGCCGATACTGTTTGGACCTAGAGTGGTCGTTTCTTATTGTCATCTCACTGATTTCATTGATATTTCATACTCAGCCATATTCATGCATTCATATCATATCTCAGTCTCAGTTGTTTATTGATACATCATATCATTGTTGTCGGGCTAATTTCATGACATTGTGAGCCCGTGAGTGAGACTGGAGAGATTGATGACTGAGTGATGCTGAGAGCCTGATTACGAGTGATGTTGTCACTATAGCATGTGAGTTGTCCGTGCAACACGTGAGTTGTCCGTGCGATTTCAGATGTTGATATTATAGCACGTGAGTTGTCCGTGCGATTCCAGATATTGATATTATGGCACGTGAGTTGTCCGTGCGAATTATAGCGCTTGGGCTAAAAGGAGCCCCTTCGGAGTCTGCACACCCCCAGTGAGCGCAGTCGACTATAAATATGGATCGGGTTGCACGCCGCAGCAGGTATGGTACAACGCTGAGTGATTGAGTGTGATGAGCATAGTGAGAGAGAATGCGAGACAGTGAGATTAAATACTCTGAGAGTGTGAGTACATGAGCTCATCATCGAGATGAATTGCATTTGACATGCGTACTTGAGATACATGCATAGAGGTGCATTTCCTTTTGCTACCCATTTTTGGGGACATTTGTGAGTTTACCTGTATCTTGACATGTAGGCATAGAGAAGTACTTTCCTCATGCTATCTTAAAATGAAACATCTTACTATTTGTTGAAAGGAGTTTTGGGGAAAATCATAATTTTCAAACTTACTCGTATTTTGGTTTTTTCGGTAAAAGATTTGGATTTGCACTGAGATACTTGAAAAGAATGCCTATTTTTCTTGAACTGTGAACGGACTGAGCCTTTTATTTCTGAGATACTCTTTTGTTACGTGTAATATGATGTTATGAACTGTTGTGGAATATTGGTGTTGGACCTGACCTTTCTGTTAGCTTGTCACCACTTTCAACCTAAGATTAGGTTTGTTACCTATTGTGTACATGAGGTCGGTTGTACTCATACTACACTTCTGCACCTTGCGTGCAGATGTTGGCTGCTGATGTTGCTGTGTTCGATGGGAGCTGGATTTGAAGATGTACATGCATCCCGATTGTAGCTGCCTCTTGTTCGTCGTAGCCTTAGATATATAAAATTCTATTTATGTACTTTTCAAATAGACGATGTATTTATTTCATTTCCGCTTTGTAAACTCTATTCTTAGAAGCTCATGATTTGTACTATCAGTTCTTTGGGAATGTATTAGATTCAGATATTTCTTTACTTAATTGCTTTATTAATTGTTATTGGAATTGGATAGTGGTTAATTAGCTTACCTAGCGGGTTGGGTTAGGTGTCATCATGACTAGACAGATTTTGGGTCATGACAAGGTGGTATTAGAGCTCTAGGTTCATCGGTTCTACAAGTCATGAGCAAGTGTCTAGTAGAGTCTTGCGGATCGGTATGATGACGTCCATACCTATCTTCGAGAGGCTACATGACATTTAGGATATACTTCTCATCTTTCTTTCCTTATCGTGCGGCATTGATTCAACTTGAAGCGTAACTCTTTGAATTCCTTCCACGCATTCATATGCGCATGTGAGCGCTCGGTATCGGTTGTACGCTGGCAGCTTGTGATTCTATGAACGAGGTTCGAGATGTGTATTCGGTGTTTTGGTGATGGGACAGTCTGGAGGACTTGAGGCCATGGTTAGACCGCTGCTTAAGCTCGGTAGCTTCAGTGGTAACTGGTATATTTAGACTCATATGTCCGGTAATGTCCCTACGAGTGCAATTTGTGGCTCGATGAGCAGTGAAATAGCTATGTGGTGAGTATGATGTGACTGCGAGATGTGTTCGGATTGTTCGAATGTGACGAGAAGAGTTTACTTGAGAGGTAGCAAGGACTATTGGGTGTTTGATTTCTGTCTTAATATAGGGCGTATGGTCTCGAGTTATGGGTGTATTGAGGGATCTCTCATGTTGTTTAGTTGTGGAGTGAAGTAGATTCTCATGTCTTGTTGATGAGTTTAGAATCAAGAATATAAAGTGATTGCGTAGTAGTCGTGACTGTGGAAGGGTATAGATAGATGTCAGTTTGAGGCAGAGCGGGTGGGTTATCTCCTGCGAGGTGTCCTGAGGTTGTGTGATCCTTCTGATGTTTTGTAGAGAGCTCTCTTTTACCAATGGGGTATATTTGTGCGATTTGAGTTTGGATCTGCTGTAACAGTTGACCTGACTATCACGAGGATGAATGCGAGATTTGCAGATAATTTAAGGTATTATATGGTTTGTGTTACATGAGCTTACGCAGGATTTAGTTGAATTTAAGTGAGGGATTCTGGCAGTAATAAAGTATGGGTATCGTGATGTTATCGAGTGTTTTGTTCTGTGGCTTTGAGTCAAGTGGGGGAGCCTGCTATCTACGAGTTGATTGTACGGTTATATGTTGTATTAGTTTCGATTCGGGGTATACTAGTGAATCAGTTATGACTTGCAGAGGTCGAGATCGAGGATGACTCGGGTAAAGAAAATTCGGGATACAGGTTGTATTACACTCTATGGGTGTATGGGAATCATAAAATAACTGAGTGGTTATTCATGAAGGGTGTAGTTTATATGGAGTAGGAATCTGCTCAGTTGCTTATGAGTGTGGGTTATTCCCTTGGGTGTTGGTGTGCTAATGGGGAACAGGTCGTTCAGTCTGTTTGGCCAGTTTAATTGAGATTTGAGTAGAGTGGATAACTCTCGAGAATGGTTCTGATGGATTTAAGATTTTTGTGTAGCGATTTGGAATTTTCAAGATTTGTATATGTCTAGAAACTGAGATTTACATTGGATGGTGTCGAGACTTGTGGCATTTTATACCATTGTGGATTATGCATTTCAGCATAAAGAAGGTGAATAAAATAGTTTTAGGTTCACATAAGGTCTTCTTAGAGTGGGTGTCGCAGTTGTAGTGCTTTGGGGTGCTTAAGAAGGAAGTTAGCGGCTTATGGGCCTTAGGGCGATGGGGTTTTATACTAGGGTCTCTTGTGTGGTGAATCTTTGTTAAGGATCGTGGTGTTCCAGCAAGGAGAAGTATCAATTTGAAGGCAATTTAGAAGGGACTTGGAGAAATAGGACAACGTGGTGGTAGGTTGGATCAGCACAGTAATGGGTATAATCGGTTCTTTGGGTACTTATGATGTGGCTAGCCTCCACAGGTGTTTCGTGGCAATGCTCTTGGGTTTTGGCAACTTGCGTGGTTGGGTTGAGTTAGAGAGATTCGGTTCTGATAGCTTGGTTGTGTGCAAATGGATTTCGAAGAGTTCTTAATGGTTTTTACCATGGTTCGAGGGGTATATTTCCTATCGGCGTGAGGAATATGTTACGTATTGAAATTTTCTCCGGGATGAGATCAAATGGAAGGTTTCTGACTGATCGGGTATGTATTCTCCTTGTGACTCAGAGTTGATTATGAGATTCTTGTACTCTTCGCAGGATGGCATAGTAGACGTGGTGTATTGCATGGGATTGAGATTTGCATGTGCAAGGTTCACAGTTCAGCTTTGAAGGGAAGGACATAAATCCGTAGGCATCATGGACGGTTTCAGATGACTAGGCAAATGATATTACTAATCGATATGGCCTGATGAGAGTATACATTTCAGAAGGGGCAATGTGTTTTGATTTATGGGCACTTCATTGGTATTACGGCACTCTCCTGGCTGATCGATTGCTGATATTCAAATTTTGCTATGTGGCACGGAAGAATTTTAGAAGTATTCCTTGTGGGATGATCGTGTATGAGAGATGTGTTAGACATTCTGGCGGTGGAGTTGGGATCAAATATGGGATTCGTGTGATCTATAGATTTGGAGACTGTATTTATCAAGAGCATGTTGTTTTCATAGTTGTGGACTGTGAAGTCATGGCCGAAGCTAGCTAGATGATAGTATGTGTTATGATTCAGTCATTGTAGACTTTTGGAGGGTTATTTATCTATTGGTGGGTGACTAGAGCTCATTTGGGGGTTCATTGGTAGGCCCAATTAGGATGTGTATTCTACACCGATCTGGATTGGTTGGCTCCATACTGCTATTGTTGAGGGATGTGCCATTCAGTTGTTGTTGAGCTTATTCGTGTTCTGAGACGATCTGTGAGTTAATCTTCTATGCTACGAGGAGTTATGATTCGTTGGTTATATGCACATATGGTGCGGTTCTATTGGGGCCTCATAGCGGAATTTGAGCGAGAAGAGTATAGGGTATTGCTTCGTTGATGGAGTATTGGTTATGTTCTTTCGGGTTTTGTGTGACATTGTGTCATTTGCTTCTCCGTGGTTATGGTAATGCACTTTGAGTACTTGATGTCGAACTGCGCATGGTTATTGATTTTTAGCAGGGTGGCTTGAGGTATTTCATATGGACCAGTATTTGGATAGGGTCACGCATTGCAGCGGAGTTATGTTGAGATATGATCCCTCATGTTAGATTCGTGTGCTTTGGTTCTACGGTGTGTGATAGGTTCTTAGCATTGCATTGTGGTGGTACTTGTTGAGCTTGCGGGACAGATCTCCCGCCTGAATCAGTTTTCTATGATTTGAGTATATTTGGAAAGTTACTTATTGGTGCACGGATTGCACAGCTTATGGCGTCAGATTGTATTGATGTGGCATGTCACTAGAGTGGTCATGTTGGATGAGCTGAAATCACTGGACCTAGAATGGATACTATCAGAATTGATTACAGCATGTTTGGAAGGATAATATCGAAAGTCGACTTAGAATTTGCTATAGTTCTTGTCGAATGAGAGGGAATTCCATGACTGGTTGATCTGATGAATGGTTATGAGTTTTGCGTGTTTCTTTCATCATCAGCAGTGTACGAAGGTTTTAGAATGAGGTTTTGTTTGATATGAGGTTTATTACCAGTATTGGGTTATTTTGAGTAGCTACTGTGATTTGAAATTATTGTTATGAGTATTTGAGTTATGTGGTATATCATGTGATTATATCTTGGGTTATGGTGAAGGCTTGATACAGCTTGTTCAGACTTATACAATGTGTAGATGCGAGATTCTGATCTTATAGAAATTGCGGATGTTAGAAATTGGATTCTAAGGTTTATGGACTAGGTTGAATTAAGAAACTATAGTTATACTATGTTGTCGGGACTATATGGGATAGGATGACGTGAGATCACCCCCGGGTATATGCATGGTAAGGTTACATGGCGATTTGATGGCTTTTGGAACAACTCTTAGCACGTTCTAGGACGAACATATGTTTAAGTGGGGGAGGATGTAATGACTCGACGGTCGTTTTGAGCATTTACACTTCATTCTGTTGTTTGAGGGCATGAGTAGCTCCGTATGATGTATTATGACTTATGTGAATCGTCGGTTTTAGTTTTCAGGTTATTCGGAATTGATTTGAAAGAATGATTCTCACCTAGAAGCTTTAAATTTGAAAGAGTTGACCAAGTTTGACTTTTGGTGAATTTGAACCCGGATCGGAGTTTTGATGGTTCTGGTAGGTCCGTTGGGTGATTTTGAACTTAAGAGCGCATCCGGATTGTGATTTGGAGTCCGTAGTAGAATTTGGCTTGAAATGGCGAAAGTTGAAATTTTGGAAAGTTTGACCGAGAGTGGACTTTTTGATATCGGGATCGGATTTCAATTCCGGAAGTGGGAGTAGGTCCGTAATATCAAATGTGACTTGTGTGCAAAATTTGAGGTCAATCAGACGTAATTTGATAGGTTTTGGCATCAGTTGTGGAAGTTGAAGTTTCAAAGTTCATTGATTTTGTATTTAGGTGTGATTCATCATTTCGATATTGTTAGGTATGATTTGAGGCCTCGAGTAGGTCCGTACTGTGTTATGAAACTTGCGGGCGTGATCGGACGTGGTCCCGAGTGGCCCGGATGAGTTTTGGACGAGGTTCGGATCACCTTCGTTGCATAGTGCATTGCTGAAGGCTGTTGGTCCTGGTGTGATCGCACTTGCGGCTGGTTTTGCGCAGGTGCGATGGCTGCAGAAGCGACAAAGGCGCCGCAGATGCGAGATGAGAGTTGGATGAGGAGGCCCGCAGAAGCAGAGAAAAGGGCGCAAGTGCGGATGCACATGTGCGAAGTGATGGAGCACATGTGCGAGAGTCTTCGCAGATGCGGAACTTAATACTGCAGGTACGGGGGTTACTCGGCAAGGCCATTTTTCGCAGATGCGACATTTTTCTGCAAATGCGAAAATCGCTGGGTAGAACCTATAATTTGAGGTCTTTGGTTTCTTTCTTCATTTTCGGATTTTGGAACTCGGATTGGGCGACTTTTGAGAGGAAATTTTCCACACAACTCGGGGTAAGTGTTCTCTACTCATTTTTTATCTTATATCACGAATCTACCTTCGTTTTTGGTAATTGGATTGTGAATTTTAAAGAGGAAATTGGGCATTTTGGCCTAAAGTTTCATAATATGAATTTTTGAGTTTTGAACATCGAATTGGAGACGGATTTGAGTGAAACTAGTATGTTTGGACTCGTAATTGAATGGGTTGTCAGATTTTGTGAATTTTGTTGGGTTCCGAGGTGCGGGCTCGGGTTGGGCTTTTGGCCAATTTTGGGCTTTTGATTCAAGATTTGATCTTTTTCGATCGGGATTGGTTCCTTTAGCATTATTTGATGCATTTGAGTTGTTTTTGGTTTGTTTCAAGCCGTTCGGAGGTTGGAACGCGCGGAATGGCATCTTTGGAGCATCGCTTTGCTAGCTCGGCATTGGTATTTGCTTGTTTGAGGTAAGTAAATCTTCTAATCTTAGTGCTGAGGGTATGAAACCCTGAAATACGTGTTATGTGATTGGTATTGAGGTGACACACATGCTAGGTGACGGGCGTGTGGGCATGCACCATGTGAATTGGGACTCTGTTGTTTCCATGGCACTGTATAGTGGTCCTACTTTGTTGATATCCGTGTTTTCACCATGTGATAAAGTAGTTAAGCTGTCAATCATGCTAGATATCATGTTTAGGCATTATGCCAATATTGTTTGGACCCATAGTGGTCATTTCTTACTGTCATCTCACTGATTTCGTTTAAATTTCGTACTCAGTCATATTAATGCTTTCATATCATATCTCAGTCTCAGTTATTTATTGATACATCATATTATTGTTGTCGGTCTAGTTTCATGACATTGTGAGCCCGTGAGTGAGACTGGAGAGATTGATGACCGAGTGAGGTCGGGGGCCTGTTTGTGAGGATGTTGTCACTATAGCACGTGAGTTGTCCGTGCAGCACGTGAGTTGTCCGTACGATTCCAGATGTTGATATTATAGCACGTGAGTTGTCCGTGCAGCACGTGAGTTGTCCGTGCGATTCCAGATATTGATATTATGGCATGTGAGTTATCCGTGCGGATTATAGCGCTTGGGCTGAAAGGAGCCCCTTCGGAGTCTGCACATCCCCAGTGAGCACAGTCGATTATAAATATGGATCGGGTTGCACGCCGCAGCGGGTATGGTACCACGTTGAGTGATTGAGTATGCTGAGCATAGTGAGAGAGAATGCGAGACAGTGAGATTGAGTACTCTGAGAGTGTGAGTACATGAGCTCATCATCGAGATGCATTGCATTTGACATGCGTACTTGAGATACATGCATAGAGGTGCATTTCCTTCTGCTACCCATTTTTGGGGACATTTGTGAGTTTACCTGTATCTTGACATGTAGGCATAGAGAAGTACTTTCTTCATGCTATTTGAAAATGAAATATCTTACTATTTGTTGAAAGGAGTTTTGTGAAAAATCACAGTTTTCAAACTTACTCGTATTTTGGATTTTTCGGTAAAAGATTTGTATTTGCACTGAGATACTTGAAAAGAATGCCTATTTTTCTAGAACTGTGAACGTACTGAGCCTTTTATTTCTGAAATATGCTTTTGTTACGTGTACTATGGTGTTATGAACTATTGTGGAATATTGGTGTTGGACCCGACCTTTCTGTTAGCTTGTCACTACTTTCAACCTAAGGTTAGGTTTGTTACCTATTGAGTACATGGGGTCGGTTGTACTCATACTACACTTCTGCACTTTGCGTGCAGATGTTGGCTGTTGATGTTGCTGTGTTCGATGGGAGCTGGATTTGAAGATGTACCTGCATCCCGGTTGTAGCTGCCTCTTGTTCGTGGTAGCCTTAGATCTATAAAACTCTATTTATGTACTTTTCAAATAGACGATGTATTTATTTCATTTTCGCTTTGTAAACTCTATTCTTAGAAGCTCATGATTTGTACTACCAGTTCTTGGGGAATGTATTAGATTCAGATATTTCTTTAATTAATTGCTTTATTAATTATTATTGGAATTTGTTAGTGGTTAATTAGCTTACCTAGCGGGTTGGGTTAGGTGTCATCACGACTAGTCAGATTTTGGGTCGTGACAAGGTGGTATCAGAGCTCTAGGTTCATCGGTTCTACAAGTCATGAGCAAGTGTCTAGTAGAGTCTTGCGGATCGGTATGATGACGTCCATACCTATCTTCGAGAGGCTACAGGACATTTAGGATATACTTCCCATCTTTCTTTCCTTATCGTGCGACATTGATTCAACTTGAAGCGTAACTCTTTGAATTCCTTCCACGCATTCGTATGTGCATGTGAGCGCTCTGTATCGGTTGTGCGCCGGCAGCTTGTGATTCTATGAACGAGGTTCGAGATGTGTATTCAGTGTTTTGGTGATGGGCCAGTCTGGAGGACTTGAGGCCATGGTTAGACCGCAGCTTAAGCTCGGTAGCTTCAGTGGTAACTGGTATATTTGTACACATATGTCCGCTAATGTCCCTACGAGTGGAATTTGTGGCTCGATCATCGGTGAAATGGCTATGTGGTGAGTATGATGTGACTGCGAGATGTGTTCGGATAATTCCAATATGACGAGAAGAGTTTACTTGAGAGGTAGCAAGGACTATTGGGTATTTGATTTCTGTCTTGATATGGCGTATGGTCTCGAGTTATGGGTGTGTTGAGGGATCTCTCATGTTGTTTAGTTGTGGAGTGAAGTAGATTCTCATGTCTTGTTGATGAGTTCAAAATCAAGAATATTAAGTGATTGTGTAGTAGTCGTGACTGTGGAAGGGTATAGATAGATGTCAGTTTGAGGCAGAGCGGGTGGGTTATCTCCTGCGAGGTGTCCTGAGGTTGTGTGATCCTTCTGATGTTTTGTAGAGAGCTCTCTTTTACCAATGGGGTATATTTGTGCGATTTGAGTTTGGATCTGCTGTAACAGTTGACCTGACTATCACGAGGATGAATGCGAGATTTGCAGATAATTTAAGGTATTATATGGTTTGTGTTACATGAGCTTACGCAGGATTTAGTTGAATTTAAGTGAGGGATTCTGGCAGTAATAAAGTATGGGTATCGTGATGTTATCGAGTGTTTTGTTATGTGGCTTTGAGTCAAGTGGGGGAGCCTGCTATCGACGAGTTGATTGCACGGTTATATGTTGTATTGGTTTTGGTTCGGGGTATACTAGTGAATCAGTTATGACTTGCAGAGGTCGAGATCGAGGATGACTCAAGTAGAGGAAACTAAGAGGTCCGTAGTAGAATTTGGCTTGAAATGGCAAAAGTTGGAATTTTGGAAAGTTTGACCGGTAGTGGACTTTTTGATATCGGGGTCGGATTTCGATTCCGGAAGTGGGAGTAGGTCTGTAATATCAAATGTGACTTGTGTGAAAATATGAGGTAAATCAGACGTAATTTGATGGGTTTCGGCATCGGTTGTGGAAGTTAAAGTTTCAAAGTTCATTGATTTTGAATTTAGGTGTGATTCATCATTTTGATGTTGTTAGGTGTGATTTGAGGCCTCGAGTAGGTCCAATTGTGTTATAGAACTTGTTTGCATGATCGGACGGTGTCCCGAATGGCTCAGATGAGTTTCGGACGAGGTTCGGATCACCTTCGTTGCATAGTGCATTGCTGAAGGTTGCCGGTCTTGGTGTGATCGCACATGTGGCTGGTTTTGCACAGGTGCAATGGCCGCAAAAGCGACAAAGGCGCCGCAGATGCAAGTTGAGAGCTGGGTGAGGAGGCCCGCAGAAGCGGAGAAAAGGGCGCAGGTGCGAAGTGATGGAACGCAGGTGCGAGAGTCTTCGTAGATGCGGAGCTTAAAACCGCAGGTGTGAGGGTTGCTGGGCAAGGCCATATTTCGTAGATGCGATATTTTTCCGCAAATGCGGAAATCGCTGGGCAGAACTTATAATTCGAGGTCTTTGGTTTCTTTCTTCATTTTCGGATTTTGGAGCTCGGATTGGGCGACTTTGGAGAGGAAATTTTCCACACAACTCGAGGTAAGTGTTCTCTACTCATTTTTTATCTTAAATCATAAATCTACCTTCGTTTTCGGTAATTGGATTGTGAATTTTAAAGAGGAAATTGGGGGCTTTGGCCTAAAGTTTCATAATATGAATTTTTGATTTTTGAACATCGAATTGGAGTCGAATTTGAGTGAAACTAGCATGGTTGGACTCGTAATTGAATGGGTTGTCGGATTGTTTTAAATTTTGTCGGGTTTCGAGGTGCGGGCCCAGGTTGGGATTTTGTCGATTTGGGCTTTTAATTCAAGATTTGATCTTTTTCGATCGGGATTGGTTCCTTTAGCATTGGTTGATGCATTTGAGTTGTTTTTGGTTAGTTTCGAGCCGTTCGGAGGTCGGAACACGTGGGATGACATCTTTGGAGCATCGCTTTGCTAGCTCGGCATTGGTATTCGCTTGTTCGATGTAAGTAACTCTTCTAATCTTAGTGCTGAGGGTATGAATCCCCGAAATACGTGTTATGTGATTGGTATTGAGGTGACACACATGCTAGGTGACGGGCGTGTGGGCGTGCACCATGTGAATTGGGACTCTGTTGTTTCCATGGC